>NC_133786.1:4811536-5091243 GCF_003597395.2 Chelonoidis abingdonii | reverse complement strand
TTCTTCCACTCCCTGTAAGCTTTCTGCTTTTTCCTAATCCCCTCTCTGAGATGCTTGCTCATCCAGCTGGGCCTACAACTCCTGCCCATGGTTTTTTTCCCCTTTCTTGGGATGCAGGCTTCCGACAGTTTCCGCAGCTGCGACTTAAAGTAATTCCAGTGAGTTTAGCACGCACTTAACATTGGGCAGGTTCTGTGTGTGACTTCAAAGTTAGCTTAGTCCAGTTAACCTGCCTTTGGAGGAAGTTGGCTCCATATGCTGCTCATCCTCAGGGCTTGCTCTGTGTTACATTTCAACTGTCAAACCTCAGCCATTTTGGCTCTTGCAAAAAATAAAAATAAAAAGGTTGCAAGGATTGTTTTATAAGGAAGAGGAAATGGACCCCTCCCCCTAACTCAAAAGTGGCCAATCCATTTAGGTACAGATTCCCCCTGGGAGGAAAAAAGGCATCTCTGGGACAGGGGCGGAAGGGGGAACAAGTTTGGAAAATTTCAGCCCCAAATCTGAAAGCACTTAAAACAGGGCTAGACTGGAAAAAAGTTATACAGTCTTAAATGTCTCACTGTGAGGAGTAGAGATGGGCAGAAAATGAACTTTTTTCCACTGAAAATGTTGAGTTCTAGGCAATAAAATGAAATACTTCACCCCAAAATCAAAATATTTCAATTCTGATATGGTTCTGAGGTGCTTCATGGGAGTTATAGTTTGGACACCTTGTGCTCCCATTCTCCTTTACAGGTTGGGCTCCCTAGTCAGACTACATCTTTCATGGTTCACCAGTCTCTAGTCTTTGTCAGAGGAGGTGATATATGCTGTGAGTCCATGACTGTGGAGCATCGTAGAGATGTGGTCCAGCAATGAGTCCAGTCCATAGAGAAGAACTGGGACATGAAGCAACCACACTGCAACCAGGATGGATAAAAATCAATGATTTAAAAAAAAAAAAATAAATGAAAAACTGGACTTTTTTTTTTACTTAAATAGGATTTTTTTGATAAAATGCTTTTTGAAGAAAAAAGCCCATCTAAAGATTGTTTTAATTAAATACATTATAGCTCAAAGATATCTCATCATGGAATAGGGATTATAAATTCCAATTCTATAGTATGAGACAATATATTCATATAATGTTTAAGAAAAGTTTTTTATAAATGAGTTCCAATAGTTCATGGATTAGGGACCCAATCTTATGGAGTTCCAGGGGCATCTGTATAAAGTATTTAACTTAATCTTTCTATCTACCCAATGGGACTCCATGCTCAGTCTAGAAGATACCGTCAGAGATGCTTAGTTTTGCAGTTCTCAGACTGTGGATTTGTGTCTCCAGAGAAAACATGCTTGTTACCAGCAAAAACATTTTTAAATAAATAATATATAGAGGTGAGAAATAGTTAAATAAAACAATTTGAATGTTTGTCTGATGATGATCTCCTAATACAGCATGACAAGAAAATCCTCCAAATATTAATGATGAGCCTGTTGAATTGGAAATAGTTCACCTCCCTATGACTTCATAAATATCTACCTCAATTACCTTTGGTAAATGAAATAACAAAACAAACATTCTTTTTATGATACAGCTGTAAAACTAATCTCAAAAGTTTTTCAAAATAAATCACTTTAAAAATGTATAGTGTGTACCTTCTACAAATGAACCCTATATCTGTCTCTGAGTTGTGAAGAATATGTATTAAAGTTATAACAACCTACAAGAATGCACTTTTATGTAGAAATCCATGATTAAATCGAGTCTTCTTGCCTAGTGATTTAAATCATGATTTAAAAATCAAGGTTTAAATCAATTTGATTTAAATCAAATCCACCCCGACTGCAACTCCCCTGAGGCAGTGAGGTGGCATATCCAAACCATTTCACATTTTTGACCAAAATCTTTTTGGGTTTTGGATGTGTCATAAGTAGATAGGTAAGATAAGGGTTAATTTTCTTTTACTGTAAAGGGTTACAAAGGGAACCAAACACCTGACCAGAGGACCAATCAGGAAACCGGATTTTCAAAAGTAAGGGTGGGAACCTCTGTAGGTTTTTGGCTTTGTTCTGTGTCTTTTTGTTTTCTCCTCAGCTTGTGAGCTAAACAAGCTCTTTCTTCTCAGCTCCATCTCTTTCAAATATTCTAACTATCAAGTATGGAGTATAAAGGAGCCAAGTAAGCGACTGTGATGTGCTGTTGATTTGTATGTTACATGGGTGTTGTTTGCTGGACTGGTTTAATTGGGGCTTAACTCTTAGTTATAATCAGACTGTTTATGTCTATTTTCTTGATAAGCAAGAGGCTGTTTTGACATCTTAATGCAGTGATATATTTTCTGTATTTCTTCTCTTTATATAAAGTTTCTTTTAAAACCTGGTTGAGGTTTTTTGGTTTTTCTCTGGTGAGGCTACAGGGAAGGAGGGGTGGAAAATTCTCAAGGGAGCGGGCTGGAAAATTCTTTATGCTAGCTTTACTCGTTGAAGGCATCGCCTCAGGGGGAGGCTGTGATATTACCTTCCTACCTCTTTTTTGTTTTTGCGCTTCAAACGTGTTAAGTACTGCATTGCCAGGCTTCTACCCAGGGAGGGAAGTCCGGAAGGAAGCAGGATAAGGGCAACGACATAGGGCGAGGCAATACTTGTTTCCCCATTTGAGATAGGGAGAAACCCAGGAAGTTCTGGGTCTTGGCCGGTTCCTCCGGGAAAGTTGGGGGAGGCCAGACGAGGGGGGATCCCGCCCCAAGCATATTGGGTGAATTGGGGAACCCAGGCTGATAGTAGCCTCAGTACTATCTGGTGGCAGCGAAATAAGATCCAAGCTGGGTATAAGCTTGGGGAGGTTCACAGTAAGCACCCAGATTTTGTACGCTACGGTCCAGATTTGGGACAGACGTTTACCACAGGGTGATTGCTTTTTTTGACATAAAATTGACTTCCCCCGCTCCCCGAAAACAGACATTGTTTGAAACAACAAAAAACTTAGTCAACCCCCCAATTTTCTATCAAAAAACCCAATTTCAATGGAACATTTTTCAGCTGTCCTACTGAGGACCTGCCTTGACTCCTCATCAACCACCTAGCCTCCAATCTGAGGCAAGCGCTAGTTGTCCCCTCTTCCCCAAGCCCTCTCCAGAGAGAGTGAGACCTTGCATACTTTAAGTGGAGGGAAATCAATAGCCGACCACTGCCTGTGTTCTTCCAGCTAAGCTCTGTCCATAATAACTGCAAATATTACTTCGAGTGGCCTTCTGCTGTCAGAGTTCTGAGGACATCTCTGCTCACCGATGGATTTGAGAGCACATAGCCACTCTGCTGGTCACATTGTCCTTGTCACAGGCAAGAAGTGTTTATGGATAGCTATAAATTAAAACTGAGTGTAGGGGCACCAGGAGAGTGGGAGATATGTCAGCACAGCAGGGTGTATGTGCGCCGAAATTCCTCTGCTTCTCTGTGAGGCCTGGGCACAACTTGCTTCAAAGATGTATGCATTCAACAGTTACTAATAAGCAGCAGGCCGTGGCAGTGTCGTGTTCACTGCTCTGCTGGCATCCTGCATCAAGCCCTAGGAGAGGCAGCAGCAGTTGTAGCCTGGGGTGTTCTCAGTCAGGATGACACACGCATGCACTGAGTGCATTTTGAAAGTCTACAGGACATTTTACAGCAGTCAACTGAATATTGCAGTCTGGCTGAGTATGTGATTTAGAGTCTCAGCTTCCAGATGTGTCCTGTGCTCTCACTTCAGAAGAAGAGTTGTTTTACTGAACATGATCCAGTCAGGGCTGTGTGCCTGAGGCTAGGCTCTGGCAGGGAGAGGGGAAATTGTGCATAGTGGCTTTCTCAAGGTATCGCCCCAGCTGGATGCTGGCAACGCAGTCAGAGTGATAAGGAGATAGTGCAGCCCCTACTTGTCGTGCCCTTGTCATGTATGTTTGGGGTTGGCTGCTGGTTTGCTCTTGCTACTGTTTTTATGGCCTTTAGGCCAGCGGAGTAGCTGAGCCCGCTTCAGTGGATGTTAGCTGAGGATCTGGCTCTGGTTGTGTTTTATGGTGAAGTGGCCTGCCTGGACTGTGGTATTAGAGATCTCTGTTTACATCCAAATAAATTAGAGTGGCACACACCGTACAGCATCACACTTTCTCAAGCGACCGCATCTCAAAAGCATCTGTTTAGGCTGGCCCAACCCTGCAGTGCTTTGAGCCCATGACCCTGAAGCTTGGCGATGAGTTACATAGGCTGATCCACCCTGGCATTATTTTGAGCACTATAGTAAATGACTGTTAACATGATGTCTGGAAGCTGCTGCTTGCATTTCGGGCTATGGAGAGTGATGGATTGCTTTTCATGTTGTTTACTTCGGAGGGACAAAATTATGAGACACTGATAATGATTATCAGCTGCCCGCAGGGGCACGAAGCAACATCAGGCTTTGGGCTCTTAGGCCTTGTCGGCTTGGAATGAAATAAAAGACACCAAAGGGCTGTGTGTTCAGCTTGGAACACTCTCACCCCTTGCTGCTACCTGGCTCTGCTGTGTGTTCCACACAGGATCATGCATAAATGAAGCCTGCTCTAAATTTCCCTGGGCATTTTCAGGTGGAGTCTTCCTGTGGAGTTAACATGATTCTCTCCCTGCCCTGCTTAGTGTAAAAGCCAGTTGAACCCAGCAACATCTTGATGTGAAGAAAGCTCAGCATCTGGCTTTGGTGTAATACTTAAATTTGTTGCATGCATAACCTAGGCTGAGAACTCTCCTTTCTCTCTTCCTCTCGACAGAAATGTGACTCTCCTTCCTGTGATCCCTGAAATATTTGCAAAGCAAACAGCCCATCTTTGGATATGCCCTCTCCGGGTTTTAGGGAGCCTGTACCAGATATGCTCCCTTGTACCTTGCCGGTGACTCATGCGCCACCTGTGCAGCTGTGTGTGTGTGTGTGTGTGTGCGCGCGTGCATGTCAATATCCTCTAGTGAGCACAAAAGATCATCTAGTTCAGAAATGGACGAATCATCCCCTGAGGTGCAAAGGAAAGCCTACATATCCCATTTGCCCATGCTCTGGGCTCCCTTCTGTCTTCTCTACCTCTCTCCTTCCTTGCACAGCATTTTCTTTTCACTGCAAGGGCCAGCTTGTCAAGTGCTCAGCACCCACAACTGGCACCAGATTTTCAAGGGAGATCAGCACCCAGTGGGCTAAACTCTTCAGAAAATCTGGTCCAAATAGGGCCGTATGAGGCTGCTATGGTTCATCCTGCCAAAGACTGGAAGGAAGCAAATGGTATAACACAAACAGGACAGCACCAAGGACCATGTTAGTGCTGTGGGAAAGGTTGGAGGCTTTCTTTCTTAAATCAGTTGGGAACCAATGCCTCAGCATGGTGTACTGTCTTTTGGTACTTGACCCATTGTGTGTGTTAAAAACTCAATGGATAATCCAGATAGTTGGGCCAAATTCCAACTCTAACAGAAATTTCTTCTGCATTTTACCTGGTCAATTCCTGACTCCTCGTTCTAAACTGTTATGCAGTGTTGCTGCTGTGCTGTTAATCACGTACTGTGTTCAACCACATTTATCTGGCAAAGTGTTACTCGTTCTGTCCCTCACCCACCTTCTTTGTGTGTGGCGAGGGTTAGCTAGCTAGCAATTGTCAAGCTTTATAACCATCATCAGCCAGGTTGGCACTTACAAAAGCTCATGTGCCAGAGTTATTTTGCTGTAACTGAAAGTCCAGCATGGTTATTTCTTGATAGCTGTTTATGCATGTAATAAATACCTCTATTGTGGAAGGGAAGATTACTTCCTTCTTTATGTATTAGAATTTTAGAAACACATGTAAAAATGGTAAAATTAGAGATGAAACCTCTGGGATTCTTTTTGAAGGTAATTCACAAACTACAGGCCAGACATAGAGAAATGAAACCTTTTCCACTACGTGGTAATAATAAATAGGAAGCAAGTATCTAGAGATGTTCAGCATGTTATTGTGCACCTTAAAATACATATGTCTTGAAGTCTGCGAGGCGTTTTGTTCTACAAAGCATATGGTTTAGCAGATAAAATGATTTCTGACCTGGAGACCTGAACTGACAACTCTGAAGACAAACAAAAACCAGGATGGCTCCGTCTGTCAGACCCATTTCATCTCCATGCTGCTTACTGACATTTACACGCTTGCATTGGGAGATTGACTCAGCTCTCTTGCCTCCCCCATACCACTGTGAGCTATTGCACCCAGCCAAGTGTGGTTTGATGGCTGGCTATGGCCCTGTTTGTAAAGGAGGCAGTGTTTCCTAGTTGATAGAGCAATGCACTGGGACTGAGGAGACCCTATTCCCAGGTCTGCTGCTGGCCGCCTGAGTGACCTCACAGAAGTTGCTTCTCTCTGTGGCTCAGTTTCCCAATCTGTGAAATGAGGACAATGCACTTTGATAAACTTTATATATGAGCTAGGTGTTAAGACTGTTAACACTTCATCATCTCTGCTCCCTTCTCTCTTGTTAATAGCCACTAGCTGGGACCTCAGCCAGTGCCTGCATAAAGCACTAAATAGCATCCTCCACTCCCTTGAGAGGCCAATATGGGAGTTCATGTTTCTCATGTGATATTAAAAAGCTTGATCTTTGTCTAAGAGGCCAAGCAAGTCATGTCTACTAGGAAACAGTCATAAAAATAAAATATCTCTGGTTAGAAAACAAGTGCTAGGGCAATTAACACTGGACGTCTGCTCTGATTCATGTCAAGTCATGATATTTGTTTCCTTAAATTTTCCCCCCCTGTCCAGTTTCAAACTGCAGGCAGTAGTCCTAGTCAATTCTCAGCCTAAACTGTTGCTCTGTGCTCTCTAAATATCTGTTGCCTCCCACCCCAGTGGTGGCTTCATTCCAGTGCTGGGTGCTGATTCCTCTTGGTAGAATTTTGGACATAGTCTCACTTTAGATTCCCTGCTGAGCCTTGGAACTCTCTGCAACAAGTGATGGTTTCTTGGCTTTTGCTGGCCACGAACCCAATCCTTTTCTCTCAGGGAAGGGCCTAGCTACTGGGACCCGTATTTTAGCTAGCTTCTGACCAGGCTACTGCAATTTCCCCTGCCTGGGCCTGAAGGCAATTGTCCCATGCAGCATACAGGAATCTGTTTACTGAGCAATGAAGGCAACACAGCAGTGCTCCATGATCTCCAGGGGCTTCCTGCATTGAATTCCAAGTCCTAGTATTTAGTCTACAAAGTCTATAGGGTCCTGATCTAACTCCAACTGAAGTCAGTAGACTCTCATTGACTTCTATGGGCATTGCACAGAGCCCTGCAATGCTTTAGGAACAGGTTATTGCGGCGACTGCTTATCCATCTGCAACCACCAAGAAAACTATGGTCCGTAGGGACTGCACGTCTAGACAAACCCACCAGCAGGTTGGTGTGACCCATTCATGCCACCCCCCTGTCCCAGGAACTCTCCGCAGGAAGGAGGACGATGAGGGGGAAAGGCTGCAAGGTGGAGACACAGAAATGGGGTGGGAGAAGACCTTCCCATTTGGATAGAATTATGCTGTCTCTGTTGCAGGGCTGTCATAGTCCCACCACAGAAACATTGCGGGGGAGGAATGCTATAGAAACATAACGAGAGCCCTGTGACATTCTTCTTATTTTTAATATTTTTTTTTTGCAGGAATTTTGTGTTTTTGTTTTATCCACCCTGCCCTCCTCAGAGCCCTAGACACACCCCACCTCAAAATCCAATGCTCACCCTCACTCCTCTCCCATGGGGACCAGCCCAGGCCCCCTCATTACCTTCCCTTCCATGGGAGGTGGGAGAACTGCAGTGTCAGGGCCCTCTTTCTGCATCTGTCCCACACTCTGTGTTGCTGCCAAATCCTCCTGCCGACCCCTGCCCAGCCCCACCCCCCAGCACGCCCACTCTGTGCATACACCATGCATGCACGTGACTTACATAGCACCTGCCATTGATTGACGTGCTCTGTACGGCATAAGTGATCCCATGTGCTCCATTGGCTACTGAATCTCCCAAGTCTGATAGGAAAAGCGTTGCTTTATAATTTTTTTTTCATTTTATTTCATGTTACTCTGCATTTCCAAGAAAGACAGGGCTCTAAATCTAAGCTCCTGTTTACAGTTCATACATAATGCCAGTGAGCTCCCGGCCACCCAATGGAACATCAGCCTCCGGCCTGTGTTACCAAAACTATCTCTGACTCATTACAGCTGATAGTTTTTTCCAGCAAACCACCCAGAATAAACCTGTTTTCCCCTCTCCTGGGATTGCAGTCTGGTAGGGCAGTTCCAGCAGTACAAGGCTTTGCATGATGAGATTTTCCTTGTCGCTCTCTGGAATAAATTCCATCTTCCTCTCCCTTCCCCCCAGATGTTCAGCACTCACTATCCTTTCAGTATCCAGTATGTGTTCCGTGGTGGAGCAGATGATGGTTTAAAAGGATGGATTATTTTCCTTCCCCCACAGCGCATGTGCGCGCACGCGCACACACGCACACACACTTACTTATTTAAAGCAGAGACTAAACAGCCAGCAGCATCTGAGAACAGCAGCTCCACTAAGAAGTTTTAAGCAAACCTTATTAGATATGACCTCTTATTTATGAAAGACTTTGTGACCGAAAGTCTGTTACCCTGTTGTTGTCTCAGCAAAAGACCTATTTTCCACCCATGTTATCCCCGCCAGCAATCAGTCTGATTAGACATTAAGATGATGCAGTAAATATACAAAGCTCAATTTAACCAACAGCACAGAAGCAAATAACAACTTGGGGCCTTTGGCCATAAAAATGCAGACATTTACCTTGAAAGTTGACTTAAACCATTTCAATTTTGTGCCAAATGAGGCTTGAAATGTATCAGCCAACGAACAGTGGCCAACCGATAAAAATCACCTTAAATATTTTATCTTCCTTCTAGTAGCATTCTGCATTCTAGTAGCTCTCCTCTGCTATCAGGGAGCAGCATAAATAGTGCAGTACCCTAACATATCACTGTCTATCCTAAGATTTCAAAGTGCTCTATGAACGTTCACTATGCTGAGCACTGAGGACCTAAATTTATTTGTTCCGCAAGATTAGCTTGTGCGGACAGCCATTTTACAGGCAGGTATACAGGGACATTGCAACCTGCCCAAGTTAATGCAACAAGCCAGTAGAAGAGCAGCAAGCCAGTGGAACCCAGGAGTCCTGAGTCCAAGACCCTACTTTAACAATTAGATAACGTTTCCTCCCATTAAATCCCACCGCAGTAACGGTGACCCAGGGCTAGCAATGGGAGTTACAGTGGAGGAAAAAAAGGAGACTGGTTCTTTTTACAAGTATTCCTGTCCTTTCTTATAAACAATTTCATATAGCACTTTGTATTCAAGGATTTGAAAGTGTTTTGTATCACTCTTGGATTAAGCCTCATGGCACCGCTGTGAGGTTATTTATTAAACCCACTGTACATCTGATGAAACTCAAGCACAGAGAAGTGGGGTCATCTGTCCAGTGTCATGCAGGAAGTATGTAGGGATTATAATCCAGGCTTCCTCCTTTGTAGTCTCATGTGCTAATCAGAAGAGACACAGCGGGATGGATCGAAGATTGATTTCCTTCATATAGCCATGCAGACAGTCTACATTTGATTCTCAGAACTGCAAGATGGAGGAAACCTTTCCAGTTATATTATTATAATTTATGTAATTTTACAATTAATGATGGGGGTAAAACCATGGAAAGTTGGCTTTCCAGGGCATAGGTTTGCACATTGTCATGGTAGTAAGTCTCTAATTATTTTTCTGCAGCCCAAGGGCAAAATTATTCCAACAAACGCTTGTGCATGGCTCCCATAGCAGCTAATCATGCATGCATCTGAGAGGAGAATTCTGGCCACACAGAAGCCGTAAATTCAAGCAGAGCTTGTTGTGAGCAGCTCTTTAGGAGAACAGCAAATGTCTAGAAACATAACAATAACAGAGTTTTATTAAAAGATGAAGGCAGTCTGCAGTTCTTACACGTGAAAGTAGGTGAGGAAAGGACTATGCAAGACCTTAAGAGTCACCTTCACCTGCTAACTCTTGTTAAAACTACAGGTGCCTTGTTTTCATGAGGTTTTATCTTGTTAACTAAGCAGAGGTAAGAAGAACATAGCTTGTTTCCTAGTGGCGACAAGGCTTAACTGACTTATAAGTCTGTGGCAGAGCAGGAAATCGAACCCAGATCCCAGGCTAGTGCCCAAATCACTGTACCCATCTTTCCTTTATAAGAGCTACAAAGGCAGCCTTTGCTGTGGCATCCTGACCCTCAAGCTTCCAATCCCAGCCAGAAGAATGGATAGTCCAAGGTGTGAATAACAGTGGGGTGTGTGAAAGCTGAATGAACTTGTTAAAACCTTCAAAACTTGTTGAATTCAGGAAGTGGTGGACATGTCACATCACCCAAACTTAGTTTGCTTATCGCTGCGGTTAAGTGATATCTATGAGCTAGGTTTTCACCACTGAAGCAAGCGTAGAAACTGTTGGTGGCTCGACCAATCTCAGTCTTGCCATGTATAACTTCAAAAGACTATGAAGTACTAAGCTCCCTGTAAATCCTATTGACAAGGTGTCTTCAGATGCAGGAAGTCTCTAAAGAAACTGTCTGCCATGGAGTCTGTTATAACTTTCTGTTTTCACTTAGACCACAGGGGATAATAAACTGCTGGTGCTATTCAACTCTAGCCAGTCAACCAACCAATTGTTGAGCAAAGAGGTGGGATGCAGCAATGGAGAGGTAGTGGGGGAAGAGCCAAACAAAACTGAGAAATCTTCAGCTCTCTTTGCTTTGCTGAGCTTCCTAATTCATTAGCAGCCCCGGTTATTCAATTCTTCTGCTTTAATCTTTAATTAAACACAGCCACAGACACTGTATCTGTGCGGAGATGAATGTAAGTGGCCTCTTCTTAATAAATGTGTAACTATGATCCCCACATTGTTAACCGAAAAAAATGTGGAGTCTAAAGTTCTTAGGGAATGGTAATTGCAAAAGGGACTTTGTTTTCCCTTTAAATGCACAGTAGATGACTGTAAGGCTTCCAGAATTTTTTATAATAATAATTCCTTAAATCAAAAGCATATTTATAGAAGGAGAGTGGGGGGCTCTATGGGACACTTTAGTCTGCTTGGGGATAATTACTCGGGCTAGAGAATAGAGCTCTGTGGAACTTTTATTACCAAACATGAAACCACGTGCCAGGCTTTCATTCCCAATTCACAGCACAAATCTCCTCCACGGGATTTGCTACTGTGCGTGAAAGTTTTTTAAGCAAGACAAGTACCAGTTTGGAATCAAACTGAAACAATTTGTAGTGTTCCTCTAAAGACTATGTGACGCGCAAAAGTTTTGACTGCGTTTGTTTCATCTTTTGGTCTCATTCAAATTGGAGTAAATCTTGTCCCTGGTCTTGTCAACTAAAACAGTTGTATATGCTAATACCTATGTTAATTGACAATCAGTTAGCAAGGTAACAATAAAATCAAAATCGCTCATCAAGATGAGACTTTACAGCCTGATGGCTAACTGTTTTGCATACCTGTTGGAATAGCCATGGGGTAGGGTTTATTTTACTTATATTGCCTTGGGAACTCGTCACAAGGGCAGATTCAGATTGAAGTCCCTGCTGTGATTTGTGTCCCAGTATGTACCCTAACCACTTGGCTTTTTGGTCTGTTCCAGGGTCTGTCTTTTTGTTTCTACTTTTGGCCAGAAGTTACATCCCAAGAAGCCTTCCCAATGAATTTTTTATTGGGACATTTCCACAAAAAGTCCTAATTCTGACAAACTGGCATTTCCCCATAAAAAAAAGTTCCTTTGAAAATTTCCCGACCCCTTTACTCTTTGCCCTAAGTATTTGCACTTGTAAACATGCCTACTATATATGGGGGAAAAAAAGTGATACATGCATGTGCATTGGTCATTTTGCACAAGTTAGAGTTGCATACGTGCAAAGCAATGAATGCATGGAAACACCCCAACTGTGTGCATTGGTGTTGCACACCCTAATATCTCAAGTTTTCATGGAAGCGTGTATGCCCTTTTGCACATTTGGACCCCTGTGTTCAGTAATGATCACCCAGAACTGGAATTCCCGGGTCTGAATACTGCCCCCAGAATCTGGATGTCAAACTAAATCAGAATTTCTAAATTAGAGGCTATATCTATAATAGGCTAATCTAGAAGTCCAAATCCCAGCCCCTGTGAAATTTGAGAGCGCAAGAGGTTTGAAGGCTGGACCTGACGCCTGGTCTAAAATCCACATCCCAAGCTTGTCTCTAGTTTGCGGTAAAGATGAGAGAGCTTTTTTTAAACAGTGATGCTGCATCTTCACCACAAGTCCCAAACCCTTTGCTCTGTAACTCTGAAATAATTACACACCCATTTCCCCTCCCCTCCATTAATTTTCATTGGCATGCTCCAGTCTGTTCTTCTGTTCTCCTCTCCTACCCCATCCTCACCTTGTGTTTAGTTGTGGCCTGGTGGTGGGGTTTGCAATTTCAGGATTAGTTAGTGGACTTTTAAGAGACCTGGTCTAGACTCAGAGGCAGGAGTTCCATTCTGGAAGACAGAGGGGATCTTTCTTCCCTCTCCATTCCCCAAGGACTCTGATTTGACTGCTACCTTGACAATACAACAGATTGATGGACTAACCCGATAGCTAGGGCCTTTTCCATAAATCCCCTGTGCTCTTAGATGCTAGCACAATGCATGCCTCTGCTCAGAAGGTTCATTGAGCCCTGTGCGTGGCATTTAGATCCTCAGCCGTGCTAATGCAGACTGCATCTGGTATTGCTCCATCGCCATTTGTCCTGCTAGCATCCCCAGGTGTTCTCCGCACATCCTGCATTGATGGAGGGATTGTCCCTGAACTGGCTTGACAGCTCAAGGCTCTAGGTATCTTGGATTCAGGTCAGGTCTTCGAGAGAGCTGGGTAAGGTAATAGGCCATATACACAATGGGAGCTGTATGTTCTGGCATAGATAGTGCATGGGAAGGGAAGCAGGTATATATCCCATAGCAGAGGAGATGTATGCAGTACTGCCCAGGCCATACTGTATACTCTCCTCTATGGAATGGAATTGAAACGCTTCATGAATTTCCATAGCAGAGGGCCCCAGGAGCAGAAAGGAAGCAATACTCCTGTGCACATACAAGCCAGTTCTGACTATTACCTCCACTTCTGGGCATAATTTGTACAGGAATTTCTTCCACACCAGAGGCACCTGCATCTTAGTGGTGAACACGTCACTTGTTTTCGCGATCCTTCAGAGTGACAGGAGCTGTATATGAAGCAATTATAAAGTGGTATTATAACAAATCTTTGGCCACCTGGACATTTTCCTTTTGTCACTATGCTGTCCACCATAGTTACTTGGAACTTCATGGCTATAGCAGACAGTTCTGTTTTGCCTGCAAAAAACTGTTGTCAGCTCTACCCAGCAATATTCCATTGGTGGCACTAACAGAACTGACATGCAAATCCAGGGTCACCCTTCAGTAGAGCTGATATCCTGG
This sequence comes from Chelonoidis abingdonii, assembly GCF_003597395.2. NCBI lineage: Eukaryota > Metazoa > Chordata > Testudines > Testudinidae > Chelonoidis > Chelonoidis abingdonii. Next base: position 5,077,724 of record NC_133786.1, on the reverse strand, counting down.
ATACCTGCTCTATTCCTATCCTTTAAAAGGAAGGATGGTCAGATGGTTAGGGAGCTAGTCTGGATATCCCAGTTCAATTTCCTGCTCCACTCCAGACTTCCTGTATGCCCTTGGACAAGTGACTTAGTTCCTTTGTGCCTTAGTTTCCCATCTGGACTCTAGGGATAACAGCACTGCTGTACATCACAGGAGTGGTTGCTAGATAAATACTCAGTAACAAGGGACCTATAAGTATCTAGGTAGAGCACCTGCAGGCTGGGCTTAGGCCTTGCTGAGCCCAAGAGGACAATGCCTGAATACTCCCATCTGTTCCCACAGCACCTTTGGCATGGAGCCTCTAACAGATAAGCCATTCCTCTTGTCGACAAGCAAATGAAAAAAGGTTTTTTTGAAACAGACAAACGAGCAGTGGTGGCTTTCAAAAGCAACCCCCCTTCGCCATCAGTGCAGTCAAGAAGTCCCTTTTTCTCAAGGGAATGTGAAGATTGCTCCTTTGTTAGCTTTCTTCTTGCAATAAAAGAAAAAAAGGGGGAATTTGAAAAGAATATTAAATTGTATTTGGGAAGCATGTGCAGAATGTGTGAGGGCAAAACTCTCTTCCTATCACATGCGGGTGCCTTGTGTCCCATATTCTGCTCCTTGAGGTGTATCCTTTGCGTTCGTTCTTTCTTTCTTTCTTTCTTTCTTCAATGACTCTCTAGAATAATTAGTTATTTGCATCTATGGTTAGGATTTTGCCCTCCCCCAACCCCACCAAGGTATCCTTTAAATAAACATCATGTGTTCAGTCTGCCAAAGCACTCTGCAGTGGCTCCATCCCCCTGAAGATACACAATCAATACTTCGCCTGAACCCATTGATACACTTGCCCATCACTTAAATATTATTACAGGAAAGATTTCAGTGAGATCAGTGCACATTAAGCTTTAAAGTTTGACTTTAAAGACTGCCTGGGCTTTGCTGAAAGGCATTAGTAATGGGATTCTCTATCTCTGAGCTTAATTTCTTCTGAAGAGAATAGGGCTATTATCTTAAATGTCTTTTCCTCCCCCCTCCCCACCTCAAACTGGGGGAAGGAAAAACAAAACAGGCCTCAGAAGTCCAGTACTTAAAGAAATAATCATTTCATTATTTTTTAACCCTTTGGAGAAGGGAGGGATAGTTTGGAGTTGAAAGCTGGCTTTGTATTCATGTCCCCTGCTAATATCTTTCATCGTTGCTATTGGTGATGCTTGCCATTCTTCCTCCCCTGCACCTCCTCATTCATAGAATTATAGAATATTAGGGTTGGAAGAGACCTCAGGAGGTCATCTAGTCCAATCCCCTGCTCGAAGCAGGACCAACACTAAGTAAATCATCCCAGCCAGGGTTTTATCAAGCCGGGCCTTAATAACCTCTAAGGATGGAGATTCCCCCACCTCCTAAGGCAATCCATTCCAGTGCTTTACCACCCTCCTAGTGAAATAGTGTTTCCTAATATCCAACCTAGACCTCCCTCACTGCAACTTGAGACCATTGCTTCTTGTTCTGTCATCTGCCACCACTGAGAACAGCCTAGCTCCATCCTCTTTGGAACCCGACTTCAGGTAGTTGAAGGCTGCTATCAAATCCCCCATCACTCTTCTCTTCTGCAGACTAAATAACTCCAATTTCGTTAGCCTCTCCTCATAAGTTATGTGCCTCAGCCCCCTAATAATTGTTGTTGCCCTCTCCTGGACTCTCTCCAATTTGTCCACATCCCTTCTGTAGTGGGGGGACCAAAACTGGATGCAATATTCCGAGTGTGGCCTCACCAGTGCTGAATAGAGGGGAATAATCACTTCCCTCCATCTGCTGGCAGTGCTCCTACTAATACAGCCCAATATGCCATTGGCCTTCTTGGCAACAAGGGCACACTGCTGACCGATATCCAGCTTCTCATCCACTGTAATCCTCAGGTCCTTTTCTGCAGAACTGCTGCTTAACCAGTCGGTCCCCAGCCTGTAGTGGTGCATGGGATTCTTCCATCCTAAGGGCAGGACTCTGCACTTGTCCATGTTGAACCTCATCAGATTTCTTTTGGCCCAATCCTCCAATTTGTCTAGGTCACTCTGGACCCTATCCCTACCCTCCAGCTTATCTACCTCTCCCTCAACTTTGAACTTGCTGAGGGTGCAATTCATTCCATCATCCAGATCATTAATAAAGATGTTGAACAAACACGGCCCCCAGACCGACCCCTGGGGCACGCCGCTTGATACCGGCTGCCAACTAGACATCGAGCCATTGATTGCTACCGTTGAGCCCGACAATCTAGCCAGCTTTCTGTCCACCTTATAGTCCATTCATCCAATCCATACTTCTTTAAGTTGCTGGCAAGAATACTGTGGGAGACCATATCAAAAGCTTTGCTAAAATCAAGATATATCACATCCACCGCTTTTCCCATATCCACAAAGCCAGTTATCTCATCAACGAAGGTAATCAGGTTGCTTAAGCATGACTTGTCAACATGGATTCACCAAGGACTGTTCCTGATCACCTTCATCTTCTCCAAGTGCTTCAAAATGGATTCCTTGAGGACCCGATCCATGATTTTGCTGGGTACTGAAGTGAGGCTGCCGGTCTATAGTTCCCTGGATCCTCCTCCTCCTGCCCTTTTTTAAATATAGGCACAATATTTGCTTTTTTCCAATCGTCCAGGACCACCCTCGATCGCCACGAAGTTTCAAAGATAATGGCCAATGGTTCTGCAATCACATCGGGCAACTCCCTCAGCACCCTCGAATGCATTGCATCCAGCCCCATGGACTTGTGCATGTCCAGCTTTTCTAAATAGTTCTTAACTTGTTCTTTCACCGTTGAGGGCTGCTCACCTCCTCCCCATACTGTGTTGCCCAGTGCAGCAGTCTGGGAGCTGACCTTGTCTGTCAAGACCGAGGCAAAAAAAACATTGAGTACTTGAGCTTTTTCCATGTCATGTGTCATAGGTTGCCTCCCCCATTGAGTAAGGGTCCCACACTTTCCCTGATCATCTTCCTGTTGCTAACATACCTATAGAAACCCTGCTTGTTACCCTTCATATCCCTTGCTAGCTGCAACACCCTTGCATGCTTGAGCAATATTTTTATACTTTTCCCTAGTCATCTGTCCAAATTTCCACTTCCTGGTGTTCTGCAGACTGTACAGGGTGGCTGGACCTCTGAGCATTACAATACTGTATGATTGTCAGTGAAGTATTGATTTTTGTTTCCACCCAAAACTTTAGCTGGACTGATAGAAGCACCTCTTTAAGGACTCAGTCAAGGTCCCACACTGAGGCCAAAGCATTTCTGCAGTTACAATCTGGTTTCCATGCAGCCTTCGAGTCCTTTGACTTCTCCTGCTGGCCAATATGAGTACAATGAATGACTGGTATCAATAATTTCCAAGGGCTTTGATGATGTCACTCTGGCTACTCCTACTGAATTCTTCATATGTACATAAAAAATGAGCTTTCCTATCTAGACACCCTGCCCTGCAATGGTAGCTGCAGGCTAAGATGTTTGACGGGGCACCATCATCTTTCCTACATGCCAATGCTTTCCTCAATTAGCGGTGATCCTGCTCCACTGAATTCCGGGGAAATTTGCCACTGGCTTTCAACAGGACTTCCTGTTAGATAGCTCAATATACAATTCAGTCCATACTTGGATGAGTCATGCTTTGCAGAGCTCCCTACTGGGTTAATCCCTAAATTCAAGATTAAGGTTAACCTTTTTTTTAAATTATGTTGACACTTTACATGCCTATGGAGGGGGCTCAGATGCTACAGCATGGGTGGCTGGATAAAATCTTAAGATATAAGTCCCCACCCCCAGAGTCTCTCAGTTCCTCACAAACATTAATGGATTTAACAACAATTGATGGGAAACTGAGGCACAGAGAGACTATATGGCTTGCCCAAGATAATACCGGGAGGCAACGGCAGATTAACTGAACCAAAATCTCCTGCATTTTAGTCTAGGGTCCTCCCTTTTTACTTGAATTGCATTTCCCCCTGTGAGTTGGGGGAACCTCCCCCCATACCCTGTAACCAGATCTGCCAGAGCCAGAACTACGGAATCAATTTTCAGCAGAGGTCCAATAAGTGTCTCTTGATGGGGATTAAATGGGTTTTTACTGGCACATGTTATGCTGCAGCTGGAACTAGCAATGACTCCAAAGAACACCGAGATCTACACAAATTATCCACTTTCCGAAAAGAACATGCACTGCAAATGTCTTTTTGATGTGGCATCGAACAATGCAGGAGGATGGTGCGAGACACACAGGCTGCCTTTGGGCCCCATTTCTATTGTTTATAAGCAAGAGGGCTCCATGATTACCATCCCATCATTCTTTAAGTGAGTCTGATTTCATTACAGTCAGAACTGTGGTAATCAATCCAAATTGACCTAGCAAGAAAACCAGGGTAAACCCCAGACTTCCAGATGAGAAAGGGATGCTTGCAATGTTCCCCCCGGTTATGAAAGCTGCATGCACTCGAATACCTCATTTCTAGTGAATACTGAGATCCACTGTGGCGGCAGGGTTTATTGGTACCTAGGCCTGGCCCTGCACATAACTGATTCTAGTGACCTAGCGGACCATAGACTTAATGATTGTAACATAAATTCATGAAAGCTAGGAGCTTTGTTATGGAGTGGAGCTGGGCACGATGCTGGTGCTGAGCAGGTTTTTCACTGCTGCTCTTTCAAATGCTTCTGCCATGCCAGTGCTGGGACTCCCCAGACAGGGTGACCAGATGTTCTGATTTTATAGGGACAGTCCCAATATTCGGGGCTTTGTTTTATATAGGCACCTATTACTCCCCCACTCCCTTGCCGATTTTTCACACTTGCCATCTGGTTACCCTATCCCTAAGCTGGCCACTCATTGCCAGTTCTTCAGGGGCTTTCTGACAGTGGGGAGCAGCATCCGCTCGGAACAATGCTAAGTATCCTGCTCTCATTACCTGTGCTTCTCAACTACAACTCTGGATCGACATTCTCAGGGGACTTGAATGATCCCTTTCACTGGTTTCTGAAGCTGCTCATGGGTTTGCACCTAACTCCTCCCAGAGACCTCCGCAATCCAAAGCAAAGCTCAGGTTAGGTCAGAAACATAAATCACCAAGTTCTGCGTGGTTTTGACCCAAACTGCCACTTGCCCCAGAACTGAGTGAAAGTCAGGTCAAGTGTGTTAAAAGGCTCATAAATGTGACCTGACGTTGGGCTTGTACCAGAATCAAGGTGAGTTTTGCCTGGTTTCAGGTTTCTAGACATTATTTTATAGTTTTAATCCCAAGATTGATTCAAATCATGGTCTTCTGTAGTGACACAGGACAATAGCCCCATAGCAGTCCTTGGAACCTATGTATGGCTGCTATGATTTCAGTGTCTGCTAGTCCACATGACAGTCAGGTTTAGGGCTCTGTAAAACACAGTTAATGATATATACCTACCTCTTTGGAGTTCTGGATGCTAATTATATTTCCAAAGCACTCTATAAGTATTAATTAAAGCGATATATAATTGCCCATAAGATGCATCGATTTGGCAGATTCTGGTCATATTGCCTTGATTTTTTTTCTCCAAACCTTTCAATCCATTAAAAAATGTGTTGCTATTTATGCTAATGTAAGTAGTTGCATAAACAAAACAGAAGAACCCAGATCAACATGAATAATCGATGCCAAGTCAAATGGGGCCAATTGCGTGCCAGCTGAGGGCTGCATTTATGATTCTCATGTGATCTACTAAAGATTCAGACTTGTTATAAACAACGACAATGTTGAGTATCAGTGCAGTGACTCATTGTAATGATTTTTGGCCTCAGAAACCTATAATAGCTAACCAGATGCATGCAGCACGGGGAATTGAACTCACAAAGTTCAGCTGTTGTACAAAGGCTTTGGCCTTTTCCTCTAGCTGCTTGTCACTAAAGGGAGCTAATATACCTCTGGGCAAGTTAAATAGACTGTACCTTCCTTCAGCCAAAGAGCAGTGTTGCACATGTATACAACCCAGCGTGTTACAATATGAAGCATAGTTAAATAGGTAAGTAGCTCCACATAGAAATCAGACTTGTTGGCATAGATGAATAAACAATTAGGAATTGGTGTTGATTGTCAGGACAGTTCTTGGTGAAGTTGTACTTCTCCCTATTATGAAAAGCAGTAGAGAATAGGACTGGTTGAATATTTTCTATCAAAACTTCTTTTTGAAGGAGCATTGTGTTTTTGACTAAATGGAAATTTTAATGGAAAGCAGCTGCTTTCCACAAAAAAAATAAAATTTTCGTTGGAGACCTGAAAACAAAAATTTGCAATTTTTCCTGAAATGTGTTTGGGTGTTGGATGAAAAGTCAATTTTCTTCCACTGAAAATTTCAAAGGAAATGAAATTATTTTAATTTGTCTGAATTTTCCATAGAAAAGAGTGCCATTCTGCAACTAGCAATGATCATGTGTTCACACTACTTATAGCAACACCACCATCAAATTACAACCTACTGTTATGGTTGGGGTACAGGGACCTGCTCTACCAAGCTGTTAAGGCAATAGGGGGTTAGACATCAGTGATTCAGTTAGGAAAAGCAACAGTGTTTTCATATCTCATGATAACATTTTATTTGGGCTCCGCTGGAGCCAGGATCTCGATGACAGGAGAAGCCCCGGCCTTCATACAATTTTTGGATTGCCTGGGGGAAATTCCCCTCTCATTGGCTGCCTTCCCCACTTCCCTGCCTTATGGGGAAGGCAGCCAATCAAAGCTGCTGCTGTAGGTGGGCAGTGTTCTCTCTCCCCTCAGCCACCTTGGGAAGTTTTTGGATAGGGCAATGGGGAGTGAGAGCAGCCAATCACATTTTTACAAGAAGGGTCAGGTAGGAGGGAGCGGTAAGAACCCAGCAATCTGATAGGCCCTGTTCTCTCCCTGAAACCCCCCGCTGAAAACTGGCTCATCAGCAGAATCAGAAAGGTTTCAGCAGTGGGGCTGCAGGTTACCAAATCCTCCTAATTTCTTGGCCCCAACTATGAATTCTTGGACATAAGCCCATCTATTACATTTAGTGAGATGCATTGCTGCTGTTTAGAGACTCTTTCTATTCAGAGTCCAAGAAGATGTACACACCCTTCCTTCTTTTCCTGGGTATTTGTTCTTTCCCTCTATCACCCAACTATTTTCCTTCACTGTTGTGCTGGTTTATCCCTCCCCTGCCCTTCTGCAGCTAAAATAAATGCTGAGGGCCATTATTGCAAAACGACATCCAGGCTGAACTTTATGGTCACTGCCTGCAAAACACCCCTGAGCAGCAATGTGGATTCATGGGGAAGTGTTTTCTGTTTCTTTCTAGCCCGTCAAAGCCACACAAGAGGTTCTTTCTCATAGGCCTGTGAGTTGCTTCTCCAGAGACCTCTGAATCACTCTCAGCCCTCCCAGAATCACAGGCACTGCAGATGGCAGATGTTCACAGGATAGCCATCCTCTGTTACACCCCTCTCCCGCCACTGGCAGGCTGCTTCCTACCTCCCCAAGTCCACCTTATTTTCTGTTTATTTTAAATTCCTTGTCTGTGGATATGGAGTGGATGGAAGATGCCAGCCTGAGACCGCCGACTCTGACTGCGCCCCTCTTTTCACCCACAGAACACGGACAGTAGTGGGTAACAGTGGAAAAAACTTCCCCCACACTGTCTCCATACACAGTGTAGCCTGGAGGATCCACCCATGAGGGTGAGAATTCAGCTCCATGGCATGTGCAGTCCTGGGTTACTGCTGAGGGTATTCCAGAAGGAGCCAGTCCATGAAAATCGTGCCCCCAAATGAAAACATCTCCTCACCGGGAACCAAACCAAGACTCATCAAAGTCATTTCACATGGGCTTGTCAGAAGATAACCATTCTCAGATTGAAACTACTGACTCAGAGGGGCTGGCCTGGGCAGTTATCCTGTGGCATCCAGTCTAGCATTAAATAACACAAGCATGACTCATCATGTCCTCATGGCAACTATCCCACTGCCTCAGGCCTTCTCTGCGCTGGGAAGTTTGACCAGTTATACTACTGTGATTGTACCAGTGTGCTCATCCCAGTGTCAGCCCTGGGATCGACACTTATTCTGGTGTAAGAATGTTTTTCTTCAGTTTCTTAACCTCCTTCTTAAGTGACATAAACTAAACTGAAGAAAGCCACCTTTTACACTGGAATGAGTGGGCCATATCGGGGTCATCCCAGTGTAACAATACTGGGTGAAATTCACACCTTTAGTTGTACCAAGGAAAAAACCTACCCCTTTCCCACGTCGACGAGGCCTCAGAGGTCTGGTGGAGATGTTTCTTTCCAGGATTCACATGGCATTGTGAATCTGGATGGAACTGATGTTCCGGTAGCGCTTAGAGGTTCTCGCCATACAGATGCTATAGGAAAACAGATATTGTTATCAGCTGATGAGTAAATGTAAATGCTGAAAGTCTGCTATTGCTGATGCCTTTCACTGCCATTTTTTTTTTTTGTGTAAATTCAGCCGTGGTTTTAAAGTTGACCTGTTAAGGGTCTCTGATCTTCAAAAGTTTGTGCCGCCTCTGAGTCAGACTAGATTATAGCAGTGAGTGTATATGAGTGAATGGAATATCTCTCTGGGAATACATGCTTTCATTGTCCCAGTCACATTTTGGTATTTGCCATAAGCCATGTGCTCTTAAAAAAACCATTTGCAAGATAAGTAAAGGAAAATGTAATCCCTGAGTGGAATGAAGGGTGCTTTGAAATGGATGGGGGATAATCCTTTTGTTGTCTGTTACAAATGCACTTTATTTCTGCATTATCTGAGCATGAGAATGCACTGTTCGCTCAGCCAACAAATCGAGCGCAGTATCCTCTCCTCAAAGCATTCAGCCCAAGTGACAGGCAGTGCTACAGCCTCTGAACTCCCCGTTGGTCAGTGGCTCACAAAGGGCACTCTTTGATTATCAAAATCCCACTGGTATTATTATTCCAGTTTTTGCTGTGTGGTGTGAGACCTGCTGCAAAGGCACAGGTTGAGGTTGTTCAAAGCAGTCTAGGGAATTTAGACACTAACCTTCTATTATTTATCTTTTTTAATGGAAAGAAGTGTGTGTAAATCCCCTAGGCTGCTTCGAAAATCACCACCACAGTCCCTGCCCCAAGGAGCTTAAGAACACAAGAACGTAAGAATGACTGTACTGGGTCAGACCAAAGGTCCATCCAGCCCAGTATCCTGTCTATCGACAGTGGCCAATGCCAGGTGCCCCAGAAGGAGTGAACCGAACAGGTAATGATCAAGTGATCTCTCTCCTGCCGTCCATCACCACCTTCTGTCAAACAGAGGCTAGGACACCGTTTCTTAACCATTCTGGATAATAGCCATTAGTGGACTTAACCTCCATGAATTTATCCTGTTCTCTTTTTTAAACTCTGTTATAGTCCTAGCCGTCACAATCTCCTCAGGGAAGGAGTTCCACAAGTTGACTGTGCGCTGTGTGAAGAATTTCCTTTTATTTGTTTTAAACCTGCTGCCCATTAATTTCATTTGGTGACCCCTAGTTCTTACATTATATTATATCTTACAGTCAGAACTGGGCAGACTAGTTGGTAGTGGACCATTTTATCCCTCACATTTAGCTCTTTTGGGTTTCTGTTGTTAGTAAATTGTGTATCGGCAGACCAATGATCTATTCATGGAATCCCATATTAGAGCTCCAGATATACATGTTCAACTTCTGCAGTTCGTGGACCTCTCCATGAGGCATGTGACCAGCAGCCACCTATGATTCACAAAGCCTCTGATCTGCTATTTTTGCTGTGTAACCCACCGTAGATACACAGATATCAAAGCTAGGGCATTCAGCACTAAAATCACAGGCCTCTGCCACTTGGCTGTTACAATTTTTGAAGCCAGAAATGATCATATTCAGTAAGGCATTTTATGGAAAAATAAGGACTAGGGGTCATTCTGTGCACTCCTTAGGAGATGCAGATTAAGCATTGCCCAGTGTGAGAAGGGAAATAGTGGTTACTGCCAACAAATGCAAAGCTCCCTAGTTATTGCAAATATTGATATATAGGACTTGTAGGATGGATTCCTCTTGCTATTGAGCGACAAACCTGATTTCAATATCATATTGTGGGATGCTGTCAGTTACTGAAACATAAATATTACCAGCTGCTGCTCATACCTTCAGCCAGCTCTTCCAGATTTAATTTATCTGCTTCCATTCCTTTCTCCGCATAATGCCAATGGAAGGGTACAGATCTCACATTTCTGGAGACATAAATGAGGGAATTTCGAAGACCTCACTGCTCCCATGTAGAACACTGGACAGCTGGCTGCCTCATTGGCTACTGGAGGGAGGATAGTGGGCTTGGTTGATCAATGGTCTGAGGCAGTATGGCAAATTTCTGTAATGCCCTCTCCCCAAAGATTGAGTTTTCCTGGTTAAATTACCAAGGAGGATTAGAGTTCCAGGGAACAAATGGGAAAAGGAATTTTTATTCACATAGGGTCCGGTGCTGCCAGCACTACTCATGTTGGGCAGTAATAATAATAGCTAGCTCTTTTCATCTGGAGATTTTAAAGCGTTTTAAAGGAGCCGAGAGAGAGCGCAAGATCACCCAACAACAGTGTCAGAACTTCGGCCACTGGAGTTTCAGTCCAGTGTCCCTGTCAGCAAGGCCATGCTGCGTCCTGTAAAACAAACATTTACACACAAGCAATAGTTTCCTCTGTAGGCAGGGCCACTCATGCCAATGGGACTGCTTTAGGATTTGAATGTAAGCAAGGCTGGCAGAATCAGGGTCCTTAGAAATGTATTTTATTTTTGCTATTCATCCATATTTAATATGAGAATTTCATGTGTATTGGTTTGACTTTTAAAATCAGTTGTCTTCACTAAATCTCATCATCCCCATTTATCCGTCTCTTCATTCATAGGCAGGGAAACTGGAGGGAAATGAAATGTCTGTTTCGGACTTGTAAAAAGTTCCATCCGTGTCTAGTATGATGCTGCACTGTCTTGCGAAGAGATTATGTCACATATGATGTATAGACACAGGAGTTGCAATAAGCTGGTGATAAGCCAGTTGATTTCCCACTTTTCCTATCTGGAACACAAAGGAAATTCAAGTTTTCAGCCTTCTGGAGGCTCATGCTGTTCTAATCTAAAACTAATCCTTTTAAACAAGCACACCGTCCACCCATGGCATAACGGCAAGGGCTTATCACCAGGCCTCACTTCACTGAAGACTGCACCTTGCCACAATTAATCTGGGTGTTTAGGTTGCTTCTCTTAGGCCCTGCTGCATTCAGTAACAATCGAAGCAAAGTGTCCACCGATAAGAGTTAATAACCACAAAGGGGAAACATGTGATGTTCCCGTGCATATCAAATGTATTCATTAGCATCAAGGCTCTTACACGGAATACCAAAATGACCTTACAATCATTAGAAGCTTGAAATGTTATGACTTAAGTTGAGAGGGACTCACTTTCCAATGGAAAACCTAATTAGAGTTACCTCTGCTAATTGCTATGTATTGCTGAGTTGTATAAAATAAATGCATGATTGATACCAGGTACCATCAAGACTAACCCTTGCCTCCATTTTTAAAAAGAATTGAAATTGACTAGGATAATGGGTGGTGGTAATTTACTTACCTCAATGGGATTTTATTTTAATCCATCTGACGGTTAAAGATATTTTCTGTGTCCGTAAGGTTCCCCAGAGTCCTTCATGTATATTAGACAATGAAGGGCAATTAGCAGAGTATTAAAGTCCATTGACTGGCTGAAAACAGGTGTGATAGGATGGAGCAAAACACAAAACAGTGGCAATTACCAGAATTACCAAAGGACTAATTCACACACAAGTACGGGTTGGAACGAAGCTCTAGTTACTGATTTGGCATCAAGTTGTCCACTTGCTCTTATCACCAATGATCAATAGTTTCACAAAAAAATAAATGAGAGCAAAACATCAAGATCTGGGACTATTTGGGCATTGGCCATGGAATCCTTCAAGATGCCCAGTATCCTGTCTCTGATGCCAAAAGGGCATTCAGAGCTAAGGATCTTGATAAACTTCCTGTATGAATCAGCAGAGAACAAGTTTGATGGGGTGCCGGGTATTTTTTTTGTTGGCAGCTATGCTGACAGGAGGTAATGGAGCCACTCTTTTGTGTATGTGGATAATTTATAACTGGTTTTACAAAGAGAACAATTTTGTCTTCATCTCACCTTGCAAGTGAACAATGTTCTAAATATAACACCAGGCAGAGGCTTGAAATGGAGAAAAAGAGAGAGAACAGACATGATGGGAAGGGAGCTAGATGCATGACAGGGCTACTACAAAGGTATATGTAATAGGGAGGTATGTACTGAATATTCAGGTAAAGGTAAGGTAATTACAAACAAGTAAAACAAAAGCAAGAATTAATACAATCCAGGACAATAGCTCCCTATCAGAAGCAACAAACACTCAGGCTCTAAATATGGCAAGCAGTGATTTATAAATGCTTTTACTATTCTACTTGTTGCACCCTCCCCTTCCCAACTGTTTTGTCTATTGCAATAAGCAGGGATGGGGAAAATTGAACTGCTAATAATTAAAATTAAATCTTTTTGTTCTATGTTGTCTCTAGTCCTAGGAAGTCATTATCAGAGCTGGGTGCTGATATTTTGATATTCCAGATTACGATTTTTTGATATCTGGAGAGAAGTTACAAAGCAAGGAAGGAAGGCAAGCCTAATGATTTTATAATGGTTCTTTCTAATATGCAGTATCGTGGGAATCAACTTAGATGTTTCCACAGTGGCTTCTGTATGCTTCAAACACGTGCACTGTTAAATGTGGAAACAGGATGCTGAATTAATGCAGGTAGCTTCAAAGGACCCTCCCCACTTCTTTAGACCGGAGATCTGACAGCAATCTCCAAGTGGGTGACATGCTTTTGAAAATTATGCAGAGCAAACAATAAACCTCATTAAATAAAGTCAGCAAAAACAGCTCGACAATCCAATAAGGAGGAGCTAGAAGCAGATGATAATAAAGGCAGAAATGGACATACAGGCTTGCTTGCTGTGGGATTTTTAACAGTTTCCAAGGGAGGCAGGGTGAGGAAATGTGTGTGGACCACATGAGGAGCTGGGAGTAGAATCCGTTTCTCATGATTTTCAATCACAAGGCTATGACTGTACTCCCTCTCCCTTAGGGACCTGTCTGAGCACCCCAAGTCCTGTGCGGATGTCCACAATGATGCTTCCCCACACGCACAGAGTCATAGTGAGATCAGAAGAGACCACCAGATCTTCCAGGCTGATCTCCTGCATATCAGAGGCCACTAATTCCACCCTCTTACACCTGTATTGAGCCCAATAACTGGCATTAGACTGAAGTATTACAGCCTTCAGGACATGCCATAGGCAGAGAACAATTGAAATAGCAGGGAAATGGTTAGATGAGAGCTGATCCTAGCAAGTGACCTGCAGCCCACATTGCAGAGGAACATGAAAAAACGCAAGGAACCTGCCAATCTGGCCTGAGGGAAAATTCCTTCCCAACCCCAAATAAGGTGATCTGTTTGATGCTAAGCGTGAGTGCCCAACCCACCAGCAAAGCCACATCATAGGTTTGCCCTCTGCATTGCCAAGTGAACTCTGAGGGCCCTACCCTCTAGTTCAGTCCCTCAGGGTATGTCTATGCTGCGTTTTGAAGTGAGCAGAAGGGAGCCTCCCAGCGCACTCCTCTCCCTAGACTTCAGTGTCTGAACTCCAGTCCGAGCCACAACTTCAGAGTGCTGTCTGTACGGGTATTCTTAGAGCGCTGGCGCAAGCACTGTGTAGTCCAAGTCTGTTGACTCGGGCTAGGAGGCTTACTCCTGCTCGCTCCAAAATGCTATATAAACATACCCCCAAAGCCCTACAGATCCTTTGTCCAATAGTATGTAGGTAGCTCCACCAGCAAAGGCAGCCTGAGTGGGATTCTTTTTGGAACCCATCAATGTCTTCCTAAACAGCTGTCCTGGTGTAACTGTGGTGCTATCTCTCACCCCTCCTCCCTTCCAGCCGACCAGCACAAACCTTTCAGAGCTACTCATGCCCTGGCCTTGTCTGGCTGCCCTCTGCGCTGAATGCTGTGCCTCTGTAGTGGGTTCCTATCTGCCCTGGCTTGAAGATGTACCAATGATGACCCTAGCTCAGAACAGCTCTAGACCACTCCATCCTCCCAAATGAACCCCCATCCCTCTTTTAAATTACCCCTCTTTTTTAATGCTGTCATTTTAAATGCCAATCTGGCTTGTCCCTGCTCCTGGCCTGTTCCTAAAACGAGGACAAATTGGGTTCTCCATCTGATATTTGCTTGAGATTGCCATTTGGGTTCATTTTAAACTAATTTTATTCCTCACGTCACTGCAATTTATGCAGCAAATGCAATTATTGGAGATGAACGCCTGCCACAGCTGAAGGCTAAAAGTGCTACTTCCTTGGATGCACAGGGAACGGAGACCAGGGGAATCGAGAGGGGGAGATGAAGGGAAAAAAAAGAATTTATTTGAAAAATTATCTGTCGCTACAATACTTCTCTGAGCTGATGCACACACCTTCATAAAAAAGTAATTTAATTTTCCCAGTGCCGCGCAAAAGGGAGATCTAATTACCCATTTTTAAATTGCTTTCTTAATTTCTCAAAAAGTGCCTTTGTGTTTATGCCTTTTCCTGAGCCCTGCTTGTGGGCTGCAATAGAATCCACCTCCATATGCAGGACAGCAACAAAGACACTTAGGGACATGCTCCCTTTTGATATGAGATGTCAAAGCCCCTAATTTACTGCATGGCTCATTTGACCATTCTAATGGCACTCCCCTAGCCGAGAGAGTCTGAGAGCGTAACAGTGGACTGAGTACACTCTCCACTTGATCACAGGGAAGGCAGAGCCATGTTGCTACGTGAAGAAGCAACCCTGAACTCAGATCAAACTCTCACAGAAAGTTTGATGAGGTTTGGAAGATTTTGTTTACCTCGCTGCTTTATTTTTCCTCCTTTGCTGCATTTTTAGGCTCCATTCAGGATAAATTGGCTCTTTTCAAGACAGGCCCTGAAACTTAACAAATAACAGTAAGGCTCTCTAATGGCACCAGTGTAGGGTCTGTCTACAGAGAAGTTGGGAGTTGGGATTGCAGCACTTGTAGACATACCCAAGTTAGACTGGATCTAGCAAGATCACTAAAAATAGCAGTGAAGATGGGGCAGCACTGAGTAGCCCTTCTGAACACTAGCCCAGCCGGGACCCTCAGTACACACTCCAGCAGCCATGGCTTCGCAACTACTTTTAGCAAACTAGGCAGATTAAAGTCTACACATGCTGAAATCACACCTCCTAACTGCTGTGTCAACAGACCCTCAGAATCTCAAAGACAGATTAAATGGCATAACAAGGGCCGCTTTGACTATGGTGCAAAAATAGGTTAGGGGCCCCCTTCCCAATTCCCAAATCCAAAATTTTGCTTAGTCCCAACATCCTGATTCCCCATCTACCCCACTGTGCTCCAACATCCTCCATTCCCTCCACAGCACCCACAGTGCACCCCACCATCTCCCAGCATTTCCTACTTACTCCAGGACCTCACCCTGCCAATTCCAACACTCCCTGCTCACCTGATGGCCCCCCAACTACTTGCCCCCCAGCCCGTTCCTAGCCACTCACTGAACCCCCACCCCTTGCTCAGCACTCTGTTCCTGGGCCAAACTAGTCAGCTCCTCCCAATCCTGGCTGCCCAGTGCCTTTACCCAATCCCATCGCCCGCCCTGAACTCACACAGTACAGGTCAAATCTGAGTGATCATTGGCGCTGTGA
Source organism: Chelonoidis abingdonii (assembly GCF_003597395.2). Lineage (NCBI taxonomy): Eukaryota > Metazoa > Chordata > Testudines > Testudinidae > Chelonoidis > Chelonoidis abingdonii. The sequence continues at coordinate 5,061,857 of NC_133786.1, read as the reverse complement.
ATCCATATGCCAAGTTGCAGTACTACTCACTCAAGATTTGCCTGGCCATGCACCCATCCTGACAGAGGGATAGCTAGGTCAAACCTAAGTGGCATAATAACCCCGACGTGCCTGGTCGCAACACTACTCATCACTCATTTTTGGCCCATGCTTCTGACAGAGGGGTCAAATTGGAAAGAGTGGCATTGCGAGCCAGGGTACCACGTGAAGTGCTGGAGTACGGCGCCGTCTGGTTGGGCCTTGTAACCTTATCAGCCCTGGCATGACTGCACCATTTGTGCCATTGAAGCCACGCCGCTAAGATGCATAGAGTCGCAAAAGGAATCTGCCTTTAGACAAAGTTTCTGGGGTATTTGCATTACACCCAAACTTGTTCTCTCACCACTGTGGCTAAACCCAAATAGACCTGCATAAGGTTTTGGGGAAAGGTAGCAGCCAACATTGCAGCAAGGACACATGCCTGAGTTGTCTGGTTTTGAGCATATTCCATTGTGCCTCCTTCCCTGCCTCATATATTCTTAAACGTGCTTCCCCAAAATTCAGCTAACAAGACAGGCTTGTCTTCTGGACTTAAAATGATGTACGCATGCACTCTCTCTAATATTTATAGAATAATTGCTAAGCTGTACTTCAGCAATTATCAGGAGTTTCTGAAAATCAGATTTCAAACATTGGAGATGACATGACACCTTCAATTATTTAATGGTAACTGTTTTCGAGCTGCCGGGTGCAATTTGTCAGTGTGAGACATGCAGAGGAATCCTAACTAGCTCAGCATTGTCATCCATACCTTTGTTTTCCCAGGTGTGTCCTCTTCTATATTTAACATCCCTAGCATTGCATCCTGTCTTAGCTCCGAGTACATTCCCGCCCTTTGCTCCACCCTACCTGGGGGTATGACTAGCAAATGGGCTTTGTGCAGAAAGCAATGAGGACTCGTGTTGCTGGTTGTCTTCTCTACCTTGGTTGTGTATAGTATGAATTGGGTTCCCATAGTGCCTAGTGCCCAAACAAAGACAGGGTCCCTGTGTCCCTGCTTACAGTCTAACTAGGTGAAAGCCCATGCTGTTGTATAGGCATAATTTGTAAAACATAAAAAAAACAAATGGCTGAGAATTTAAAAATGGAAGGTAACAGATGGCCAATCCCAGTGATGAGTGAACCTGGTAATAGTCTGAACAAAAAGCTCTCTACCATGCTTGTAGCTGTTTCTGTCATGTCATACTGACTCTCAAGACATCCTAGGCTTCCAAGTGAGAGTCCTGGAAGATTTGTTGTTGTTTGCCCAGGTGGTAAATGAGGGGGGTGCTGTAGTGGGTGGTTGTGTGTATGTGTGGTTATTGTGCATAGGGGTTGTGTTGATTTGTGTGAGTGGCACTTGGACTAAGTAATCCACCATCTATGCAGTTTCCCTCCTACAAACAATGAAATTATTGTATGCAAATTAGCTGTAGAGTAAGGGTGGTGATTGGTTGAGTGATCTTTGATGTCACAGTGTTCTAGGACTTTTGGTATGGCATAAATAGAGTCATGGAGTGCAAAACCAGAAGGGACCACCGGATCAATGAGTATGACCTCCTGTATATCACATGCCACCGCCACCACCCAGCACTAACCCAGCACCTGTAATTTAGGCCAAAGTAGCACAGCCCACAAATGCCTTACTATAGCTGTGCAGCACATGAGTGTAATTTGTAAAGTCAAAATGGAAGAGAAGTTAAAAACTGGATGGTAACAGATGACAAATCCCAGTGACGATTCAGCCTGGTGACACTTTGAACAAAAAGAGCTCTCAACCATGCTTGTAGCTGTTTCCATTGTGACCCATTGACTCGGCAGACATCCTGGGCTCCAAGCGACAGTCCTGACATCTTATTATGGAGACTAGAGGCTCAGAAACATGAAGCAACTTGCCTGAGGCCACTGAGCAAGTCAATGGTAGAGCTGGGACTAGTGCCCATGTCTCCTGGCTCCCAGCATGATGCCCTAGCCACTTGTCTCCATAGTATTCATCTGTGGATTCCTCACCAGTGGGTAGGGAAGTATGGTTAGCCTCGCCCCACCCTCCTTCCAACATGTTAAATTCACTCTGTCGTCATGGTTTTTGCCTCTGGGCCAAGGAGCCCGCACTTGCCTCTGAAAGACGTGGGGATTTCCCATCCCAAAGAAGGTCAGTGGCTAGATGGAAAAGAAGCCTCTGTTCTTGTTTCCATCTGTGTGCTCCCTGTTATCTACTGTTTAAAGAATTGTTTAGAGGCTCCATGGATTAGTAGTATTGTAGCAGTGTCTATGAATCTAACCCATAGACTGGAACCCCACTGTGGTAGGTGTTGTACAAACACCAAGGCGTCTTTATTTTCCTCTCACTCCTCTGTAACCATCTTCCTTGCTTTTGTATGTTTCTCTCCACGTTTACACTTAACATGAGAGCTGGGAGGAGAGCTTAGGCCGCCTCCTGTCCTCACGCTGTTCACGTCAGCCCACAAGAACCCATGGTCAGGAGCCCAATGCTGCAGAAAATACTGCAGCATAACACTTGTGTGAGACACAGTTGAGGTTCATAGTGGCCAGACTTTGTGTCAGTAACCAGACCCTGCACACTGTGAGGTGCGTTCACCTCCTGCGTGAAACCTTCCCGACTCAGGGCCCGTTGCTCACCTCACACAATAAAGGGGTTTAAGTCTTCTCCAGTTAATCAGCTGCAATCCCATATTTTTCTGGACATGTCCAAGACTCTAGCCAGTATAGTTCGTAGCTAGCTAATCTGGGAGCTGGAAAGGTGCAGCCAACTACAGGGTCTGTGTCCAGAAGCCTCAAAAAGAATCCCCTTTAGATGCATCATAACAGAGTCCTGTAACTTCTCTAGCAAGAGCGGAGCTACAATGGTGAGTGCTGTTGGCCAGGTGAGTCAGACACCACTCAAACCAAATGTCAGTCCAAAGGATTTGATGGCTTCCATTCAGTGTCCTCACCGGTTTTGGCTATGCCAGGGGTGAAATCCTTCTCTCAGATCCACACCCTGGATTCTGTAGTCGCAGGGCAGAACCCTACTGTATATTCAGTTCTCCTTCTCCCACAGCTGTCAGTGGGATAGTTGAGCACAGATTGAGCGTAGAACACAAAATGTGACAGCCGCAGGACCAAAGGGTGAGAGAGGACTTCTGGCTACTACAAAGACATCAACCTAATCTTGAAGCAGGTGGATAGAAGTTTGCATTCGGGAGGAACTATGTTTCACCTGCAGCGATGTGAACTGTATTTGGTGTGCATTTCCCAGGCCTGAGGAACTTCTCCAGCACTGCCTTTAATGCTCCAAATATATTTCTGTTACAGAGCATACTCAACAGAACAGTAAATGGCGCTGTCCTGCTTATTGTCTCACACATGGGATTTACACCAGTGACCTCAATGGGAGATGTCCCTGATTTGCAGTGATGTAAGAAGCATCAGAACTGGCTCCTGGCATCACCAATTCAAGCTTGATATGCATAAGCCAAGGACTAACCCGATTTTAAGTACATGGGACTGAGCTGTCATCTGATTATGAAGCTTGGTTGCAAAGCCCGGCTGTTCAATAATGCTCTAATTAACTACTGCAAACTTCAGAGGACCCAGCTAACTGTAATTGAGAGATCAACAGAGGCTGCAATGGAGTTAGATGTGCATACTAATTACTGAATTATCTAACACCTGTTCTTGAGAGCCGCACTGAAATATAAATACGTTTTTGCACCATAAAGAACCCAAATCAGTCTTGTACAAGTGAGATTCTTTCAGAGGGGGAAGCAAGTGCTATGAGATGTTTGCTCCCTTTTTAGCCCCTGTGACCTTTCAGAAGTTGATGTAAGGACTCATCTGATGAACTCATATCCTTTATTTTAACCCATGGCAACCAGGCTGAGCCTGCAAGAAACCACTTAAGAAGCATTCCACACATTACATTTGATGCTCCCATGGTAGTAATGACAATGACGTACTTTGGCAGACTGCAGTGTATTCTTCCAGTCTTGTAAGTTCCATGTCAACGTCCAAATGACGCTTGATTTGTTGCCTGCTCTGAAGCCTTTTGGAAAAAAATGTTATGATTCATTTTGCAGCTGCTACAGGGATGAGCATGGTGACTAAATGCAGAAGAAATCAGGGCAAAAGATTATCTAGGCCTGTAGTCAAATAATTTGTGGTGGGCAGAGGGGGAAAGGGTGAGCTTTTTGTATTCCCAATGTGTCTCCTTTACACTGATTTGAGTTGCAATGACCCATCATCAGTGAAATCAGCTGTCCTCATCAGCCCTTGGAGGTCAACCACTTCTTTGTGAAGCAGTTTTCTCATTGGACTAAGAAAAATAAAACTGTCTTTTTCAAAACTCTCCCCAAACTGGAAGTAGAAAGCATAGTGTGGCAGCGTTCAACCTAAGCCAGACCTGTCGGTGGCCATGTCTTTGTTCTCCTTCCTACAGATTAAGCCACTTGACATGGAAGGTACTTAAGCGCTGCCATTTTTCTTATTGGTTTAAGTACTGTAGTTGCTCAAGTGCCACAGAAATTGATAGCTGTTTTGAGAATCTCAAGTAGGTTATGTTTTTATGGTTCTGTTTAACAACACCTAGCTGGGATGTGGCCTTTTGATTGTTGGGAAATTCTCTCTTCCTTGTGATGTGCAAGAATCGAAGGGATCTTCCTCTTGAAATGATGGTTTTAAACAGCATCTAAAGCTATTTCTTTCCCATCTGCCCACCCAGGCTATCGGAGGGAGCTTAGTGGACTGATCGCAGCACTGCCACTACTTACTGGCTAGTCCATCTCAGGACATCTACACCCAGATTGTGGAGTCTTTACTTACCCTTACTCATCTCTGGCAACCAAGGGGAGTACATGCATGAGTAATTGCACGCTGATAGGAATAAAGGCTTCACATTGTGGCCTTTTAACCTTTCGGCATCAGTTTCCCTGCCCAAGCACATAAATTGGGGATAATACTTCCCAACCTAACTGCCTCGCAGTCAAGTTTAACTCCAGAAATTTCCACCCTCAAAACACTGAACACATCACTGGTCTTTCCATTGTGAGGCCCTTATTTATATGCTCGTCCCACCCTTTCTGTCAGCAGCTTTATGAAGGGAGATTAAAGCAATGTCCATTCTACCAGTATCCCTCTGGACTACACTTTCCTCTCATAGCTACCAGTTGCTGAATTGATCTAGTTTCTCTTCAGGGCCTGTCCCCACCTGAACTACTCACTCTGACTCACCATCGAGATGGATACTCCCTTCTAGCAGCCCGTGATTCCAGTCTCTGTCGCCCACTATTGATGTTTTCAGAAAAGTCCCTGGGTGCTTTCTCAGACACTGCTCGTTGTGTTTGGGTGGAGCTCCCTGCCAAGGTCTGCAAACCTACTTCCTCATCCACCTTCACATCCCTCTTTAAAACTCTCCTTTGCCGTTACGTCTGCAGCAAACTTAACTGTGGTGATGCCCCTGATATGCTGTGGGTCCTGCCTGTCATTCTGACCAATGTTGTCTCACCAGTCAGTCTGTTATCTTCATCTCTTGTCTGCTCTTTGGAGCTAGGATCATCTATTTGCTCTGTGTTTGTAAAGCACGAAGCAGTAAGGAGTCCTGGTCCATGTCTGGGGCTCCTAGGTGCTACCACAATACAGAGAATCAATAATAAAACATCAGCGGGTGTCCTCCATTGCTGATTTTCCCACTGAACTCTAACATACTTTCTTTGTATCTTTTCTTCTTGTCTGAGCTGTTGTCTCCTCCTACTCCCATCCTTATCTAGCTGACTTCCCACCTACAAGAAGCTAAGGCAGTATCTCTTACTAATTTTAGCAAGGTAGTGGGAGTCCTGGGGTCTAGGTTATGCTCTGCCACTAAGTCCATGTGGGCCTGATTCAGCAATGTGCTTAAATGCTGATCCAGCAATAGGCTTAAGAGACCTTGGGGAAATCTTTCCCCCTCTTTGTGACTCAGTTTCCCTATTTGCAAACTGGGGGTCACAATCCCCATTTTTGCTAAGCCCTTTGAAACGCTCGGATGAAAAGCACAGCCAAAGTGCAGAGTGTTACTGTTGCCTTAGATGTCTTCAGAGCTCTTAAATGCATCTGATTAAACAAACCTCTGTGTCTGCTCTCCCCTTTGTGCTAGGTTTCCAAAACTTCATGCTTCGCTTTTCATTGCAGCCCATGCTGTGCCTGCTTTTTGTCTCGTGTGTTTACGTTTGATCCTGTTCATCTTCAATCTTCCTCTTCTAGGGACCTAAACTTTTTTGATTAGCTTAATATAAATATTCTGGTTTGCAAACACAAATGGGGCAACCTGATCTGTGCTCTGGCTTCCTGATTTGCAGAAAAACCTCAGAATGCCTCCTTCTCTCACAGGGCTTGCACCCCCTGAATTCTCATGGATACTGAATGAGACCCAAAAGCACAAGTCAGCCCAAACAACTTTTTGCCACCATTGCAGGCTAAAACTGCACACCCAATTTTCATGTTCCACCCAAAAATAATAAATGAGCCCTAGCCAGAATCTGTTTCCCCAATAAGATTGTAGAATACAGGGAGCAAATGCCAAGCCCAGATGCATTTGGGGTTTTGTTATGAACCTTTCCCAGATCAGCCACACATCAGAACCATGTACCCTAACTAGAGGGCCCAGCTCCTAAAGAAGTGGCAGTTGGTTCTGACAGCACTGGAGACCTTCTCCTAATCCAGAATGCTTTGTTCTCTAGCACCACTGCTGCTTGCAACTGCTATGATGTCCCCTGGGAGTGCAGCTCACAGAGGTTCAAGGCGTTACATCTACCCTGGGGACAGAGCTAAAGAACACCGTTGATGGGATGAGAAAAGCCTAGGTGTGTTAGAATCTGCTCTGCTTTCACCCTATCCAGAAAACCTGTCCAAACCCTGATAAAACCTGTGTTTAGATGGTGGCCCAGATCCAAAAAGGAATTAAGATGCCTAACTCCCTAAATACATTTGAGGGTCTGAGCCAGTGTCTTTTTTCACTTTGGCTTAGTGTGGACTCAGCCTAAGCAACCACTGTGATTTAGGTGGCTTTTCATACCTTCCCCCGCTCCCCATGCTGACTTCCCACAATTTGGGGCAGAGTATTCTGGCTCATGCTAAGGGTTCCACCTCAAGGGAAGTAACAAACTGGATTATTTCAGATGTTGTACTGAGCACTGTGTAGCTCACTCATTTTCTATAAAACACATGTTGTCATGAAATTATGGGTGTGGTTTTGAATTTTACACAGTCCAGGCCTCTCTTCCTGGCAGACTTGTGTATTTATAATAATACATACCATGAGCCATTCATCTGTATATCTTAAAGCACTTTACAAAAGAGCATTCTTATCCCTGTTTTACCAGTTGGGAAGTAGAGACGCGGTAGCTTGCTTGAGGTCTAAGGGCAGAGTTGGGCTTAGAACTCCAGTTTTGTAGCTCTGAGGCCAGTGCATTACCCATTGGGCCATGCTGCCTACTCTGTGCAGAATATTTTCAGTCTGAATCCATGCATAATGTACTCACAAGGGCCCCATTCCCACCTCTGATATGCATGTTCCACTCCTTGTGCCTTTGGTCAAAGCTGCACGCACGGATCTGAGGGCAGTTTTGGGCCCACGGCATTTAAAATGTTTGTTTTTTTTAAATCTCTCTCTTTCTCCTTACATTGGAGACAAGGCTAGGATCATAAACCCCTTGTAATGTTAAACTTTCCATATGCTAGCCTGAGCCTATGGCTTACTCTGAAAACCTTTTGGAATGCCAGTTGCCAAGCAACCATCAGCTGTTTTTCCTAAGATTCTTACTGTCTCCGATGTATTGGTGCCCAACGCAATTGTTACATTCTTATAGATTATCTTCTCACACTGCAGAGGGCTTTGCTAAGGCCAGACAACTCTTTCTATTTTGTCACTATCTCTACCTTACTTTGCTACTATGTCTCCTCAAAATCCACTGTCCAGTTGTCCAGTTAATTAGCTCACTGGTTTAGGCTTCTGGGAACTTAATGGATTTCCTTATTAGTACACCCAGTACCTGAACCAATATATTGCATGGAAATGATTATTTTTGCATATGAACATCTGTGTGCTTTACATCCACATAGCCATGCCACTCCCTCCGTTTTGTAGTCAGACGAGCTGGTCAAAAAATATTTTGTTTTCCCCAGAAAGTGTTGATTTTTCAGCAAAAATTCAAACGCCAAAAAATTTGCCTGAAAGATTTCAAATTGGGAGTATTGATTTGGTGCCTCATAGGAGATGTAGTTGGTCTGCCCTATGCTCCTCATTTTCTTCTATCAGCTGGGGTCTCTAGTCAGTCTGTATTTCCCATGATGCACCACTGTCTCCGCTCACGGGAGATGTAGTCCAGCCAGGGAACCCAGTCCATACAGGAGAATGGGGACAAAAGCAAAGTGAATACAGTTTCCATGAGGAACCAAGACATAGTTTTGTACTCAAAATATTTTAGGTTTTGGTGGTTTTGCTTTTTTGATGAAAAATTAATTTTCTGCAGGAAGGAGACTTTTTTTTTTCTTTTTTCTTTAAAAAATTTTTTAAAAATGTTTTATCCAGAAACCCAATTTTCTATCCAAAAACAGTTTTCATAGAAAATGTTTGTCTAGCCCTAGTAACCTGACCTTTAGCACTTATTCTGTAATGGCAAAGTGATGGACAGGGCAGTGAAAAAGAAAGGCACATGCTATAACCTACACTCTGGGTGACACAGTAGCATTTGAGGCTATGGATGTTATAAAGTAATATCTTCTTGCCTCTGTATGCTATTGATGAGACTTGGATCTTTGAATTCTTGCTGTCACATAAATGGGGAATCTTTTTACCAGTTCTTCTCCAGCACAGCACTCACCTACTGGTCTAAAGTATTGAACGTATCCCTGATGCCCTTTCATAGAAATCCCCTGGCAGAGCATGAGGAATTTTGAAGGGCCAGGACTGGGCATCCTTTGCCTTTTTGTAGCTTCTCAGTGACTCACTGCATAGTTATTGGTTCCTGTGTGCCTGTGCCTTTGTTTGCCTACAAGTGTGAGTTAGAGCAGTGTTTCCCAACCACTGGCATCCATACCAATACTGTTTGCTATTCCAGGCACTCCCTTTTGCCATTAATAACAATACCATGTTCTTAAATAGTATTTGTCCCCAGTAAATCTCAAAGCTCTTTACCAAGAAAGAATGATTATCTCCATTTTATGGATGGGGAAACTGAGGGATGGGACAGGGCATTGAGTTGCCATGTTCACCCAGTAGAAGAGCTATGGCTAGAACCCAGCTGTCCACAGTTCCAGGTTAGTGTGCTAATCACGATGCCAAACAAGGAGCCTCTATAGTAGGCACTGGTTCTCAAGCCTTGTTGACCTTCCATTCAATAGTATTATCTCAAACATGTCAGAATCCAGGCTGCTCCAAACCCTAGTCTCACAGCTGCATACCAGCCTGGGAGGGGGGATGTCAAAGCAATGCAAGGTTACTGATGGGTTAGAGGTCACCCATGGCTTGAGAGATGCAAGCTAGCATAATCCTGGGAGCGTAACCTGAGATACACATTCAAACCAGTGCCATTCCATTGACCTCGGTGCAGTTACTTCAGCTTTACACCAACAGAAGCAAGATCAAACTCAGGCCCTGGTTGCAATTGCCTGAAAAGTTCAGGGCACAGCTGGGCTTCCTAATGGCAGCAGATTGGTGAGATATCCCGCATGATCTGCAGAGAGCGAGTGGGCAAAGGAGAAATTAATAGCCCATCCAACTTTGCCTACTAACCTTTCCTGTTAACAGAATCCCTCTGTACACTGATATGTCTGGTTTATTCTGCTTGTTGCCAGCCGATTCCATCTGGATTAATGAAAGAAATATCCCTCCGATTAGGTACGTTACAGCGATAAAGCGCCTGGGGAAAGGGAAGCCTCCTGCTTGTCAGTTGCCCGCATATTGGCTGTCAGTTGCGCCATCAAGCCTGGTTGCTTATTTGCTATTTTATTTTCAGCTGTGATTGACATCTGGAAGGCTCTGACATTCTCGGCACAAACATACAGCCTGTTATTATGCTTGCGTTAACATTTTAATAAACACACAGTGCAGCATTGAAAAAGTAATGACATGTCATCACATCACTGCCTCATCAAGGAAAACTTTACTGTGTAATTGCACCGTGATTTACCCAGGTACAATGCACGTCTCTAGACCAATGGTTTCTTTCTCTCTTGAAAAGTTTACACTTGCTCTTAAAGATGCACAAGATCCCCATGGGGCTTTCTTGGGATGAAATAAACTTGGCAATGTAATTTAGCTTTCCATAAATATGCTTGGATATTGGAGTGAAGTACATTTTGCATAATCGTTATTTAATGCTCAGTGTAAATATGCTGTGCATTATATTGGCTAAGCTATCAAGCAACGTTTCTGATAACTAGAAAAAATAGGATATTGTTAAGTCGGGTTTCTGCTTTAACAGAAGGGCCCTTTTACACTTATATTGATATCAGTGCTTTTCATAATGACATCTAATTTTACAATAAAGAGAGCTGAGCTGAAGCGCCTCACTGCAGTCTCTAAAATATCAGCTATTTCCTTGCTTGTAAAGCACTCTTCAGATGTGGCACTGAAAGAGGTATTATACAGCAGAATACAAATAATTCCAAATTTTTTTTTCCTTCAGAGCCAAGTATGGGGGAGGGGTGGGGGATCTCACTGATCATCAGTCAATAGGCCTTGCAAGACGGGTCTTGAAAGACTTGAATAAGAGAGAGAAAAAAATTATATATAATGGTAAGGATGGATACAAGTGGTCAATTAAACGATTGCTTTAATATTACCAGTGCTGGTCTCTCAGGTTATCAAAGATGCCAGCCAAGTATGCCATATACCTGGCTGGCTCACCTAGAGATTAAGAACCTGCAACCAACTACCCCTATCGCTTTAGCTTGTGTGGTATGTGCCCACACTTGGGAATTGTGGGGTACAGGTTCTGCCCCCACTAGTGGGCACTGATGAGAGGAGGTGTCTAATATTGGTGGCTTTTGCTAGCATGCATAGAGTTGAACGGAACACCAAATCCATAGTGGAAAAGTTTTTATCCCATAGAACTGGCTGAATGTTGCAAAAAACAACTTGTGAATATTTTTCACCAGTAAATGTAGTATCTGCATGGATGTGATATTTAGAGTTTGTCTATCGTCTGCCTGGTCAGGGAATAGGTGGTAGAAATGTGCGCAAATCACATGAAGCATCCCAGCTTGGGATTTGAGGGATCGTTAATCATCTCTAAATTCAGAACCAAAAGTGTATCATTCAGTAGTCACAAATGTCCTCTTTGAAAATATCAGATGTCCAATCTGGGAGCAAAAAGCTATACTATATGACTTTAGGTGACCAGTCGCATGCCACAAAGAGTTGAAAGGAAGAGTTTGTCTACACGCTTATAGGCTGAAAATTGTTCCATCCAGACCAGTTCTTGAGTCCTGCCAGAACACTCCAGGATGCTGTGCTGGCACTTTTCTGGAGAGCTGGAACAGCGTCCTCTGGCACTTCTCCAGCACAGTGTTCATCCATTGATCCAGACTATTTAACGTGTCCTTGTGAATGGGAAAATGTTCAGGGCTGGTTTTCACGTGATTCACAACAGCTCTATTGACCAGGGCTTGTCAGCAGGGACTTGGAGCATAAAGCCTGCACCCTCCATTGCCATGAGGTGGGTGTCCTCTTTCTTCTGTAAAGGCAGAGTGTATAATAGAGATGGACCAAGCCAGTGTTAACGGCCATCGCTTCCCATTTTTCATTTACTGCCTTTCAATAGGATTTTGTTCTTCAAGTAGGCAAGCTTCTGCCAAATTCCCCAGGATAATATCCTCTCCCCTCCTTACAGAATGGCTTAGTGCAAAGAGTTGCATGGGGAATGATGGGAAACTTTCCTGGCCCTTCCCCCCAGCCCAGTGTCAGTCCATGGTAGTGGAGGTGCTAACATGGTAGCCTGCCATGCTCCATGGGGTGAAATGGCTAGTGAATCCACTGTCCACATTTGTTCCTCTGTCCAGCCTCACAAGCCTAGCTGCAGAGAGATGCTGGCAGCTCCCACAGAGCTGGGGTTATGGGCTGTCTGATGAGGCGCCTGTTGCTGCATTGCAGAACCACAGCAGTTCCAGTGCTTTTCAGTTGTCCCAGTCCAAGCACATCCATTCACTTTCCCTGTCCCAGCTGGGCAGCCCCCTTCATACAAAGCCCTGAATTTGCCATGCTGGGGTTATCCCACGGGTTTATCAAGGGATCAGCGCTGGCTGCATTAAGCAGCCTTATGTGTGATACTGTTAGGAGTGGGGCGAGATGAATGCTGCTGACCTTGTTCAGATGGTGACTTCAATAATAAGGATTAAAGATGGACAGGGTGGCATGTATTTCCAAGTGTGTTTAATAGTTTGATAATGTGATGTTAGTGTATATTAATCCTCTAAGGAGATTGGTATTAGCTCAGCTTTAACACTGGAGTGAACAAATATATTAACAGGATGTACTCTGGCTCATACACAGAACATCTGTATCCAACATCTGTATTATAATGATTATAGGCTTGTGTCCTATATACAGACATTAGATCTGGTATTCTACCTTTAAAGCAGCTGGGATACGTTAATTTCCCCCGGACATGCGCCAATGACAAAGTGAAGGACTCCAGGGCCAATCCTGTATGAGGCTGAGCTCAAGAGAGTTGAAGAGGGGAGAGCACTGTCCAGGGAGGCCAAGCAGTGCCCTGTATCAGACCCTCTCTTATGATTGCCATTTGGGGGACAGCTGACCTGGCTCTGTCACTGAAAAAGGTCATTAGTGCTGGGTGGGGAAATAAAGGTACGGTAATTATGACGCATAGATTTTTTTTTTCCGGTGTCTCATTTAACCTTCTACTTTCTCTTCTTTCATGGAGGACAACTTTCTGGGCTTTAGCTCTTTACGTCCATCTGAGAAAGAGAGAACAAACTCTGTCTGACTTGGTATAAGAGCAGTGAGTGAAAACATCTCCATGCCAGGGTTCTTTGATGCAAAGCTTCCAAGCCTCCTCCTGGAAATGCTGTGATGCATCCTACCTGGGAGCATAGAGTTTTAGGATGCATTTTAGCAAGGCCCCAGTCATGTAGCTGGCTCCCTGAAGAATATCCCTGCACCTGGGTACAAACTTCAAAGGGCATATCGCTACTTACAGGATCAGAGCCTAGTCTGCACATACCTGCTAATCCTAGGGTTTAACAGCCCTGACATCATTTATCCCACTGTAGCCATTTACTGGGTCACAGCAGGTACAAGATTTCCCTTTGTCTTTTCATTGTCTCATGCCTTACATTTAAATATGGGTTTCTGTGAAAGCTTTATAGAGTCGCAACACTGGACAGAAATAAATGGTTTAAAATGCGTTTGTCATGCTCTTTCATCCTCTTTTTTGATTTTTTTAATCTTTCTTACAAAAGAGAGGGTTTTTTTGACTTTTTTAAACACGTCTTTCAGTAATAAAAGAGCGAACAGTTCTCCCCTCCTGGAGAAATAGTAACGCAGCTAGATTAACAACAGAATTTTTAAGGGAGATTTCATTTTTTGCAGGGAAGTGAGTGGTGGAGGGGAAGTAGCTACCTGGTAGAATGAAAAAGCCCTCATGGTGGGTTCAAGCCTCTTGGGTTCTGTTGCTGACTCTGCCACTAACTCTTTCTGACCTTGGACAATTCACTACACTGCTCTGTCTGTTTCTCCATTTGTAAAAGAAGTTTATTGATACTCACCTACCTTGGTAAAGCTCCTAGAGGGTGTGAATCAGATGCCAACAGGAATCTGGTATATATTCTATCTGTGAAGGCTGTGGAAAGCAGCCATTTCAGATCAGTGTGTCAGGTGAAGGCAGGTGGTTCTGCCTCGTTTCACACATCCCCCAAAGGTTCAGCCCATCCTTTTTGGTTTGCAAAGTTGTGCTGAAATGCTCTCAAGTGCAGGCTCTTTCATGAGATTCCTCATCAGGTCAGAGTGCTAGTCATGGTATTGATGACTCTTTCACATCTGGTCCCAGGCAAGGGACTCAGAATCACAGAGACTCATTAATACACACAACTCCCCAAAAGGCCCCTGATTTGGTCTGAGTTTGGGGTGAAAACTCAAGGACAGGGGACAGGGTTTCATTGCACCCTAGTGCACTCACTTGGGTTTAACTTCAGTTTTGCTGAGGTCCTTCTTAATAATTTTATTTATTTATTTAGTTAGTTAGTTAGTTATTTGTTTATGGTGCACACATTCCTGTGTCTGCTTGGTACCTCTTGACTGTCTCTTGTTCTGAACATCTGCAGCAGCTTCCTATTTAGTGCACTAGTTCTGCTCTTATTGGCCTTTTCCTAATGTTTTTTTTTTTCCTCCCTCTCTGTGGACCAAAATGCCCTTGTTGGCCATGGTTACCCTCCCTTTTATTTATCCTCACACCTTGTAATTTTGCCCAGTACCAGCTTAATTAATCCCTTGGTGATCCTCTGAATCCTGCCTACGTGAGACACAAAAGAATTAAATCAGACAGATGTTTAAAGGCTTTACCCTGCCTCTGCAGCTGATGCATGGTAAGCAGTTCCTGTTGCAACAAGGAGTCAGTTTGATGAACAGAGGAATCTCTTCTAGCTTCAGCAGGGAATAGGTTCTCTGGCGGTCCATAGCAAAAGCACTCAGATAGCCTATGTTCTTGTAAAGCCATCTCATGTTGCATACATCCTGCAGGACTCCTATTTTCCTCGTGGTTTCTGCTCCTTACCCGCCGCTGATGTTCTGTGTGACCCTGGGCACACCACTTCACAGCTCTGCATTGCCTCTTTTGCCATGGGGATCTACCTGATATTTTTAATTCAACCTGTTGGTTGTATTTTAAGCATTGACATGGCAGAGCAGAGACTCCCGTGCATCCCCAGGGAAACAATCGGGACTTTTTAGGGCCGTCTGGTATTGCAGAAGATGTCTATGTTCCAGATATACCTAATACACCACACAGTATGGCCCTTCAAGGATACACCTCACACATCACGTGGCAGGGCAGGCACCCATCTACTATGCACAACGAACCTGGGGCAAAAGGAGGCTGGAGGAGCCCATCTGCTGGTTTTACCTGCTCTGTTGAATGGGATGGGAGGTCTCTCTTTCCCAGAGGTACTGGGTGACAGGTAAATTTTATCTGAAGAGCTGAGCTGTTGAACAGAAGACATGGCTTATTCCACTTTAATATCCATTTTGCAGGGTCAGACCCAGAGCATCACGTTTGCAAAGTCCCTCCCCTAAATTCAACCGACGCTACCCATGCTAATGGGGTGACTCTGTCACCTTCTAGTAGCTGCACCATGGATGGAGATGTATGAGTTTGCTACTGGCCGTGAGCTAATGGATCTGATCTTCTAACACCAGTAGTAGACACGCATGAGCTGTAGAGGTTCTAGGTTCAATCCCCACAGGTAGCCCGTGTTTGTTGCAAGTGGTGATCTGTATAGGATTGGAATGCCTGAAGATCCAGATCAGCTTCCCAGCTTAGAGGGAGCATGCAACCTACAGTCCAGCTGTTCATCTATTTGCAGTTTTATATGGCAGCTAAGCTACCACACCTGCTCCTTTTGGTAAAGCAATAGCAACTGACTCTGTTAGACCCCAATGACACAGGTTCAATGCCTGCAGACAGCCCTAGCAGAGACATGATTACCACTGTCATGTGAATCTCCTTCCACCTGTCACTGGGGCAACTGTCAATTTAACTTCAGTAGCTCCTCCTATCCCTTCCCTGTGTACCAGGGCTTCCTAGCCCTCCCCCTCTTTATAATGGCCTGCAGTGTAAGGTGCAGAGTGCCCCATGAAAATAGCATTCCACCGCATCCCAGGTGCTTCATTAATAACCACATTACATTATGATGTTTTCCCCTTGTATCATTCTATAGATCATTTTTATTATGTAGATACAAACCCTCTGATATTGTAATTGTGAAGTACACATTATGAAGACAAATGCATTAGGTTTAATGAGAATGGATTGCCAATAAAAGCTGAAATACAGGAAAGCATTTCTTAGCTTTAACCCTCATAGAACGTGCTGTCAGACTGAGCACTCAGCAGAAAAGACCTTTGGACATAAATAGTATATTTCTGATCTGTTTTTGATAAATCCTTTGGTAGTATCTTAATAATCTGATAGAAGAAAAAGCGTTGCATCTAATATCTTACTGTGAATTGCACGCTGATCCTAAGAAAGAGACAAAGACAAAGGAGGAGTATAGCATGCATTGGATAGTATTGCACTTAACATTCCTGCTGATGTGTGGAGCAGGAATATTCTTGTTATGGAACTTAGTGTTATCCCATTCGATGGTGCTCCCCCTCTGTCATCTGGTAGAATTTTGTCTTTCCAGGACTGTGCTCACTTTACAGATGCCAGAGTCCCTGGCTTTCTGTAGATGAAGTTCAATACTGTTTGCTTGTAGAGAAGCATCTCTCCAAAGAACTTTAGAGCACCCTGCAAGCCATTAATGTATCCTCTGCAGCCCTGGGGGGAAGGCAACTACTATTCCACCCGCTTTGTACATGAAAAATTGAAGCACAGAAGGGATTCAAGCGAGGCGACATAAATCCCTAGATTGTAAGGCCAAAAGGGGTCATTGTGGTCATCTGGTCTGTCTGCTGCTGAACACAGACCAGAGACCTCACCCACTCGTTCCTGGGAATAGGACCACATGATGTTAACACCCAGTGGCTCGCTCAACACTCCCTCTCATTCTTCAACCCTTGGATTTGCCAAGGTTCCTAGT
Organism: Chelonoidis abingdonii; assembly: GCF_003597395.2. NCBI lineage: Eukaryota > Metazoa > Chordata > Testudines > Testudinidae > Chelonoidis > Chelonoidis abingdonii. The sequence goes on along the minus strand of NC_133786.1, from coordinate 5,045,048 downwards.
TAAGGGAGTTGTTTCTGAAGACAGAGAAGACGTGCACACACACACACATATCTCTGGGACAATCAGTGTTACCCTGTAACTGGCAAAGCTAAGCCAGGTTGGAGTACCAGCCAAGGGATTCTTTGGTGAGCTAACAGATGGAGGGAGCCCTTTCCACACCTGATGTGAGAGCAGATTTCATCAGCTCAGTTTTGTTTTCCGCCTGGCATAGACTCGAAAATGTCTTGATTTCTGTCCCAGCACTTTTCCCCATAGACTGTTGACATCTTTGTTTCTGGTGACTTAGAATGCCTCCTTGCTATGGCTGCTAACACCTGGTGCAGGGACACATGCATTTCCTCCCTGTCTGATGCAAACAGCTTCACATTCATACTGTGTTGGATGGTGTGAAGCAAGATAGAGGCAAGAATCACAGGTCAGCCACCAACCTCTGATCCATGTAATCAGGGGTGAGCCATGAAAGGAAGGATGGTTCCCTGATTTGGATGCTAACTTTGGACCTAAGGTTAAACCAAAAGAGGCAGGAGATATGCTTCTATCCTTGGCTTTGCTACAGATTCACTGTGTGATTGTAGGCAACTCATCTTCCGCGCTGTATCTCAGTTTCCCTTTCTATTAAATGGGGATAATACTTCCCTACTGAAGAGGTATCCATTGGAAGGAAGGGACTTTAAAAATTTAAAAGTATTTTATTATTTATTATTGATACTTTGACTCCTGTCCCTTCCAGAAGCTAGGAAAACATTGATTTAAATGGGTGCATGGACCTGTCTTTTTGTTTTATTTGTACAGTGCTTAACACAATGAAGTCCTGGTCCATGACTAGGGCTCCTAGGCATTTCCACAATACAGTGAATAAAATAATAATATGTAGCAAATTGCCGGTAATGTTCTCTGGGTCTCGCGCTTTCTCTTCTCTGGGGTAGGTTCAGGGCGATATTGCTTGCCTCTGAACCAGTTTTTAATCACTCCCCTAGTGTCCTTGGAGGAGGGGAGTGGAGAGGGAGGGACCTGGGCCCGCCCTCTACTCCAGGTCCCAACCCAGGGGCCCTGGGGTTGTGGTGAACCACTTGACTAGCGGTTTCTTCCCCTGGGTTACTTCCCTCTCATACCCGTCAGCTTGTGAAGGGCTTCTCGCCTCTCTTCTATACAAGCCTGGTGCCCCTTACCTAGGGTTTCTGTTGGGCTTCCCAATCCACCGCAGCACTCCTCCAAACCTTCTATTTCTCTCTGGACAAACTCTTCTCTTCTGCAATCTGCACTCTGCTCCAATCCAACCTTTCTCCTTCAACTACCACCCCCTGTCTGACTGAAGCAGGGGTTTATATCCCATGACTGGAGTCAGGTGCTCTGAATGGAGTCAGGTGCTCTAATTGGCCACAGCTGTTCTAGTTAATCTAAAGCAAACCTTCCTCCCTTGGCAGGGAATAAGGCCCCCTGCTAACACTCTTATGCTGCCCTCTGGCCATGCTGTATCACAAATAATATTAATAAATTAATTAATACGCTGGAGAAAGGTTTTATTATACTTTTTTCAGACTTCAAAAATAAAAACATTGACTTGAATGTGGCAATCAGGCAATGATGTATTTTCTGTACTCAAAGAACCATTCTGTACTCTCAGAATGAGAAACTTGCAATGAGGGGAAAAAATAAAAGCCTTGTCTTCATGTGTACATGTGAGCAGGAGAGCACAGTGTGTGTGCCTCTTCTATAACATGCTCCATTAGTTCTGCCTTTCAGTGTTGGTAGCTACCCTTACAGGGACTCCTTAGACATTTAAGTGGTAGCATTCTGTGCTGTGGTGCTGAAGGTTCTGGGTTGAAACTTTGCAAATGACCCATAGGGGCTCGTTACTATGGCAGGCTCAGATTAGGGCCTGTGCTGGTGCTGCTTGAACAGGTTGGGAGGAGAAGGTACTGATTAAACTTCTGCAAGTTCTGATTTCCCTCATCCCTTTCTTTCTAACATTTTAGCACACTGGAAAAGAGAGAACCATTTTCCACACACCAATTACATAAAAATTGCTCTCGCTTAAATATTGTATCAGAAGTTTTTGAATAAGAAGAAAAATATATAGCGAGTGACGTTAATTTAGCTTACCTTCCTGCAGGTTTTGGGAAAGAAACCCATCTGAAATTGGCTAGTTCAGTAAACATCCCTCCACAATCTGTTTGTTTGATCTATTAGCCGAGTCACCTGGAAAGTTGAATGTCTTGTTTGGCCTGTTCTTGACTTCTTATTTTTTTCTCTCTTTCCACGTTTTTTTATTTCAGGGCTATGTTATGTGAATATCCTTGGCTTAATTTGCATTGTATTAAAGTAAAACATTTTAAATTTCTTCACAGCAGAAGTAAATCTGACAGACTTTATGAAGCCATTATACCTGTAGGTATTTTACTCGTTTAAAAAACATTCTTGTCAAACTATCTTAATTATATTATTATATGTACTTTTGAACTCTGTATACGCTTGTTAGTGATATATTCTCCTTTTCTAAAAAGCTACAATTTATCTCAAAATTGTGTGGCTTAACAAAGATGTATCTATTGTGGATTCAGTGGAAATGTATTAATTTACTGTTTTGGAATGCTTATTCATTGACAAAGCTTTCTAGCTTTAATTTTCTAGCCAGGTGATTATTAGGCAGGATGCTTACATGTGCTGAAAGCAGGCATTCCTGGGCTGATCTGGGTTGCAGTTGAGAACAACTGGAGAGGGGTGATTACCCTATATGCAGGGTAATTAAGACTGTTATGCTGATATACAGGAAGTTCACCTTTTACTTTTTTGCAGCATTCATCTCATTTCTACTAACACCTCCTCTGTGTAGCCCACTTAAGATCACCCAACAGAGCTTAATCCTACAATCAGGAAGGTCTCAATTAGCACAGCACTTAAGCACATGCTTAAACAAAGCTTCTTTAGATGTTGAAGTTAGTTTGGGAGCGGGCATGTCACTTAGCCTCTCTGTGCCTCACTTCCCCATCTATACAATGGGGATAAGAACACTACCCTGCCTCACAGGTTGTTGTGTAAGATCCCAAGTTAACTCTGCACTGAAGCCAGACTGTAATGGGGTACCTCTCAATGCTAGGTCATCTCTTTCTGTCTGCTCTGGGGATCAGCAATTCCAGGTCCAGCATCACCTTCTGTCACTCATTCGTGGACCCTGCCATCTCTTTCTCTACAAGTCAGGTGCTCTCTCTTCGTGGCTTGGGCCTCTGGCTATGTCACTATGTGTTTTCCCCTTCCAGGAGTATCAAAGGCTCTCCATACAAACTGTCTCCAAAAGTCTTCCCATTCACTGCTCAGACTGTGCCACTTTCCCAGTGGCTAGTAGGGAAACCTTGGCCTGCTCAGGTTCCAGCTTAGGGGCCCTCAGCTCAGCAGCCAAGATCTACAACATCCCATCTTGCTTCTGTTTCCCTGAGCCTTTTCCTACTCCACCTCTCTCAGGCCTTCAGGACGAGCCCCTCCTTCAGAGCTTGGTCTACTCTCTCATGGGGTTTCCTTCCTTTCTTCTCTCTCTCTCTCTCTCTCTCTCTCTCTCTCTCTTTCACTAACATCCAGTGAGTGGCTACAGACTCCCTCACTGCAGCCCTCATCTGGTGCCAGCTTCCTGCCTGTTCCTTCTCTGCTGGGCTCCATCATCAGTCTGGGGTTATTTCAGCTTCCTAATTCCCCTTAAATGTGACCTGTCTTGATGATTACCTGTTGGATCACTTGATGATTACCTGTTCTGTTCATTCTCTCTGAAGCACCTGGTGCTGGCCACTGTTGGAAGACAGGATACTGGGCTAGGTGGGCCATTAGTCTGACCGGGTATGGTTATTGTTACATTTTCTGTTTTTTTGTTCAGTGTTCTTAATTGGCCTCTTCTCAGCCTCATTAACCCTTCCTAAGATAATGTGGGGTGAACACCCCAGCACACAGACCCTAAGAAGAAGAGTGAAGCCACCAGCTCATTTCCCATAGTGTTTTGCTGCTAAGTAGCCATTGGGTGTTAACAACACTTAGTCCCTATTGGCCATCTGGTTTGAACCAATGACCTGGAAGTAAAAGGCTTATCTGTTCTTCGCTTTCGAACTTTCCATGGACTCTGGAATTGGAAGGCAAGTCTGAAGCCAAGGTTTTGTGCCAATGCTGGCTATAGCAGTGTCTCCTAGGATTTGCCCAGCCCTTTTCCTCCTTTTAACAGCAAGAGATGTATGGATAAGCAACAGCTTATATGCTCATTAAATTGCAGGCAGCTTCTTGGATGATGGATTCCGATAGATGGAAGGCTGTTAGCTAACCTATTAGTAAGGTGAAGCAAACATCTGTCTGCTCGATTGTTGGCTTGTCCGTGCTGGCATGTGTGGCTCTTTGGGGTTCCAGAAGATGTTCAGCATATAGGACCCAGAACTGCAATGAGCTGAAGCTGTTTTATATGAACCTCACACCTCAGCTAACATTTCCAGCAAGTTGTTTTCTTCTTATAAAAAAAGTCAACAATGTTATGGCTTTCCTTGGATGAAGGAAGCCTACAGATGGGGGACTGGATGGGGAATTGAGACAGGGAGGATGAAATTTTCGCTTCTTGGTTGGCAGTGACTGAAGGCAATTCTCAAAGTAGAGTTACAGTGGGTGACCCTTTCAAAAGTGCCTAAGGTCCACACAGGAACGCTCAGGAAAATGAATCTGAATTAACGAAAATGGTATATATAAAAGTGGCTAAGTTGATCTGCATTAAAACCCTGTTGGGACACTCATTAAGAATTTAAGTGGCCTTATTCAGTTTGGGACGGTCTACACAATTAGACCACAAACTGGGTGTGAATCTGTCCCACACTTGCCTGCTGCAATCTAACTCTCCCTGTGCACCCTGCTGACATGTGTTAGCTGTTTGTTAGACTGCTTTAATCTAGTCCACTAGGTCCTGTAGACAAGCCCAAAGTGAACTAAGCTAATTTAATTCTGAATGAATTTGCCCATACAGGGGTTTAATGCAGTTCAGTTGATCCACTTTAATTTCACACATCTTCTGTTAATTCAGATTAATTTTCCTGAGTGTCCCTGTTTAGACAAGCCATCAGTGATTTAGGAGCTTGTCTCTTTCCAAAGTGATTTAGGCACGTAAGAGCCTATGTCTTATTGAAACTCACTGAGACGTAGGCTTCTAAGAACAAGATCTTCAAGAGGACTTATCACTCAGTTAGGCACCAAAATAAGTGGCCCAATTTTCAAAAAAACTAAGCATGTTGGGTTGTGAGCTCTTTTGAAAATCTGGCCATAGTGCCCCAGGTTTTTTTTTTGTTTTTTTTTGTTTTTTTTAAATGAGACTTTGCTTCCTCATTTAGGTGCTTTTGAAAATTTTCTCCAGAACCTTGTTTGCTACTCTGATTTAGGTATAGGATATTGGTAGAAGGGACATGGTGTGTGGGCCATTGAAGTAGTTTTACTATGATTTCTTGGTTAGTGAAATAGTTTTGGGACAGAGGGTGGTGCAGTGCACTGGGACATTGGAGATGAAGTTCCTACTCCTGGCTCTGCTGTTGACTCAGTGTGGTGTAATGAGCAAATTGTGTCAGGCCACATTTTCAGAAATGACTCCCAACTTTGGGTGCCCAGCCTGAGAAACCTTGCATTTTATCTGCAGAGGTTGACATCCTTTGAAGTTGTGGGTTCTCAGCGCCTGTGGGAACCTGCCTCTCCATGCCTACATCTGGACAACAAGAAATGGAGGCACACAAAATTAGAGGCCACTTTTGAAAATGGATATCTTCCTCTCTCTCTGCCTTAGTTTCACCATCTATAAAATGGTGATGATGGTACTGACCCGCTTTTAATGAAGAATAATATTTGGACGATGGGCTGGTCTGCTCACAATTGCCCCATTTTCACTACAGGTGTCAGGTTGCACCAAATTGGTTAAATCAGTGCCACGTTGGGTGTGGCCACTTGACATCAGTTTAAACCTGACTCATATTTGGTTTACATTCACCAGTGCAAGGCAGGTTTACAATAACATAAGAGAGTCCAAGTGCAAAGTTGCACTGGCTTAACCGGCATACCTCTCTGTGTAGGCCAGGCCTATGTATTAATAATTCAAGTAGGGCATCAGGAAAGTTTAGGAATGGTAGATAGTCAGAGCCTTCTAACAGCAACAAAAGATTCAGGCCAGATCTTTAGCTGGTATAAGTGGATGCAGTTCTATTGACTCTGGTAGAGCTGCTCCAGTTTACACTAGTTAAGGATCCAGTCCATGGTTTTCCTTCCCTTTTTAGTGCTGAAGATCTGCAGCTTCTGTCCTGTCACTTCAGGTTGGGATGTGGCTGGGAAATCCAGGCCCAAGATGCCTGACTCTTCAGGAAACAACAACTCATGCAGATGTAGTTGTTTCCTTTGCTTTGTTTAGAAGGAAATGAACTAACACTGGGAAATTGCTGCAGCAGGTTGTAAATGATGTATGAAATGAAAAATCCCTGGGAGCAGGTAGAGGCTCTACAGTGCACTGAGAAGTCTCTCTCCTGGACTCTAATGATACAGCCTGGAAAGCTCAGAGGTCAGAAACCTTCAACTCTCAAAGATGAAAATCACCATCATCTCATTTTTTCCTTTCTTACTTCCCTAGGGTTCCCCCTTGACCCGCTCCCCATCCCTCCTCAACTCAAGCTGACACATTTGGGTCAAAGACATATTTCATACACAGTCGATAGTTCCAGATAAAGAAAAAACATGATCAAGGATTCAATCAAAGCCTAAGGCCTTTTCCCTGTTGTTTTTAGGACGCCCATACCACTTTTGTGCTTATAACACTTTGTCCTGCAATTGTTTCCTAACACCTAAGCAAAGAGTTTATGCTTGGATTGGAGACCTTCATGGACTCCTCTGCAGGGGTGGTTGAGGTACTTGTTCCTGCATCTGGAATGAAGCAATGTTTTGGCCCAATTTCAACTCAGAATGCTATTACATTCTATCTCCATGCATTTCCAGTGGGAAAAAAAATAATCTTCCTCACTTCTTGTCTTCAGCTGTTAGGTGTTTCTGTATGCTCTTAAAACACTGCTGGGCTTTCCCTCAGAGCTGACTCCATGTCACTGGCTGGTGACATTATTTTTACATGTCTCTTATGTATCAGAGCTTTGAGATTGCTGGGTAGAAGGAGCTAGAGGAGTGAAAATGGGAAAGATGAAAGGAATCTTCTAAGTACAAATGCCTTATTCCAAATATCAGTTCTAGCCCTGCAAGTTCTTCATAATAAAATGCACTCTGTACATTCTTTCAGCTGAGAACACACACCACAAAAACTGAGTAAATGACTCTCCTGTCAATTGCTGAGGCCTGGGATCTATCATCATCCCCATTTTACAGAAGGGGAGACTAATGTACAGAGGGGCTAAAGTGACTTGCCCTAGGTCACAGAGGAAGCGTATGACAGAGGCAGGAGCAGAGCCCAGATTTCTTTGTTGTGACTTCCCTAGAAAAAGGGATTGCACCTGTGACCTCCAGAGCTAAATCTACTACCAGCAGCAGAAACTGCTGCCTGCGCTTTAACCACTAGAGCGGTAAAAGTAGCACAGTGAGTTGGTATGGGTTATACATGCCTTCCCACGCCCCCATCCCCAAGTCAGGAAAGCTTGACCTGCACAGCCAGCCTGGGTTATGCCTTGACTGCCAACAGTGCCATAGCCCTAACATCAGCCTTCCTTGCATAACCGCAAGAAGTTACTACCCTGAAGTGTTGGAGAAGGACTTTTTTCCCTTCACAGTATCACCCCATACAAGTAGGCGGTGGTGCTGTGGGCTGGAGGAAAGCTCAAATTTTCACTAGAAGCATCAGTAACTGGCAATGCCTGGGGTTCAGCAACGTGCAGACAGAAAACAGCCTGCGTGTTTCACACTTCTTGGTAAAGCCCTGATTACTGTGGGATTGGGTCACCCATAGCCTGAGAGCCTGCTTAGTCTTCAAATGCTTTTTGGCAGATGGGTTTTTGGTCTTGGCTGATAAGATAATTATCCAAGCTCTCAGGACTTGTAGTCTGCACTCGATGTTCTTCATTCTTTGTCTGTTGCTTCACTTGTTCTATATCAGGGGTCAGCAACCTTTCAGAAGTGGTGTGCCAAGTTTTCATTTATTCACTTTAATTTAAGGTTTCGCATGCCAATAATACATTTTAAACCTTTTTAGAAGGTCTCTTTCTATAAGTCTATAATATATAACTAAACTATTGTTGTATGTAAAGTAAATAAGGTTTCGGAATGTTTAAGAAGCCTCATTTAAAATTAAATTAAAATGCAGAGCCCCCTGGACTGGTGGCCAGGACCTGGGCAGTGTGAGTGCCACTGAAAATCAGCTCCCGTGCCGCCTTCGGCACCTGTGCCATAGGTTGCCTACCCCTGTTCTATATTCAGCATGATATTTGGGATTTTGCTCCCAGTTCTTCCATTCTACATGCATGCTTGGGGTAACAGCCGCTCCCTGGTGTTGACTCAGCTTTGGTGCGTAGGGTGAAATCCAGGCCCCACTGAAGCCAACAGCAAAACTCCCATTGACTTTGATATACAAGGGTTTCACCTGTTGTTTTTCCTGTGCTTTATTGTGCATCAGGTCCACTGGAGCCATTCTTTGCTATTATTGGAGAGCAACATGGGGAGGATTAAAGAAAGAGTGAGGTGAGTGGGGGGAAATTTGGAGAGTAGAATCAAACTAAGTGTCTGATAAGTTGCATGTATTGAGATGTAGGGTTCCGCACAGATTTGGGAGATCATGGCAGGCTACTCTCTGGCTGTGCAAATAGATTTTGCCACACAGCCCTGTGAGCTGTAGTAACCACCATTCACTGCCAGTGCAGAAGACATAGGCAGCACAGACGGTAACAACATGCAGTGAGCAAAATTAGACCTCCAAGGTGATGGAGTTCAGTAGGCCACAATACTTGTTTATCTATGGTCCCCTTTCCACCTGTGACAGAACTGCCTTGGTCTGACTTCTGTCCTTGCATTCCAGGACCTCAGTCGGCGAGCATTAGTCATCTCTCTAGATAGCAAAAACGGACAGGGCTTGAATATTCCTTTGCCAGGATTCAAAGCCTTTGGAGACTGTCTAAAATGTGAGCTGAAACCCAGACATGGCTTAACAACCCTGGAGAAATCCATCTATTTCGGGAGGCGAGTGGAAGGCAGATACTATTGGTTATCTGTCAGTGTGCGTGAGCTGGTAAATGAGAGGTCGTCAATGCCATAAGAGATGTCAGGTTTTATTTCCAGTAAGACTCCATGGAGCTGGGAAAATCACTCATTAATGCTTTATTGATATTCATTTTACTATTGAAGAGATCTGGGAGTATCCAGGGCAATGCTAATGGGGCCTGGCTTAAAATAGCTTCCCGTGTGTATAGGTTCACAGTGCCAGCAGCTCTCCGTAGTCCTGATGGTTCACATCTGACCTTAAGGATCTTCGTGGTGTGGAATTAAGCCAGGTCGTTACCTCATCCAGCCTGAAAATGGTGATCACTCCTGAAAGAAAACTGCTGCTGGGTGACTCGCTCCAGGAATGGCACATTCCCTCTCTCTGTGCTCCATCACTCTGATGGGCTCCCTACCCATCTATACCTGCTCTCCTTGGGTCTGGACTTTTCATGGGCTCTCTCAATTGTGCCATAGACATAGAGCCAAAATCCACGTGTCAGAGTCTGTCACTCACCCCTTTTCCCTTCCCCTCCTGATAAGTTTCACCAGTCACACCCTGTTAGGAACGTGTAACTGTGCAGACACACCCCTTACACATACCTTCTCAATGTCATCCAGAGAGTCTAATGGAGCCCAGGTTGGGCTAGCACAGAAGGGACGGGTGGGAGGAGGGCAGCAAGGAAAGCATCTGATAGGAGGGTATAAGACTATTAGCCTCACCTCTCTTTCACAACCTGCAGCTCCTTGCACCTCTATCTGGCTCCTCAGGGCATAAAGGCTGGTCTAATCTTAAAATTTAGGTCATCATAGCTACACCATTCGGTTATGTGAAAAAAACCATACCCCTGAGCACCATAGTTAAGCCAACCTAACTCCTATCTGGATATTGCTGGTTCAGTGGAAGAATTCTTCCATCAACCTAGCTACCATTGCTCAGATACAGTGACCGACAGCACTGAAACTGTGCTGCTGTAGTGCTTGTAGAATGGACATAGCCTGTGTTCCCTCATCTTATTCCCCTTTTCACATGAGAAGGTGGGGGTACATAAGCCTAAGGCAGTCTGAAGGTCCCTAACTTATCTCCCCTGACATTTCCCCAGAGTTTAGCTCCTGGGCCTTTCCCTTTCCTGTTCCTTCTATACATGATTTAGCTTTAAGCTCATTGGAACAAAGTTATGGCATTACACAGATGTTTGGGTCCTTTCCTTTCCTGTCTCCATAACCCCCAGCCTCTCAGAAATTCTGAGTTGCTCCTCTAATCTTGGCATCATCCCTGCCCCTCTCTGAGATTCTGCCTTGCAAGGGATGATGGTGTCAGGAGCTCTTCCATTTTTGCTCAGCTTCCTTATTTAGAAATCCTCCCCTCTGATGAGCCACTGAATCTCCATCCTCAAAACCTTACCTGCTGATCGCCTTCCCTCCCTGGCTGCGTCTGCCTGATTCTCTCCATGGCACGTTTTACAAAGCCACATGTCATCAATGAGCTAAAAATGCACTTTCTAGCAAAACCTCTTTTATAATAGCTGTATCTGAGTTCCTGTGTGACCCTGGACTTGGCGCTCAGCCTCTCTGTGGCTTGGGTTCCCCATGTATTTAATGGGGACAATGGTGCCTTTCTCTGGGATGCCTCAGAATCTTTGGGTGGAAGATGCAATAGATGCACCAAGTTGCAGTTGAGCTTTGCAGTGTGTGTTCTAATGCTTCTTGCCCCACAGCTCTTGTACAGGCAGCGAAGGGTGGAAGGGAGAGGAGGGTGAGTTTTTAGATCTGATTTTGAAAGGGCTGTTGTGGCATCCATGACATGAAGAGATTACAGAGGCTGTGCCAGGTAGTGTGGGGTGCAGAGGGAAAGGCACTTGCACCAGGTGTGAGCAGACTGTGTGAAGGAGAAATAAAATGTGTCTGGTACAGCAAACCAACCTGGTGGCTCAAGCTGGTTAGCAAGCCTGGTGCATGGCTCTGTTTCCTTGTAAGCCAATTGCTGGGGAAGGACTGGACTGGAGCCTACAGCTGCAACTCCAAGATAGGAATGGTCAGAGACAGATGAAGCTCCCAGGAAAGATGGTGCCTCCTGCAGACATTGAGAGTGCAGACGTTGGGAGTTGCCACTCTGCCCCAAAGAAGGTATATGCCCTCTGCTGGCTGGTGCTGGAGAAACAGTGGATGGCTTCTCCTCTCCGTCCCCCTATAGAGAGTCTGGTGCTGGCAGTGTTGATGGTCCCTGCTAGATGCACTGTGGAGTTGAGTGTTCCTTGCTTTGATCTTTCACCTTAGGTCCCCATGGGATGCATAAGCTATTCAGAGACTCCCAGCCAGGCCATTCAAGTCTGCAGCTGCAGCTAATTTTCCAGTCAGCAGCGTCACTGTGTGCTGTACGGCTGTGAGAGTGCCTGGAGCACTCACTAGAGGGAAAGCCAGTGCCTTCCATCTGAGCAGCGCGTCACCGGAGGAAGGCTGTAATCCACTTCTATAAATAACTCAGTAATTGAGATGGTTTAGGAGATACAATACCTCCTGGTATTGTGTTTAATAAAGCTCTGCATTTCAGCTGTCATCAGGCAGCCCAATTTCCTGTCTGCAGTTCAGTGGGGAGGCAGTCTATCCCTGAAACACAGGCAGTGCGCCGTATCCATCTAGCAGGCCCACCAGTGCATAACACCCCTGCCTTTGCTTTTCTTCCCCTGATTACGTTGATTTTATTTGAGGTCAGAGCCAAGAGATCTAATGATCCAGGAAGCAGGATGGAGCTGGTAGAGTCGCTGAACAGCAGAACCCTAGAACCCCAATTGCAGCTGCTAAAATGGATCCCTTTTGTGATGAGATGGAAAGTGCCTCTGTTAGCAATTTGCAGTGTTGTTGTAGTCGTGTCAGTCCCAGGATATTAGAGAGACAAGGTAGGGGAGTGGGGTGACCAGACAGCAAGTGTGAAAAATTGGGATGGGGGTGAGGGGGTAACAGGCGCTTATATAAGAAAAAGCCCCAAATATCGGGATTGTCCCTATAAAATTGGGACATCTGGTCACACTATAGGGGAGGTAATGTCTTTTATTAGATTAACTTCTGTAGGTGAAGAGACAAGTTTTCGAGCTCCACAGAGCTCTCAGACCTTTCCCAGACCTGAAGAAGAGCCCTGTGTAAGCTTGAAAGCTGGTCCAGTACGAGATTTTACCTCACCCGTATCTCGTTGGTAACAGCATACAACTGTTTAAACCAAGCCACCCTGTCGTGCCTGACTCATCATCCCCTACTACCTGTCCTCGTAGCAGTAGTAGAGGGGAAAAGTATAACTCCCCTCTCTCCACGAGGGCTAGCAGTGGGGAAATACTTTTGGAATCCTCTGAGCTACCCTTGTATACATCAGTGCTGCAGCAGAAATGGCTGTGGACCACTTCTCGGGGGGTGGAGGCTGTGACACTGAGACTCTTTCCCTCAGAGCATCTTGTATCGCACAGCAGCCATTTTTTCCATTCAAAGACTAGGCAGGATTCCCTTTCGAGCTTATGACAAATCTCTTTAAACCTCCAGTAGGAGTTTCTGTAAAGAAATAAGTGCAGTGACTGTCTAGTGATGAGGCAAGGATTCCGCCCTTGGCAAATCAGGGTGGGGTGCCGTGGTGGGAATAGGGGACATCAAAACTCATTGTCGAGAGCAATGAGGAGTCATTTGGACATGACTTTCAATGTAACCGTTACAACCATTGGTTACAGCAAGCGACTGAAAGTTAGGACTCCTAATGTCTTTTTCTGGCCCTGCTACTGCCTTGAGCAAGTCTTGGAACTTCTCTGTGCCAGATGTTCCCCATCTGTAACATGAAGGGAATGACACCTACCTAGGAGAGGTTCTGTGAGAGTCATTTCATTAGGCATTGAGATCCTCAGATGGTCAGTGGGGGTATGTCTACACTGCAGTCAAACACCCATGGTTGGCCTGTGTCATCTGACTTGGACTTGGGCTGTGGGGCTCTAAAATTGCAGGGGAGATATCAGAGCTCTGGGACCCCATGATGGGTGGCAGTTCACAGAGTCTTGGTTCCAGCCCAAGCCTGGATGTCTACACTTGCAATTGTATAGCTCCCAAACCTGCTAGTCTGAGTCAGCTGACATTGCGGGTGTTTTATTGCAGAGCAGACGTACCCTAGTCCTGGGCAAATTCCTTCCTGCCTCTGCTTTCTTGACTGTTAAACAGGTATGGCAGTCTCTCTCTCAGAGGCATAGAGGAGGGGGTTTAATTAACCTTTATAGGTGCTGTGCAGATGAAAAATACTGCAATCAACATTTTAGCACTGTTGTTCCCAGAGCTAAAGCTTGCAGAAGGCCATAGAAAAATGATATGGAATATAAAATTATCCACAATTTTCTTTTCGAACCTCAAAAGAAAGTTCAGCTTTGGCTTGATTAGAGTTTTAGGTGAAGATTCCTATTTAATGCAAACCAGCCACCCCAACCTCCTGCATCCAGGAACTGATCCAATACCCTCTAAAATCAATTAAAAAGCTTCTGTTCATTTCAATGGGATTTGGTGGGTCAGACTTTTGGAAACAAGCCTCTGCCTTTCTATTCTTGCTGATCCCAGCCTGCCAGGAAGCAATGGGAGAAGGATGCCTGGCTCAAACCATAGGAGAGCGGCCGTTGTTACCGTAAGTGAAAAGCATTCCTTCTCATTAAAGCTGAAAATTGTGGGCCTCTGATAACTCTGTTAGATGGTGGTTCATGGAATTCAATAAACCCCCAGTTTGTTTTTAACGCCAACTTGCCTATATGCCAAAATACATATTTTGCAAATTGCTTAATTTACATTTGAAAAGATCAAACCTTATTTCTCCTGAAAGCCGAGAGCTGAGGTAGGAGCAGAGACACATATGGAGCAGTTTAAACCTACTTTTTGCCATTGTGCAATATACATAATGTGATCAGAAATGATAGCAGTTGAAAAACTTTTTTAAAAACAAACAACAATGCCAGAGGTACTGTTAGTTCCTATTGCCAAGAGGTTTCTACTAACTTTAAAGCAGTGCTTGCTAAGTCTTTCCTAAGAATAATGCCCCTAATTAGATGGAGTGTCTTCATTTACAATGCAGGCCTTTTGCGGTGTGCCTGGAATTATCTGTGCCCCGGAAACTCTTATCACTTTAGCTAAAGTTCAGTTCCCCTTTCATAGGAACTTTGTAGAATCCCTCATGAAAAGGCTGAATGTAAAAGCCCCTTTCCAAAGACAGTGAGAGATGCCCATTAGCAGGGATTCCTGAGCAGAGTCTGACAATTCCCCAAGGCCACTTGGAATCATTGCGGGAGAGCGCTTCAAGTGGGGGAGCGCTTTCTTCACACAATGAGAGTGGTTAACTGTGACATACCAAAGTACAATCCGGACTAATGAGCAGCTGTAACCTTAGGTGCCTTTCAATGCCTTGCTGAAGTAGCTCCCATCTGGACCACTTACAAAGAGACTCCCAGCATGCAAACCCTACCCTGAGTGTCTGGGTGTAACTGCAGCCTGCCAGCCACACTTGGGTAACACTCTGGCTGTCACTAGCCTTGGTTATGCTGCAGGGTGACTCCAACACACTTCCAGTCTTAGATTTTTCCTTAGAAATATTTGGCCTGTACTGCCCAGCCATCTCCTGGACAATACAAATTATATTAAGTCTGTTATGTCTTTAAAAGAATAATATGCATACAACTTGTCACCCCCAGTGGAGTTTCCCAGACTCTTCAATTTATACACACTGGATTAGATAAAACGATAAAACAAGTTTATTAACTACGAAGAAAGAGATTTTAAGTGAGTACAAGTAATGAGGCATACAAGTCAGAAATGGTTATAAGAAAAATAAATATAAGATATTTACTAATATTTAGCAAAAAAGAACAGCAGTACTTGTAGCACCTTAGAGACTAACAAATTTGTTAGTCTCTAAGGTTCCACAAGTACTGCTGTTCTTTTTGCGGATATAGACTAACATGGTTGCTACTCTGAAACTAATATCTAGCTTAACAAACTAACTATATCAGATTCAAGCAAAGTTTCTCACCACATACTTTCAGCAATCTTTCTGGCCAAACTCTGTATGTCAGGACCCCTCTCCCAGAATTCAGTGAAGACTTCCCTTGTTGCTTCAGGGACAGGGAAGACAATTGGCAGGGAGAGAGAGGGCGGTGCGTTGGGGTGCTTGTCCCTCCTTTTTATAGTTTCAGTCCCCTTCTTGAAAAACATGTCTGGCTGGGCACCATGAAACACACAATCTGTGTGGAAGGATATTCCTTGCTGTTTTTTCCTCACCTGTTTGAGATTTCTTAGTTTCCCTTACCACTTAATGACTCTGTTTACTGCTTCAGTGCAAATTAAGCAGAGTACACATTCCTTTGTTTAGGACAGACATATTTGCCAACTTCTGTTTCGGCAAGGCTGTTAATAACACTATACAGGGGTATTTTATAACTTCACAGGCAAGGTTGCCACACACATTTAACCAGCAAAGAATCCTGTGGCACCTTATAGACTAGCAGACATTTTGGAGCATGAGCTTTCGTGGGTCACTACCCACTTGGTCAGGTGCATGCATCTGATGAAGTGGGTATTCACCCACGAAAGCTCATGCTCCAAAACATCTGTTAGTCTATAAGGTGGCACAGGATTCTTTGCTGCTTTTACAGATCCAGACTAACACGGCTACCCCTCTGATATTTAACCAGGACAATAATGACCAGCAAATTATGAGTTTTCAAATCATACCTCACAGTCATACTTTGTACAAAAATGATTACAATAGTACGTAGGATGTGGACATGGATACATTCTGTCACATTAACAGACTGTGTTAGTGCAGGTAACAAATTTCCATGCGAAATCAGCAAAGGCTGGTTACCAAAGAGCAGGTAGAGTTGCAGATTTGAATCCACATCCAAAAACTATGAGCATGTTTGGATCCAGGGTTTTGATTCTGAGCTGAACACACACAAGAGCATCAGTGAAGTTCAAATCTGAAATCAGACATCTATCAAGCTTTACAATGTGCGGATCCAGGGGTGTAATTCAGACCCTGGAACAGGGAACAACCCACCCTGTTAGTAGCTGCTTATCATGCTAACCAAGGGTTAAGTGACTCATTGAGGCAGATAGTTCATTACCTCACCTGGATATAAGGTTGGGTAAATGGGTCTCTGGGAAGAGGATCTAAGGTGTGTGCTAAGCAGGGTTGAGGGAGGAGCCCTAGGAGCAGCCGCATCAAGGGAGATGGTTTTAATGAAATGTTGTGATCTTATTTTTGTTTGTTAACAAAGCCAAACCCTCAGAAGCGGTGAGTTTGGGGCCTACATGGTATAGGGACTCTGTAGACCAGATTGCAAAAGACCCATCTCTAGAAGTTAAGGGTGCACATTTGATGATATTTAGGAAACTCAAATTAACATTCCTAGCCTATTCCTCACACACACGTACCCTGAACTGAGTGAGGAAAACATCCAAGGATTCTTCTCTTTAGGGAAGGAATGACATCTTTATTGCAGTTTAGATTATGTAGAAATGTGAATATGGTGGCTGTCAGGTAGAAGTTCTTCCAACAGATGATTGGAGAGAGTGAGATTTCCTAAGGCAATGAACTACTCAGAGCTAGTGGCTTTCTATCAGTCTACCTAGGTATCAGCATGAAAGAGAGAGGAGGTGGATGAGGTAATGTATTTTATTGAACCAACTTCTGCTGGTGAAAGAGACAAGGTACATTGCTCTCATCCCTCTGTGGGAGGACATCACAATGTCCCTCAGTGGTAGGGTAGTCTAACCATCCCTGGGAAAGTAGAGAGACTAGCTAACTTAGCCAGATGAAGTCTGGAAGAGCCAAGAATTGAACCTGGATCTCCTGAGTCCAGTTCTTTTACCATCAAGCCATTCTTTCTCACAGATGTACTTGGTATAGCCCTGCTTGCATATAAATGCATCAGTTTGCCCCTGCCCACGCAGGAGGATGTACTCATTTACAGCCCTACCCTCCTCACATCTGGAATCTGCATATAGCCCATCTTCCATGTGGTCCCACGCTCAGGGAATTGCTCCTTCAGCCCCAACCTCTCTACCTCTCTTGAAAAATAAAGACATATGGCTCCACTTGAGGAGAGTAGATTGTTTTCAATTGCTATTCATCTATTATTTCAGAAAGTAAAATGAATAAAACTTATGCAGGTCACAGACATTAAAGAGCCTTTTTATATCAGTTTGGGAGAGCTTGTCAGCTTTGATTTATTAAGCAAAGTTCCCAGACTGGCTACTAGTATGTGTTGTCAGTCTCTTGATAATGGATAGACCTCACAGCTGAGTGCTCTGTGATTAGACTTCTCAAGTAGATATTTTTAAATAAAGGCTATTCTTATTTGGGTTGCTCATTTCCCCCTCTTAAGCTATTTCATTCGTTTTCCCTTGCCCTCCCTCCCCACTGCTTAAATTTGTTTTTCATGGCAGCAGTGAGTAAATGGAAGGCATCTTTAAGAATTTTCTCAGAGCCTGCTCCCAACTTAGCTTGATTGATTAAATGTCACAGGGGACAAAAACGGATAAGAAGGAACGATCTGAACTGCTTTCCTGAGAGACCCGTTCCACCGCTCCTGATGGTACCACTCTATTGCTATGGTTGTGTCAGCACTTTCATTATCAGACTTCATTTCCTTGGGGTTTATGGATGGAAATTGCCAACTGATAAAAAGAAAAAAAAAATCTCCTCCGGGCGGAAAGGGGGTAGATGGGGCTACTTCTTCCAATGTCAGCATCTTTCATTATGTGACTGCAGAATATGCATTCGGAAGGTTGTAAAGAGTTAACTATGTTCATGAATCACACACACTTATCATTTGTGACTGTGTATGTGAGATGAGCAATTGTGCATGCTCAGACACTTTTGCATGCAGTCACACTCCCTGCAAGCACAGCCCAGTGCCTTGTCCTTTTTATGCCCTCCCATAGGCACATGTTGCATTCTCAGTTTAAACACCTGTTATCAGCTCAGCTTCTGTGGCAGGGTGTTCTTGTGCTGCAGGTCTGGGAATGTGGGTTCACCCCCTGAATGTTTGTGTGGCCTAGGATTAGTCACTTAGGCCTGGGTTCTCAAAAAGAGCTCCCATTGGAGATGCAGCTAAGTCAACAGAAAAATTCTCAAGTTGGCCTTGCTACTGCTCTTTGGGGGAGGGGAGTTATTAGAATGAAGGAAAGAGCCCTTCTGTCACCTTAGTAAGTGTCTACACTGCAGGGCTACAGCAGTGTAGCTGCAGCACTTGTAATGTAGGCATATCGCAATGAGGGTGTTTACACAGGAGTTTAATGCAGTTTAACTAATGCACTTCAAATTCACATCTTTAATTTAGATTAACATTCCTCAAATCTGGTCTACACTACAGACCTATACAGGTATAACTATAGCCCTCAGGAGTGTGAAAAGTCCACACTCTTGAGCAATGCAGTTATACTGCCCTAACCCCATATGTAGACAGCACTGGGTGGCGGGAGAGCATCTCCTATCAACATAGCTACCACCTTTTGGGGAGATGGATTAACCATGCCAATGGGAGAGTGCTCTCCCATCGGCTTAGAGCATCTTCATTAAAGTGATACAGCAGCGCAGCTGCATCACTTCAGCATTGTAAATATAGACGTGCCCTGAGTGTTCCTACAGAGACCAGCTCAGTTTCTTCATCTGTAAAATGGGGATAATGATACTTCCCAGCCACCCAGGGGCTCTTTGGAGAGACATTCATTAGTGTATGCCAGATGCCCAGATTCTGTGGGGAGGGGGACTATAGAATCCAAAGTGTGAATAGTTTCACCTGAGTTCCTACTTGGAGTAAAGCTCTATTAACTTCAGTGGAGTCAGACTGAGAGGCTCTGGTCTTGGTACCCGATGTCTCAACCTGAGCAAATAACACATTCCACATTTTGTAAGTTATATGAATGCACCAAAAGGGAAAAAAAAATCCAATTGTACCAATTTCATAAGCCTCTTTGCTCTAGCATGACTCCAAAAATCGCTTTGATTTAAAGGCTAAAATCTGACAAGCAATAGACCTTAAAGAAGGATTTCTCTCTTTTTTTTTTTTTCTCCCTGCTCTTTTACTTTCACATTGGAACAAACCTGAAAGAAGAGAACATTTGTTTAAAAAAGAAAAAAAAGGGAGGTTGGGGCATCAATTCATTCGGCCAGGCATTTTCTGCCACCCCTTGGCGGTTTTTTTCAGAACATTGTGGTTTGAATAGGATTTTTTCTTTTTCTTTTTCAACTCCTGTCACCCTTTGCCTTCTCCTGCTCCATCTTATAGCAAAATCATCTACTTGGGTGTGTAATAACAAAGCATGTTGACAAGGGAATGAATATGCTGTCTCATTACAGAGGCTAGTAGGAAGAGTAGCTCGGACAGGCTGGAGAAGTGGAAGGAAGGTTGGTTGGTTAATGGCGTAAATGCTTGACAAGTAGCCAAGGCAATCCGGCTTCAGTTATCAGCTCTACCACCTGTTTTCTGTGTGATGTCAGGCAAAGCACTGATGGGCATGTTTCTATTCTCCTGATCAGACCTCTTGGCTTCAGGGGGGTTATTTATGGGACTAGTCACTCATAAGCATGATTAAGGGATATGCAATCCTGCACTTTTTCTCTCTGGGCCAGATTTTCAAAAGCATTCAGACACCTGGTGGAATTTTCAACGGGTTAGGCACTCAAATCACATTGATTTTAATGGGAGTTAGGTGGTGCAGAGTTCACAACCCTCTTAGGTGTTTATGCAGATCCTACTAGGAGTCTATTTGTATCTTTAGGTGCATAAATCCCTTTTGACAATCTGGCCCACTGTGTCTTGATTTCCCATCTGTAAAATGTGGATAATTCCCAGCCTCCTGGTGCTGCTGGAAGGATAAATTCCTTATTGTTTCCAAAGCACTCACCACTGGGCATTGTGGAATTATTTAAATAAAGAGGAAGAAAAAGCTATTCCCTCATACAAATAGAATGTCTCTGATAAACAGCAGAGACAGAGACAGACCCAGACCAGGCCCCTAGCGCCAAACTCTCCCAAACGTTGAGAAAGTTTGGATCCAAACTTTCTGGATTGGGCTTACTCTGGCAATTAGCAAATGGGGCTAGGTCAGTTCTGAAATGTAAGTAACAGGTGAATGGATTTGTGCTTTCCCCTTTTTCAAATACCATCTCATAAGAACATCAAGCATGTTGACTTTATGGTTCTGAGTCAGATCTGGGTTGTAAATCTGGAGTGGCTGCACTGAAGTCAGAGAAGTGGCTCCAGAACATGGCTCCATTGCCTCCTGTGGCTCTTTGCAGCACGTGATATTAAAACACTGTGTGATTTAATTATTAACCAGTCTATGTTATTAACCAATCGGAATGCTTTTACAATGTTATTACCAGTTAAGCTATCAACTTGCACTAAGTTATTAACTTATTTGTTGTGAGAATAATATATAAATATATAAAAACTAAATATTGTCCATCAGACTGTGTAAATATGAATATATAGTACTATAGAATCATAGAATATTAGGGTTGGAAGAGATCTCAGGAGGTCATCTAGTCCAGTGGTTCTCAAACTAGGGCCACCGCTTCTTCAGGGAAAGCCCCTGGTGGGCTAGGCCAGTTTGTTTACCTGCTGCTTATGTGACTCCCACTGGCAGCGGTTTGCCACTCCAGGCCAACGGGGGCTGCAGGAAGTGGCGTGGGCCAAGGGACTTGCTGTCCGCCCTTCCTGCAGCTCCCATTGCCTAGAGCGGTCAACCATGGCCAGTGGAAGCCGTGATTGGCCGAACCTGCAGACGCGGCAGGTAAATAAACGAGTCCAGCCCATCAGGGGCTTTCCCTGAACAAGCAGCAGTCTTAGTTTGGGAACCAATGATCTAGTCCAATCCCTTGCTCAGAGCAGGACCAACACCAGCTAAATCATAGTAAATGAAACAATGAATTTACATTACAGTGGCTCTTCTGGGTAATGTTGATTGTTACTTTGGCTCCTGAACCACTGAGGTCTGACTGTCACTGCTTTATAGATACCAAAAAACACACTTTATAAATATTTATGTATGTTTAATGAATTTAGTAATGGAGAAAAGCCACAGACTGACAGCCCTGATGTTTAACTACAGCATAGACTGCAACTCTGAATGTCTACCCCTACATCGCCCCCTGCTGGGAGGGTGATGACAGTTCCAAATCTTCCCAGACAGGAAGCTTTCCCGCATAGGTTGTCCTTGGTGTTGTTCTCTCGGAAGTGCACAGCACTAATGTCTTTGGCACCAGGGTACACTTCAAGCAAATGGCTTTTCGATTCATTAAGTGGCTCAGTGTTGCGTCGGGTTTTACCATCCCCAAATGGCACCTGTTTCTGCACCACATACTCATTTGGTGCAGACCGTTATCTCCTAATAACACATGCATTATTTATAACAGTGCATGTTACACACGTTTAAATGATACACCTGCAATACACAGTCGCTCAGTACACAGAACTCCAGTGTGATACCAGTGACTCACGGGGGCCTATCTGGCTAACCCCCATAGACTTCCATGACATAAACACAAGGTCACTTGTGGACACATAAAAATGAGATACTCAGAACATTAATTGGAGAAACTGACAAATGCCCATAAGCACATCATTAGTAGACATGAATTAAAGGAAATACTGGATTTAGAGGACTGGAGCCTGGTTGCGACTGCTCATCTTGTGCAGGTTGGCCTTTCTCCATTGACTTCAAAGGAGCTGCAAGGTCAGATCTGTGTGAATTAGCAGAGCTCTGTTAACATCAGTGCAGTTCCTCTGACTTATACCTGTGACGGATCTGGTTTATCTATCATATAGCAAGGTGGTAGTGAGCAGGGCATTGGAATGGGACTCAGGATAGAAGATTTAAGTAGATCTGGTCAGAAAATGGAACAGACAAAACCATTCAGAAAGTCCTTGCAGCTGTTCATTGTCTCGGTTGAACTCATGAAGGGTCAGTCGATCTCCACTCAGGGGCTCTCCAACTGGACCATATCGTGCATCTGTACCTGTTATGGCCAGGCGGGATTTCCCCTGCCGTAAATTGTAAGGGCCCACTCTACTAGGACGCAGACCTTGTTGTTTGCCTTTTTGGCCCATGGCCCCATTCAGGACATTTGTAGGGCTGCTACATGGTCTTCAGTTCACACTTTTACCTCACATTATGCAATCGTCTCCCAAACCTGGGAGGACACCGGCTTTGGCAGGGCTTTGCTCCATCCTGAGAATTTGTGAACTCCTACCCACCTCCAACAGATATAGTTTGGAATCACTTATTGTGGAATACACACAAGCAATCACTTGAAGAAGAAAAGACAGTTACCTTTTCCGTAACTGGTGTTCTTCGAGATGAGTTGCTCATGTCTGTTCAACATCCTGCCCTCCTTCCCATCTGTCGGAGTTGTCTGGCAAGAAGGAACTGAGGGTGGGGGGGAGTGTGCAGTGCCCCTTATACCACACCATGGAAGCGTCACTCCAGGGGTTGCTAGAGGCATTCCCCTACGGGTACTGCTAGGGGAAAAACTTCTGGCACCAGTGCATTTGGCAACCACGCATCCCTATTGTGGAATAGACATGAGCAACACATCTCGAAGAACATCAGTTACGGAAAAGGTAACTATCTTTTCTCTCCATCTTACCCACCTTAGATCCTTCACAGGTGCCTGTGAACATGGCATCCACTGAGGCACTTGTTTTTATGTGGAAACCATTTTGCCTGGGAGTTAGACTGAGACCACCAAAAATCTTTCATAGTGGCCAGTGCACAGCCATCAGAAGGCTACTGGCTTCTGGTCATTATTGACCCAGAATGGATTTGACCCTAGGGGTAAAAGGCTTTTCATCCTCTGACAATCAACTAAGTGATCAAGTTTTCCTTCTGATTAAAGGGGTCCATACAGTCCAGTTAACGTATGTGGTAATTAGCTGGCTCATTCTCTTAAACAAAGTAATTGGGATCGCCCAGCCAACCCTTGAGCACTGCTAACAGAATATGCCCTGTAGCAGGGGTGAGTGATGACTTAATTTCACTACATCCATCAATTTATAGGCTGATAATCACAATTACCTAATGACGTTTTGCTCACTGTCTGAATTTTGGAAATCATTTTTTTCCCCACCTCAACATTCCCCCCTTTTCTGCAAAGATATTTTGGAGGTTGTGGTGAGAGGAGCTGGATTTCTCACACTAAAGACAGTGAGTGCTGAGAGATGGGCTAGAAATTATTAAACTAAAGCTGCTGCTGTGCCTCATGTCTCCTTTTCTCCGGACAACTTATGTTGCTTCATTAATGCATCAGACGGGGTTTAATCAGGCCTACTGCAGTACTGAAGGGATATTCTTAAGAAACATCCAATTCTAGATGAGAGATAATCTAGGGTTTATTTCCTGCTGATAACAATACTTTCCCCTTCTATAGCTCCTTTTCTCCAAGGATCTCAGAGCCCTTTACAGATATTCTGTTAATTAACCCTCACCATGCCTTGATGTTATAGGTAAGTGCTAGACTAACCACTTATAGAGGTACTGTAAGGAATAGTGGTGCTCTGGCAAGGGGATGGTCTAACAGGTCTTCTCCAAACTCTAATTTTCATGGTTATCTCCACTTCTCAGATATGGAAAGCGAGGCTCAGAAGTTCAGCAACTTGCCCAGTGTTACAAGTCAACCCAGTGGAGAGTCATGAACAGAGCCCATCAGTGCCTCCGTCTAGCCACTGAACACACTTGTCACAAAAATACACAGATAAATATTGCATTCATAGCAACCCTACCCTGAAAGTTTCCATCTCTGACTCTCCTGGCTTCAACCTCACCTCACCACACACAGTGTCTGTCCCAACTCTCCTGATTTTTTAACCAAATTCCCTTCCTACAAAACTCATCCCGGGGGCTTGCACAGATTCCTCCAAGTTTTTGCAGAAAATTACTTTGACAGATACCCAGAAAAGTGTTCTTGCTTCCCAGTTCTACAGTGCCAGATTTCTCAATGATAGTTTCCCCCAGATAATAGTGGGGCCTAAGTCCCCCTGCCCCCCCAGTCTTTTCCTATAACTAAAAATCAGGACTCTAGAAAATCCTCTTTGAAGTAACACTGTATGAAGAGAATTTATCCTTGTTCACTTAAATATTCATGACAGCTTGCTTTTCTATTTAAAAAGACACTTGTTTATTTAGATAAGATTTAATTTATTCATAATTTACCTAAATTTGCAGGAGCGTGCATGTACATTTTAGCTTATAAGCAGCATAATACATAAACATTACTGAGGCATGCAAATTACACAAATACTGCATTTGAAACTGCCTGCTTGTTTTAGGGAGATAATTAATTTCTTACCCTGAGTAGAGAGACAAATACAATTGCAAAGGATTGTTGCTTGGGATGCACTGATTCAGAATTATGGTTCCCATAATGGAAGAGGCACATCTTTTTAACAGGGTCACCATGGAACCCAATTTCTTAGTGAGTGAGCCATCGTTATTCGGAAGTCCTTTGCTGGCAACATTTGCAGCGCTGACTCACAATCCTCTTCTAAGGGCTTGATCTTGTTTTACTGAAGTCAGTGGGAGTTTTACCACTGGTTTTGTTTGGATCTGGACTGGTTCCATACTAGAGCTCCTGGAACAGTCCTCTCTCCTCTATGTGATGGATTAGACAATGCATACTCATGTGTCATGGCATAGCAACATCCATTCCGATGCATCACAGAATCTTTCAAGCTGTTTAATCTTGGCATTTATCGAAGGGTAGTGATCTAAAAAACAGACCAGGGGCAGAATCAGGGCTCCTGGGTTCTGCTCCTTCCGCTGATAAGGACCTGTGAGAGATTTAATGGTGTATATTGTACCTAGATATAGAAAGGGCTCCAGAATTTCAAACCCCAGAAGTAATAGTGGTTGCGAAGGTTAATCAAATCTCATGCTTAGTACATTAGAAAAGACTGGCCTATACCCTCATATCTGCAGCATTGCACATCTGGCCAGCTATGTTATGGGCTTTTTAATCTTTCTCTGAAGCCTCTGGTGTTGGCCACTGGTTGGCGAAGGACTAGATGGAGTAGGGGTCTGATCCTGAATGTCAACTCCCCTGCAGGCTGGATTCTGATCTCCCTTATAACAGTGTAATTCCATTGATTTGAATGAAGTTACTTTGTCTGTCATGCTCCATCCCGGATGAGCACCCTAGCCTTGATCTACCCCCATGGAAGTCAGTGAGTACACATTCTTAAAGTTCAGCATGTGCTTAAGTGCTGTTGTTGAATTGGGCCCAAGTGCTCCACACCTTGCAGGACTGAGCCCTTACATCTGCACAGGGGATTTCAGGATCAGACCTTGTCTTCTGATTTCTCAGCCCTTCCAGAAGGGTTGGTATTGCTGGCATATTTCACAAGTAGCTGAGGACTCCCAGGACCTGACACAGCCTTCACACTGCTGTATACTGGGAGTCACTCTGCTGAAATAAGTAGAGTCCTCCCAGCATAGGGAAGAGGAGAATCAGGCTTCCCAAGTTTTTCTCCCCCCCTCAAGTGTTTGCCTTGCAGCCCCCTCCTGGGTTTGTCAGTGGCATTGATGCCTTAGCTCTGTTCACAAAGCCATAGATAAACAACCAGACGGTATTTATAGACACCATCTTGCAACTTCGCATGATCTCTCCTCCTGCAGCCCGGGCTGGCTTGGCACTGTTCAGAGCAATGACAACCGAAAAATATAACAGTCCCCAAGTTGCTGTCACCTCCCGCTGTCAGCCCTGCTCTCTGCCGTGCCAGGATGACAAAGAACTAAAGCAGGAAAGGGAAGGAAACCCTCTGCTTCACGCACACCAGCAGTGCTGGCTGGATGCACTTAGTGGCAGAGGAGAGCAAGAGAGAGGCAGGGATCAGAATGGGGATGGATCAGAAAGGGGAATTTGTCGAACCTGGGTTGCCTGAGGGCCTTCAAACTTTATAATGTCAAACTGGCTCAGTTTCTCTTTATTTGTGGATGGCATAGCCCCCCTCCTTCCCCTTATTGCAGCTGTATATTCTCCCCCACACACCTTGACAGCTGATAAGACGGAAAATTCACTGCCTGCAAAAATCCCATTTACACTCACTCCCAGATAATATTTCTGAGAATTAAACAGAGCTAAGGGGATGGATTCTCCAAGAGGCTCTGGGCACAAGGAGGGAGCTGGCAGCCCAGATTCTACCTCCTGGGATAAACCACTCCACTGCTCCTCCATAAGGGGCATAGTGTGTTATGGACAAAGGCTAAAGCAGGCATGGCTTGCAGAACACACCAGCCCTTGTGGTGTCCTGTGCAGGCAAATGACCCTATGCACAGCTCCTTGCAGCAGTTATCCCTAAGGGATGAAATATGCAATAGGAATAGTCTTGGCCAGAATGCAGTAACTTTTTTACGGCAGTAGGAGATTGCTTGCCTGTTATCTGGTTCAAGTTAGAATTTATCTGTATATATTATATATAAAGCATGAATGCATCTATAGCATGAGGTAAATATGCACACCTAGACTGTTCCTGCATGCATAAAATAGCATGCATCTCTTTGTATACAGGTCTGTTTTATAGGTAGGCTTGGTAGCACCCCTTATTATTAAGGTTTTATGACACTTTCCACCATAAACCCTGTTTTCAGTTACTTATACCTTTGCCAAATTTTAATGGTGAGGGCTTCAATTTTCAATGTCAGGCTCAATTATTTTGGAACATTTCAGTCAAAATGGCTCATCTCTTTCTGAGAAACAAGGCTAGGGACCTACATGTTGTTTTGTCCATGTTAAAAATCAACAGATGCAAAAATATTAGATAAAATGAAAGATATTACCTTACTCACCTTGTGTGTCTCAAAATTCTGGAGACCTTTTCTTTGAAAAGTTCTAGTGCCCCTTGGTTTGGTGCAGGGGCTTGAAATTTGGCAGGGGGTAGCTTTTGTGCCAAGGATGGGCCTTTTGCTATCCTTGTGAAAATCTGCTCAAATTTGGCCAGGTTGTAAGCTTTAAAAAATGACATTTCCCACATGCTCAGTTGAGACATCTTAGGTTTTAGCAGACAAATTCTCCAAAAGTTTTCTCTGCACTGGACATGCTTCAATATGGGGTTGAAGCAGGATGTTCCCAACATTGCAGCTCTGGGATGCTGTGGAGCTGCGTCGCGTCTGGGTCTGGCCAGAAGAACTGAGAGCAGGGGTGGGGGGACTGGGAATTGGAGTGGGGTGAAGATTGAAGCTACTTGGTCAAAGAGACTGGGAGTTGGAAGGGGAGACTGGGACTGGCTGGGCAAAGAAACTGTGTCTGGGAACTGGAGAGAGAAGTGTGACTGGCTGGAAAAGAAGACTAGGACTCAGGAGGGAAATGGACGTGGGGATTAGAAGCCAATAGGCATGGGAGAGACTGAGACTGGATGAGGAGCTGGGGATTGGGAAACTGGGACTGGCCTGGCAAAGAGACAGGGAGCTGGAGAGAGGGGGAAAACACTGAGGTTGGACAAGTAGCCCAGATAGGGAGACTGGACTGGAAGCCAGTGGGGATAGGGACTGTGGGTGGAAGTGTTGACTGAAGGACTTTATTCTTGTTATATATGTGAACAGTGCTTAGCACAGCTGGGCTGTGATCTCAAATGCGGCTTCTAAATGCTACAGTCATACAAATGATCAATAGTAATGACAGATAACTATAGAACTATGATACCAATAATGTTACACAGTTGTGTATATGCATACACTCAACAATAGATGTGCCTGTGATAAGAAGTTAGATTCTGACCACAATTAAAGATGAAGCTATCCATCCATCCATCCATCCTCCAGTTTTAATATACAAAATTGGAGAGTTTCTAAATGGTTTTCTCAAAGTATTTTACTTAAAAATAGAATTTTTAATAGTGTCTTTTGAACAATAGGAGAGGCACAGATGCCAGCAAGGATCGTACACACACAAATATATGAAGTAAAAGACACGTGTGCTTATATAGGATCACTGAACTCAGTCTTTGCTTTATTTATAGATATATTTGGAAGGAACAGACAGTTAATCAGATGTATGTGTTTGTTTGTTTTTAAGATTCCCCCCTACCTGTGAATGTATTAGGGAGAAAATATTGAACTGGGCCATTCTGGCTCCCATGGAGTTGGCACAATTTATTTTCCATTTGTCAGATGCGATATTGGGGCAGCAGTTGTTTTTGATGGTTTATTAGGAATTTTCTAAATGGAGCACTCTGTCATTGGAGTTACTTCAGTTCTGTGTCTCAATAGATTTCTACAAGTTCCTGCTCTGAACCGAAGAAGGTAGGTAGGTAGGGGTGTGTGTGTGTGTGTGTGTATGAGTGTTAAACCTAGAAATTTAAAAACAAACAAATGAAGAAGAAATAATAGATGTATTTTAGACATGACGACAGGATCAGCTCTTTAAATTGCTTCTGTAGATTAATTTAAAACATGTTGGTGGGGACGTTTATTTCATTAATCATCTTTCTCCTTCATTCCACTCACTGGAGTCATTGTCTCTTATTGATTTTCAGCCTCATGATTGTCCACGTGGTTATTTTTATTATTACCATCTGTACAGAAAAATAGTAGGAGGCAATTTGGGGACGGAGGTAGTGTGAGTGGGTGTGCGGGGACATCAGCATAAACCATTGGAATTCTGCATGACACAAAACAATTGTGAGTGATCAGCTTTAATGTTGAGTGTTTATGTCAATCATTGCTTCTGGAGTGTGTGTGTGTGTGTGCGCGTGTGCATGCTTTGCAACAATAAAATGCTTGCCACACCAGGTTAGTAGTGACCTAGGATAAAATTCATCCATGGGAGTGAAGTGCTATAAAAGCCTTATGCTGGTTCTCTGCACAGAGGTGTATTTCACCCCTAGTGACTGATGATGGGTGACATGAGTTTGACAAGTCTCAGACTTATCCTCAGGTGACACACATGCATCTTGCAAAACTCACCATTGCAATTGTAACCAACTGGTCCCCTTGTTAGAAAAAACAGCAGACAGGACCAAAGACAAAATGGGCAACTAAGGCTGAGCTTTCCTCTCTCTTTCTCTCTAAAATATGGCTATTATAATTAATGGTTGTTTGTATTGCTGTAGCACTGTAGAGCTCCAATCATGGACCACCACCTCACTGTGCTAGGTGCTGTACAAACATAGAGCAGAAAGATGATTCCAAAGAGCTTCCAATCTAAGTTATATATAATTTGTGTGTGTCTATGCATGTGTTACATCTCTACTTCCAGTCTTCCAGCAATCAAGACTTTAAAAAGCAGGAAGCTTACCATTTCTTTCAAGTGCTCTGCTCTTCCTGAGGTTTGTGCCCGAAACTAGGAGTTGGGGCCTCCTAAGTTGACACTTAAATCCATGTGTGGCCTTGGGGAAATTAACCAACCTCCCTGCCTGGTTCCCCATCTGTAAAATGGGGATGTTAACACTTACTCTATAAAACGGGGGCATGAAGATGAATTGACATGAGAACTACAGCACTGATTCAGCAAGGAGTGCACCTGGAGTTCAGGGTGGCCCATGCCTTGCAGATCAAGACCTGTATAAGCTGAGTAGGGCTATTATTATAGTAAGAAACAGAAATTCTGGTTTAGCACCATGGAGAGCTCCTTGGAGAGCCTGTTTCATAACACTTCTGCAGCACCTGCCATCTGCACAGCACAAAGCACTTGCTAGGGCTGTTAGAAGACAAAGGGAAGATATGTTGTGACTCACCCACCCCTTCTTCTCCCCCTGCCTGTAGACATTCAGAAGTCAAGGAATTTCAGAAGTCAAGGAATGGGGATAGGGGTGGAGGGTAGGAGGAGGGAGTCATTTCTCACACACATACAAAGTTCCTGATTATTTTTTTGAATTGCAGAATTTGAAATTTGATTGAAATATCAACAAAAACCGCTCCAACCAACCCTTCTAAAAGTGATCACAAGTGCACCAGCTGGCTTAGAATAGAGTGGTGAAGGCACAAGAATGGGACTCAGGAGACCTGAGTTCTGGTCCCATTTCTACCACTGATCGCCTGGTGTGACCTAGAGCTAGTCACCTCTCTCTCTCTGCCACAGTTTCCACATCTTTAAAATGTGAGTGGAGAGGAAATGCTTCTGTGGCTGGCTGATATGAAAGAAAATGGGGGGAAAGTACCTTGGCCCACAGGATAGGGCACCAGACTAAGATCTAGGACACCTGGATTCTATTTGATGCTTTGCTATGTGTCCTTGGCAAGTCACTTCCTCTTTCTGTGACTCTCTCTTTTTCCCTCTCACCCGTCACTTCTCTTCATAGATTCATCAATTTTAAGGTAAGATGGGGGCATTCTGATCATCTAGTCTAACCTACGGGGCAGAGAGCCTCACCCAATAGATTCTGGATCAAGCACGTAACCTCTGTTTGAGCTATAGCATCTCTTGTCTGTTTACATTGCAAGCTCACCCTGGGCAGGGACACTCTCTTACTATCTGTTTGTCCAGCACCTAGCACAAGTCCCCCCATGATTTCAGTTAGGGTCTGTAAGGTGCTACTGAAAAACTGATCGAATGGGGCTCTCTGGAGAGGTGTGGAATGTTGGAAGTTATCACGGCAGAGAGGGATGAAAAGTGACAAGGTTGAGGGGCAGGGCATGGGACATGGCCCACAAAATCCTAGGTTCACTAGCTAAAAGCCCCATGCTGGGCTGCAGAGCAGCTGCACTGTTGGGCTGTGCCTTACCCATCAGTTGTGAGGAAGATTCCATTTCTTCCTACATCAGTCAAGGTTTGTTTACTTCAGCGTTACACGGTGGGGGTCTCTAAGCTGTTAACAGGTATGTGTCTTGGGGAATACACCTCCCATTGGCCCAGGCACTACTTTCAGAGATGCATTTCTATAGAATACAGCTGCCCCCTCTGATGTGCACTCATCACACCAATTGCACAAACCCAGGTCCCCAGAGCAAGTGCTCATGGAGGGGAAAGTACTTTCTTGCCACTGTTTTGAAGGGAAGGGTGCAGTGTGACAAATTGTTCCTGTTTGAAACCATCAGAACAGAGCATCCAGGAGACTTGATAAGAGCCCTTTTGAATTATCCTATTATCAGAATAACAGCAGTGGGAAGAGACTGTACCTGGCTGCACATAGAAACATTAATTTGATTTAAAGGTGATGTGGTGGCTTTAAACTCTGAGTTTCCAGGCTTTGCTTGGTTTAATTTAGACTCTTAACAGAGCTTGTTCAGGGTATTGCAGTTGAGGCCACTCAAACAAATCCTTGTTAAAAGTGATGCTGCTCCATCCACCAGCTACAAAACACACACCAAGAAATACACTGAAGACCTTAATAATAAAACACACCATAAAGGAATGCAGCCTATTGAAAGCATGAACTTCCAGAGCACTGAGGGGAGAACAGAGAGTTGACCTGATAAAAGAATTGATCCATTGCATGAAGGATCTCTCTTGTAGCAGACAGCAAAGCCTTCAGCAATGGAGACCTGCTGACAGGGTTAGGAGGAGTCCGAGCCACAAAGCTCAGATCCAGGCTTTCCCCAAAATCCGTTTGATTCAGCCCTTTACTAGAGAAAAGCCTTTGGATACAGATCCAATATCCAGCAAAATCTGCCTAATCCTTGTGAATGGACATTGGGCGGCCTTAGCTTCCCTTTCCCTACATATTTTTATTATTATTTTCATGCATATTCCAGCCAGGAATAAAACCCTGAGATGCCAAAACACTCAGAGAACAATTCTGGTTGCCCCAGTTCCTCAAGTGGGGACAATCTGTATCACTCTACAGTGGACCAATGCCAGTTTACACCGGTTAATGATCTGGGCCCACAGAAATAATGGATCAATCAGAAATCCAGCAGAAAAGCCTAGTCTAAAGCCAATGCAGCCTCCAAGGAGCTGGGAGGGAGGATGGGCTGGTGGCTAGAGCAGTGGCTTGTAATTCAGTAGAGCTGGTTCAGTTCTCAGCTCAGTCACAGCTTTTTTCTATCCTGTTCCTCAGATTCCAATCTGTAGAATGGGGATCCTAGTTTATGGTCTTATAGAGGAGAAAATCCATTATCAATTGTGTGGAACTCACATGCAATAGTGCTTATGGCTAAATAAGTGCTTAGACAGGTAGCCTAGAGAAGCATCTGAAATCTTGACTACTTACTAGATGCCAGCCCAAACCGTGAATGTTTGATATTCATTAGTCAGAAAGCTTGGCTGGGTGTGCATAGCTTTAGATCGCACAGCTCATTGGGTGACCCATTCGCCAGTACGTGTTAGACTTTCCTCATCCACTGAGGCTATGCTCTGTTACAGCCCTTCACACCAGAGCTGCCTCCTCTAGATCTAATAACTCATCTTTTATCTCTGGGGGTCCCTGTTTCAATCTCTGGGGTCACCCAAGAGGATGGCTGTCACATCTGCTGTTGGCACCCCATGTTTCTCAGCTCCCATGTGCTCAGATGGTCCATCTGGCTGGCATACGTATGTGCTGCATGCCTCCTAATGCTGTACTGCAGATTGGAATATGGAGGCAGAAGGAATGTGCACTCTGCAGTCATTTTTTCCCCCTTCTTTCATGGGGCTTCCTGTAATATTTCAGGAGAGATGTTTGATGTAAGTGGGAGCTCCTTCTGGGTTAACCCTTTAATAGCTTTTCCCCATGGGCTCTCTCCTCCTCCATAGGTCTGTCCTGATACAAAAGCCACAAGGGCCAAGGTCAGATCTGAGGAATTCAATCCCAACCCTTCACTTCAGGGGTTGGAGTTGAGGATCTAGTTTGGTGGACTTAGTCTGCCTGCAGAGAGCTCCCTGGCAGCTGTGTGTTGGCACAAAGCACTGCAGACAGTGTAGGAAATAATAATTTCAAGGGCTCTCAAACTTCAGCTTTTGCACTTAGTTAGCTTGGCATCCAGGCAGCTGGTGGACAATGAATGCAGCTGGCAGCAGTGTATCTCGTTACACACCCCCACTGGTACCTTGGGTCGAAACTGCCCTAGACCATCACCAGCCACTTGTAGAATCCCGGGCTGCCTGCAGAGAAGTCCATCAGCTTAATTGTAAATGTGTCGCCCTCATCGTCCAATTTTCCAGAGCCCATCACTTAGAAATGTTAATGATCTTTATTGTAGCACGCACTGGATAATAGCATTTCTCAACATCTGGTTTCATTTAAAATTTCTTAGCTGCCTTTTGCGCACGCCGCTCGATAATGATCCTAGTCCAGACTTACCAAGCGGGAGGATGGGAAGTGGCAGTCCAGAGCCAGAACAAAACAACAACAAAAGATTATTAATGAATATTTGCTGCTGCTGGTGGGACTTGGTGACTGTCTGCCAGCACCGTGACAGGCTTCATCTTGTAAAATGTACCTGTGATAAATATCAACTAGGAGTGATTAGCAAGAGGTTGTTAATTCATGAACGGGCTTTGCACACAAGCCACAAAGTAATTTGATTTCCAGAGGCTGCAAAATGCATTATTTCTTCTCTTCTTCCCCCCGAAAGAAAAACTGGAAGCCTGAGCTAATAAAACAGCAACTGTTGCAGCTACTCACCTCTTTTACGACCAAAGGCTGTTCAGCCTCAAAAGAAAAAGAACTTAATGAAGTACTTGATGGAGTTTTTCCAATTTATGAAGGACACAGTGAAAGCTGATGTGTCCCTCATGGATTCTTACTAGGAGAGTGTGGGGATCTGGGAATTTTGGAGGGTAATAGACTTTATGCAGCATTAATAATAATAGTAAAAATATAAAATAAAAAGCTTTACTACAATACAGTGGCTGAGAAGAAGTGAGGAAAGCACTGGACTTGGGACTCAGTTCATTGCTCTGCTACTGACTCCCTATGAGACCTTGGGCAAATCAGTTAAACTCTTGTATATCAGTCCCGCTATGTGCAAGGTCGGCTAATATATCTTCCTTTCTATGGTACTCAGCTGAGACCTATTACTTTGGTATCTGGACACCTAAGAGTATTTTTGTCCTCCCAGTACCCTATGAGAGTGTGTGATGCTTGTAGCCCCATGTGACAGGTGGGGTACAGATGCAGAGAGGTGAAGTGACTTGCCCCCACAGGGAATCTACTACAGAGCAATGTCCTAACCACTAGACGATCCTTCCTATTTTCTGTTCCTGTTTAAACTGTAAGCTGTCTGGGGAAGGAACTGTTTCTATGTGGTTGTCTAGCCCACAAGTGAGTGTGTCACAAGCCCCTTTATGCCCTATGATACAGACCTGGACTCTTTAGTTCACACTGTAGGAGTTCAGTTTTCTAGCTCTAGACCTCTTTGGTTCATTTCCTGCAGTGTCAGCCAAGAGGGTGGCTTTCATGTTTTCATAATACCCAGTATAACTTGGGGGGGGGGGGCTTTATGCTTTTGTCATAGTAATTAAGCATTCTGTGAGCCTGTGTTGGCATGTTTATACCCTAGTGCCCTTTCTAGTGCTCCCACCAGTGCTAACAGTGGTTGAAAAGTTGTTTAGGGGGTAGAAGTCCTAGAGTTAAACAAAGGCTTTTATGGTTAAAGAGAATACTGGCAATTACACTAGATAGGCCAAACAGTACATTTCAGATGGATATAAGCCTTCATGCTTCAGCCACCTGCTAATTGATGGACGGTCAGGTAGCAGTATCCCTGATGGGAAGGTTAGTCCATGATTGTCCAGTTCAGGGTTCCTTGCACCTTCCTTTGAAACATCTGGTAATGGCTGTCCCAGAGACTGGATACTGGTCTAGCAGGATCACTGGTCTGATCCAGTGAGTCAGTCATCCCATTCTCATTATATTCAGAGTTTTCTCCCTTCTCTCCATTTAAATGAAGCACAAGAAATTTGGCTCACAAAGGGGAAATATGTCTTTTGTGTTTCCCTCTCCAAAGCTCTGTCTTGACACATCTGGAGCAGGAGCAGAAACAATGTTCGTGGAGTAGGTTCTGACAGTTTGGTGCCGAGGGGAAACCTGTGCTTCCATTTCCAGCCCTGTCGCCCACGGGTGAAGCAAGCTGAGTAGAGGAGTTCATGAGGATCAGCATGGGAAAGGAAAACAATTTGATCAAGGGGCCCTGGAGCCAAACGCATGGAGAGCTGGGCTGGTGGGGTTTTTCAGTTTTAATCAATGTCAAGTTGATTTTATTTTTAGAGAAGTGCAGATATTAAACAAAAAAACATTACCTGCAGGTATTCCCAGAGGAGGCCCCCACCAGCTATTCACTGCTGCGCATCCTGGCCAAATCTTTCCCAAAGCTAATTGCACAAAGGGTGGATGATGTGGAGTCATATAACATGGGACAAACATTTTACCTCCATGTATTAACACAGGAGGCAGGAGGGTATTTTCTTCTCATTTCAAATCAATTTTCTTCCTTTTTAAAAAAAAAAAAAAAAAATTTCTTACTGAAACTGACCTTGTCTCCAGCATCAATATATCCTGGGATACTGCCCCCATACTCCTTGTCCAGGCTGGGAGCCATAGCAGGGGAGCAACCTGGTGTTCAGACTCCCTGGTCTGTTCAGTCCTTAACCCTCTCTGCTGAGATTACTAGCAGCAATGCCAGTATCAGCTGTGATGGTTCATAGGCATTGCCAGACTGGCTCAGACTCAAGGTCCATGTAGTCCAGTACTGATGGTGGCCAGCATCAGATGCTTCAAAGAAAGGTGCAAGAAACCCCTCCTTTAGCAGAGGTGGGATAATTTGGCACCCTTCGCCCCCCCTCCTCTTCCCCACTCCTGCAAAGGTCTCTTCTTGATCCTTAATAGAGATCAATTTAAGGCCCAAAATCTGAGGTTTTATCTTCCTTCCAAACTTTTTTTTATTTTTAGCATCAACTGTTCTGACTCCAGATTTTCTCCTCATCTATGCAAATGTCCAGTTGGAATCTTCCTAAACTCTTGGTCGTAGAGACATGTGGTGGCACTAGATTACATACTATTTTGGGGAGGTAGACATTTGTTCCTCTAAGAACCAGACTGAGACACTACCAAATGAATGTCCCATTGGCCTTCAAACAAATTTTCTGTGCCTCCATTCAGGAGATAGGTCCTGTGAGTGCCAAGTAACTCCTTTCTCTGAAAAATGTTGCCTAGTCCTGTTCCCCCTGCCTAAAGCCCAAAGTCTTTCCTGTTAATACCCAAACATTTTTATAATCAGAATCACTCCAGCCAAAAAAAAAATCTGGTAAAAATTGTTTGGTTTTTTGCCTTAGACCAGAGAACATGAAAACAAGTCTTGCTAACATTTCCCACCACTTTCCTGTGCTTCTGAGTGAAAAGTGGCATGTGGTAAGGTATGCACCCACACCAGCCTGGACAGGCTTAACAAGGCCCTGAGAGGAGGGCCAGGGTTCACTGACAGTGAAGCCTGACCAGATGTATAAAGCCAAGAAGCTGAGAATAGGAGAGGGATGCAAGGGAAGGAGGCTGCAGTCAGTCTCTGGGGAGAGGGAAGCCAGCAGGGAGAATAAAGAAGTCCAGGGGGCAAATAAACTATGGGATCCTACCTTGGAGCAAGGAGTGAAGGGGTGAAGTAGCCATGGGGAGTAGAGAAAGCTCCAGTGGTAAACCCATAAACAGACAAAAGAGAGGCTGGGCAGGAAGGAGCCCAGGAAAACAGGGATGGGGACTGAGCAAACTAGGGCTGCTGGTTGTAGGATCCCTGGCCTGGAACCCAGTGTAGTGGGCAGGACCAGGTTCCCCTGCCAACCACTGCTTTAGTGGCACAGAGGGCCTGAGTTGGGGCTGAAACTGTGTGGAGACAGCATTTGGATGGGGTCCTGTTGGACTTCATAACCCTGGAAGGGATGGATTGACTGGTGAAATGCATAAGGGACTAAAAAAAAAAAAAGTTTGAGGTTGTTCCAATGTATTGGCATCATTTATCCCATGGGACATTAGAGCAGAGAACTTTGTGATGGGGTGTACAGAGAGCCCAATTAGCCCATTCTGTGGCACCTGACGAGCAGGCAGATAATTAAGGATTAGACCCAGTTCGGGTAATCCAGACTTTGTGGTTTATAAAAGGAAGGATTGCAGGATCCTAAAGCAAGCCTGGGGGAAGAGACTCCAGGGAAGAAGCCCTGAGGGTCAGCTTATCAGGAGCCACCAGGTCTCCAGGGAGAAAGCCCTGGGAGGCCACACTCTGTAATGAAGTGAGGAAGAACTCCGCCGAGCCTGGGAAAGGGGTGAAGGACTTGCAGAGGATTGAGCCAGGCAGGGCTGGGAGACTTTGCTCTTTTGAGTTTCATGTTGTTGCCTTGGAAGGGGTGCGGCTCTTAGTATGATCCGGCCAGAAAGCCACGTCACTGCCTAGACCACTAGAGGGCAAGGGTGAGGCAGAGGAGCTGCAGTGATGGGTCTCATCCTGAGGAGATGCTCTAGGATGGTGAGTCTGCCACAGCGTTGGCTAATCTAGAGGCTATCATTTTGGTATCTAGACACCCATGTACAAGAAATGTAAGCTTCAGCATAGTCCTGGTGGAAGCGTATATTCTATCCTCTTTCATTTGGGAGATATCTGATGAGGGACCCTGGCTGGAACACCACTCCTTTGACTGAGGAAAGGTCTGTGGTAACACACATCTCCGAAGGAGGCAAGACATGTGCTCACTCTCTGCAGTGGTCTATGGAGGGGTGTGAATCTGAGGGGACAGGCTCTTTTCTCATGGCATGGAGAGTTACACACATGGATCTTGGTGCATCTGGCCAATGCCACCAAGTCTGATAGTGCTGTGTATTAGCTATGGGAGGGTAGGACTTTGAGTCCAAGCTATTCTATTGCAATCAGAGCATGTGCCGCTTGGGTTACTTGAGGAGATTGGTGACGTTTCTTTTAATCGGGATTGATACAACCCTGTTTAATTGGGAGAGAGCCTGGAAACACCATCTATCAATTCAGCCAATGAAAAATTAGAGGAAATGGCATCCTCCCACAGGCTGGCAGGCTCCCAGACTCCTTCTCCGCACACCTCATTATCCTGTTACACTGCTGAATATGGATAGCGTTTGTTCTTAATGACGGCTAAGTGATATTAACTTTCTGCGATGTTATTCAATTATCATATTTCCAAATATTCTCTTTGCCTCCGTCTCCTGTAGTAGCAATACAACACTGGTGATACCAAGACAAGGGGCATCAGCAACAAGAATCTTCTCCTCCCCACATAGTACCCTAGCTACTCTCTTCCCAACAGTGAGATAGATTGTGTTAGGGCCAGTGGATCCCATTAATTCACTGGCCATTTTACCGTTGACTTCAATGAGATCAGGAGTTGGTGCTCAGGCTGACCAGGATGAATGAAGAGGTCCTGGTAAAGATAGCATGGCAGGAGAGGGTGGTGGGAAAGAGATCCTAAGGAAATCCAAGGAAGCAATGGGGATGGTTAGCGGGTAGGCCTTAGCACCGCCTTGGACAGACAAAGATGGCAGGTTCTTGCATGACAGTTCAACCCCTGGTGATGTGGGGATAAGGGGAAGAATAAGAAGATTGACTGATCTCATGAGGGCATCTCATTGCCTAAGATCTGGGTAAGACAAACACCTGGAAAATGGTAGTAAAGGGAACAATACTGCATTAGGTGGAGGAGGGCTAGCTCTACTGTACAAAGAGAACAGGGTGGCCATGCTGGGCAGCAAAAAGGCCAGCAACAGTTTTGGTTGTAGGTCGTGGGGCTGATAAGTGGTGGCCATTTGCTATCTGGTCTGAGGCTTCCCAACCACCTAAAAGCAGTCCTTAATGGGAATGGAGAATTGGTCTTCTCCACTACTACCTATTGGCCAAATCTATCAGCCTTCCTCCGATCCAGCGACTTCAGAAAGTCACATTCAAACAAGGACATTGAGATTTGACCATGTGTTTCTGATTGATTCTCCTGCTCTTTCTTAAAACTCTCAAGGCTTTCTGAGTCTGTCTGGTCGTAGCTTTACCAGAGCTTTACCTTACTTATTGTTTGTTAGCATAGGCTCATTAAAAATTGCTACAATATTCTACAGTGCAAGCCCCAAACACTACAGTAAGGTTAGTATGGTATTATAGTATAGAAAAGAAAATTCAGTAAATTATATTGCACTGCTCACTTTCACCAATTTATATCAATAAACCTTTACTTTGCATTTCTGCTGTGCTCCATCTCCAGCTATAGATTTCAAAACACTTTTTAAAAGGGACATTACTACCATGGTGGACTCTGAAAAGTGACCAGTCATTTTTGGGTGCCCAACATGAGAGAAATTACAGGTGCCTGACTTTCACAGCATTTGATTGTTCAGTGCTTTCTGGACACTTTAAAATGTTCCAAGTTGGGAACCCCCAAATTAGAGTCCTCTAAATCACTAGTCCCTTTTAAAAATCTAGGCCCAGTATGATCCCAGTTGAATAGATGGGAGAAAACAAGGCACAGAGAGATTAAATTTGAGGCAAAGAGAATTTACCCAAGTTAGTAGCAGAACTGGGAATAGAATATAATCTTTTTCCTTCGATTACCCAATCCACTAGCCTGGCCTGTTGCTCTACTTTGGATCCTTATATGCCATTCCTGGACAGATCCCTTTTCCATGCAACATATTCTCACTATCCTTCCCCTGTCCCCCACACACCTTGTAGCTAACTGGCTCATTTTCTTCTTTTTCAGTGACTTCCAGTCCTCGCCATTAATATTATCCTCACATGCTGAACTTTGTCAAATGCTCCCTGTCCATCTGAGATACTCATGCCAATTGCATCTCACTTGTCTACCAAGCTAGTAATCTCTCCAAAGAATTCCAACAAGTTAATAAGGATTGATCTCCCTTCCCTGAGATCGTGTGGACGGTCCTTAATCAACCTGGACACTTTTAAGTCTTTTCTTCCCCTGAAAAATTGGCTTCCAAATAAATACTCTTCTCACAGCTGATGGGCAGCTGACTCACCTGCAGCATCTGCACATCCCAGATATGCATCAAGATCTTGATTTGGTAATACATCCCTGTAACTCCAATGAGACTTAAGACTTTAACTAAGTTCAGTCCTGAATCAGGATGGACCCTGAACAAGGGCTTAACTTTTGAAAAACAGGTTTATGCCCCCACTTCCCAAAGCATCCTCTAATTTTGAGTGCTTCTGTGTTTGGGGTCCCAGCTAGGGTTGCCAACCCTCCAGGATTGTCCTGGAGTCTCCAGGAATTAAAGATTAATCTTTCATCACATGACATAATCTTTAATTAAACATTCATGAATACGTCCAACCAAAATTGGCAACCCTAGCCCCAGCTGGAGACACCTAGTGTCTGATTTTTCAGAGATGAAGTCAATGGGAGTGGTAGGTGCTCAGCTCTGCTGAAAATCAGGCGCAAGGAATTTCAGCATGAGCACCCAAATAACAGGGCACCCCAAATTAGTGGACATTTATGAAAACATAGTCTTTGGTGACTTTGCCAAACCACCCAGATCTCTTTAGCCTGTGAAACCAGGACAGGCTGTCCACATCAACCTGCTTCCTCTTGCATGTTTCTCCCAGTCCACCCATCCTCATCCCTCAGTGTTCTCTCCCCAGACCATTTTAAGGGGCACCTCTGAAACTGAACAAAGTCTCCTGTCTTGTCACTACTACCCAATGTACTTCAAGTCCCATGTGTGCAGATTGTCACCTGGACTCTAATGCTTTTATGTCACTTTTAAGTTCCTCTAAGCTTTGATTGACTATTTCTCATTTATCCTCACATTCCGTAATTCCTCATTTGTTCTCCCTGGAGATCTGGTCCCTGACGTAGGGCAAATCCTCATCCTCCTCATTTGCAAAGACAGATGCAAAAGTAAATGTTGTTAGTAGTGTCAGTGTCAGCTCCTTATCCTCCTCTGCCTCCAATTTCCCTCTGTTCTTATATAGGTTAACTCACTGTATCCACTTATCTGCTGTGTATATATAATGGACTTTTTCTTTACTATTAGTTTAAATGCTGGGTGATTCTTCCTTGCTATCCTTCTTTCTTTGCTCCTTTAATTATATACCATCATGTTTACCTTCTCCCCCCCTTCTAATACAACCCACTCTCCCGTGAAGCAAATATGTTTTCTTTATGTGTGCTTTTGATTAGAGATGGAGAAGAACCAAAATCCCAGATCTGAAAGCCTCTGAACCTTGGGCTGTTTGAAAGCTGGATATTAATTTTGCATTGTGGTCTACATATCTGCTTTGGATGCCAGCCGCTGACTGGCGGAGATATATATGCCAAGCTAAAAATATATATATATATTAATGCATCCCTGTCCTGATACTGGCCTGCTTGGTGACCTTGGACAAGTTCCATCACCCCTCCGTTCCTCAGTGTCTCCATCTCTTTCCAGAGGGGGTGAATTGACAATGTTTAATAAAGGGCTATATAGATGTAAAATATTACTGAGTTCAGTCATTGGCAGAGATGGAAGCAGAGCTCCAGAGATCTCCAGTTTGTAGCCCTGTTCCATACATCTAGACCCTTTGTCCTGAAAGCGTGCAGAAAAGCTGTGTGAGAGGCTGTTCCTATAACATTTCTGACAGGAAAACAAGCAGAAAATATCCAAAGTCTTCCAAGACAGCTTCCAAGACTCAGTAGGTTCAGATAGTATGAATAGCTATCCCCACTTTGGAGTTAATACACCGCTATCTCGATATAACACCACCCGATATAACACAAATTTGGATATAATGCGGTAAAGGAGCGCTCCGGGAGAGTGGGGCTGTGCACTCCAGTGGATCAAAGCAAGTTCAGTATAACACAGTTTCACCTATAACATGGTAAGATTTTTTGGCTCCCAAGGACAGCGTTATATCGAGGTAGAGGTGTATCTGAACCAGACCAAACCTCATGAATCTTTGTGGTCTCATCATCACAGCTGGAAAAAGCTGGGTTATGTATTGATTT
The DNA here is from genome assembly GCF_003597395.2 of Chelonoidis abingdonii. Taxonomy (NCBI): domain Eukaryota; kingdom Metazoa; phylum Chordata; order Testudines; family Testudinidae; genus Chelonoidis; species Chelonoidis abingdonii. The sequence goes on along the minus strand of NC_133786.1, from coordinate 5,003,017 downwards.
ACCTGTAAATGCAGTGCAGTAGTGTTTATTGCACAGCAATCACCTGGTGGAAACCTATTGTACTGTAGTGTACAGCAATGCTAAATGTTGCCACTGCTTTGTGACCGTGCTTTTCTGCAAGAGGCAGTAGTTTTTCATTTTAAGATCAACATGATGATGTGTTTTTTGAATTATAATGAAAAATCTACATTGGTGTTTGTTGTTTACCTGTGTCCTGCTTTTTTAACAACTAGCTCTAGTGATAAATACAAAAAAAAATTGGTAATTATCAATGGGAAAAAAACAAGATCCTTCATAAATATCCAATTGGGCAATTATCGCCGTACTGTATGTGCTGTTTTCTATAAATGATGAAATTTAGTAATTACCACTAGAGTCAACCATGACATTTTGAAAGCAGATACATAACAAATGGGGATGCCACGGAGTCATTAGCATTCAGATATCAAAACAGCTCTCTCCATTCCCCTTCTCAATTTTTCTCTCTGTTTTACAAGGAATGTTGTAGTCTCCAATTAAAATACCTCTTTTTTTCCCCCCTTTTCCAGATGAATTTTAGTGACCATGAAAGAAGCTGGCTTGGCAGCCACAGGGTTGATGTTCTCGATATTCAAAACTGTATGTGCAAATTTTAGCTCCTCCAAAGCCATCCAGCCAATGGTCCTCAAGAGGCCATTTCAAATGGTCAGAAGGCAGGTCAATCTCCATGGCTCAATGAGACTTTAATTCCAGTTCAGCCAATTAGACTTCCTTGGCATAAAAAGCTGTACAGATGTTGCCAGATGAACACTCAGATGACTATCAGAATGAGGCATGACCCACCAGGATACGGTTACAGGCTACATTTGGAGTTTGATCCCTTGTGTCCATTTGCCATTAGTGTCTGCTCTTAATTCCTTGGCAGGTTGCTCTCTAGAGCAACACCATCTCTCTCTTTTCTCCCAGGGTTGGCCTCAGTTTTTCCTTGTCACTTTGTTATGAGATGTCTTTATGGTCCCTGATAATATGAGGACACATCTTTCTCAGACTCCATCCTACTGGGACAATGAATCAGAAAGATCTCCCTGTCTCAGTCTCTCCTCTGTCACACTAAGGTCACAGTCACTCCTCTCTGGTTTCAGATGGCTTAATGTCAATTTCCACCTCTAGTTTGGGGTTACAGGTGCTTTATTTGGAGAGGGTCTGTCTGCCTTGATTTTGCATATGTCAGAGCGATGTGCTACCTGCTGAGGCAGATGTTCTGTGCACAGAGCTGTAACAGTTCATCTTGTAGTTGGCTGTGGTTTGTTCTTCCCAGTGAGTTGTCTAGTGGGATTTTAGGTGCTGGTCTATTATTTGGATCATATTTTGGTTTTGGTTATTTGCTCCACTGGTTCATTCAACCCTTCACTTTCCTGCTGCTCTGAGCGGGAAAAGATGTGTTTGTGTAGATCAGCCATTCTCAGTCTTTGCCATATCATGTCTCCCTGTTATGAGACAAAATTTCAGGGTCCCCTCTTCCTATCTAGCCATAAAGCAGTGTATCTCAACCTGTGGCCTAAGAGCATCTTGCGACCCAATCAGCACGCAGCTGTGGCCCATGTGACATCCTCAGGGCCATGCAGGTAGTGTATATATTGTGTGGATGTGGGCCTCCTAACATATAGAGAGCTGCATATGTAGCCCACAATGAGAAATAGGTTGAGAATCACTGCCATAAAGAAAGGGAGGGTTATGCTGACCTCCTGAAACCTGTCGGTGACCTGCATTGGGGCCATAACCCCAGAGTCGAGACCCCATGTTCTGTATTGTCTGTCAGTTATATGTTTTGTGATATGGACATTTGTTCACTGAGGCCATGTTGGGCAACTTGAATAGCCGACATAAGCAAAGAAAGAGCCATCAGCTGGCAATGATTTTACGTCCTTTCTGACATGGCTGGATGTAAACTGGTGACCTAGAGGTGGAAGGATCCACATGCCACCACTGATTTCCTTAGGAAGCGTATCTAGAGGTCAGAGCTCAGATGTTGGAGCCAGGACTCCTGGCTTCTTTTCCTGACTCTGCCACTGATGGGGCAGAATTAAATGGAAATTTTTTCAAATATTTTGTTAAAAACTGTCATTTTGCATTGAAATTTAAAAAAAAAATTGGAAACTCGTTGAGCATCAATTCAGGTGAATCAATCTCTGTGTGTGTGTGTAATTAAAATTAGGCACGCCCATGATAATGTCCTACCTGTTGCCTGTCAGACAGGCCTGCAGAGCCCTAGGAATTTGGAAGATCCATTCCTCCTCCGCAGGGCTTTTCAAAAGCCTTTGTCCAGCTAACATAAGTAGCTGAATTATTTTGAAATGTATTAATCACATTCTGATCCCACAACTATTTCTGAACGCTTGTAGTTCTGCTTCGGTAATGACCTCTTGTTTACAAGACTGGCTCTTGGAAAATGGGGCTTGACACATCCTGATCCATAGCTAACGAAATGGAGAAACTGAAACAACAGAATTGGTCCCATTATAGTCTCTTAACCATGAGACATACTTGTTTCTCAATCTGTCAGTGGGTTGTATGTTAGGTGTGGCCCAGATGCTATAATGAATCCATGTGCAAGAGGCACAATTATTATACACATCTCTATAATATTTCAGGTGCATTCCAGACCAGTGGATAGAAACTAGTTAGATCATCAGGCTCAACTGGTAGTGATCAATGACTCGATGTCTAGTTGGCAGCTGGTGTCAAGCAGAGTGCCCCAGGGGTCGGTCCTGAGGCCAGTTATGTTTAACATCTTCATTAATGATCTGGATGATGGGATGGATTGCACCCTCAGCAAGTTCCCAGATGACACTAGTCTGGGGGGAGAGGTGATATGCTGGAGGGTAGGGATAGGGTCCAGAGTGACCTAGACAAATTGGAAGATTGGGCCAAAAGAAATCAGATGAGGTTCAACAGGGACAAGAGCAGAGTCCTCCACTTAGGACGGAAGAATCTCATGCACTGCTACAGGCTGGGGACCAACTAGCTAAGTGGCAGCTTTGCAGAAAAAGACCTGGGGATAACAGTGGACGAGAAGCTGGATATGAATCAACAGTGTGCCCTTGTTGACAAGAAGGCTAACAGCATATTGGGCTGCCTTAGTAGGAGCATTGCCAGCAGATCAAAAGAAGTGATTATTTCCTTCTTTTCAGCACTGGTGAGGCCACATCTGAAGTACTGCGTCCAGCTTTGAGCTCCCCACTATAGAAAGGATGTGCACAAATTGGAGGGAGTCCAGCAGAGGGCAACAAAAATTATTAGGGGGCTGAGGCACGTGACTTATCAGGAGAGGCTTAGAGAACCGGGCTTATTTAGTCTACAGAAGAGAAGAGTGAGGGGGGATTTGATAGCAGCCTTCAACTACCTGAAAGGGAGTTCCAAAGAGGAGGGAGCTAGGCTTTTCTCAGTGGTGGCAGATGACAGAACAAGGAGCAAATCTCAAGTTGCAGTGGGGGAGGTCTAGGTTGGATATTAGGAAATACTATTTTACTAGGAGTGTGGTAAAGCACTGGAATGGGTTACCTCGGGAGGTGGTGGAATCTCCATCCTTAGAGGTTTTTAAGGCTCAGCTTGACAAAGCATGGCTTGGATGATTTAGTTAGTGTTGGTCCTGCTTTGAGCAGGGGATTGGACTAGATGACCTCCTGAGGTCTCTTCCAACCGTAATATTCTTTGATTCTATGCGTGGGGGACTGTCACTCTGGCCATGCAACCTTGTGTGCCTTGCAATGCCTTGCTGCTGTAGCTCCCATCTGGACTGCTTACAAACTGCCTGCCAGCATGCAAGTCACACCTAGTGTGTGTGTGTGTGACTGCAGCCTGCCAGCACACTCCAGTCACACTCTGGCTTCCACCAGCCTTGGTTACCACATGCAGGGTGATGCCCAGCATACTTCCAGTCCTGAATTTCCTCCCCTCCCCCAGAAAGTGTGTATTCTGCAGTGCACTGCCCAGCCGCTTCCTAGAAAGCTCAGATAATAAGGTCTGTTGCCCCTGTAAAGGAACAATATACAACAACTTGACACCTTAAAGGGAGTTACCCACACAGTTCACAATACTGGATTAATGTTAATCAAGGAACAAAAATGTTTATTTAACTATGAAGAGAGAGATGTTGAGTGCAAGTATCAAGGCATTAAAATCAGAAATGGTTACAAGAAAAATAAAGAATGAATGCTTCCTAGTATGAAAACTTTACAAACTAGGCTTGGCTAAAGGCGAAATTCTTTTTACATGTTTCCCAGGGTGTTATTGGCCAATCTTCAGGTCAGGATCCATCCTGAAGTCAATAATCTGAATTCTTTTGTCTTATTAAATTCAGGAGAGATGGATAGTGAGAGCTAACTCGGTGTGTTTTTTCCTCTCACTTTTATAGTTCAGACACACTTTGAAATGCTTCTTCCTGAGAGTGATCGCTTGATAAAGTTCTTTCCAGCTGAGAGTAAGGCAACATGGAGCCTGGGAGGAGGGAAGTTTGCTAAGTTATTTACTAAGATTCAGATGTGTTTGTTCCTGCCCCTTTTCTTCCTAAAGAATGGCTACTTGAAAGGTAATGGTCATCAGCTTTGATGACACCTGGCCAGGTGTCATAGAATATCAGGGTTGGAAGGAACCTCAGGAAATCATCTAGTCACACCCCCTGCTCAAAGAAGGACCAGTCTCCAGACAGTGTTTTACCCAAGTTCCCTAAATGGCCCCTGTCATAAGGTATATTTCCCAAATCTGAACCTTAGCGTCCAAAATTTGGGTACCTGCATGAAACCTCTAAGCTTAATTACCAGCTTAGATCTGATAACCTGCCACCACCCAAAAATATAGTGTTTTGGGGCACTCTGACCTCCCCAACCTTCCCTGGGGACCCCAGGAACCCAAATCCCTTGGATTCTTAAAACAAGGAGAAATAAACCATTCCCCCTTCTTTCCCCCTCCCAGACTTTCCCTCCCTGGGCTATCCTGAGAGATACTGATCCAACCTCTTTAAATCACAATACAGAGAAGCATGTCCCTTCCCTTCCACAAAGAGGCAAACAGATTCAAGGAAAACAGAGAGAGATTCTACCTCTCCCCCCTCCCGTCTCCCCCCACCAGTCCTGGTGAGTTATCCCAATCCCCTGGGATAAAACAAGGGAAACAAGAAAAAGATCAATCAGGTTCTCTAAAAAGAAATCTTTTAATAAAAGAAAGGAAAAAGTAAAGAATTATCTCAGTAACTTCAAGATGTAAATATTACACACACTAGAAAGAAACTTTTCCCCCCAGTACCAATACAAATCAAAATATTCCCAGCAACTACACATATAAAAGTTAACCAGCCAGATCCACACTTGCAAATAGAGTAAAACAAACAAAAAGCCTAAAATCGCCTTTTTACTTACTCACTATTCTGAATAGATAAGAGACTGTAGCAGGGAGATTGGCAGAGACCTGGTTTCATTTCTAGTCCTGTCCAGGACCCCGAGAGAACAAAGCCAAACCCAAAAACCACAAACAAAGGCTTCCCTCCCTTTGAGAGTTGAAAGTATCTTGTTTCCTGATTGGTCCTCTAGTCAGGTGTTGTTTGTTAACCCTTTCCAGGTGAAAGAGACATTAACCCTTAGCTATCTGTTTATGACAGCCCCCTAAAGAATTGAGCTCACAACCCTGGGTTTAGCAGGCTGATGCTCAAACCACTGAGCTATCCCTCCCCCCTGACAGCTTCCTTTGTCTTTGAAAAAAGAAGTTTATCAACTCCCCAGACCTGTTTGGTAAACACACTTCAGTTATGATTTCAGAGTATGTTCATAACTTTACATTTAATATTGGTACACACATTTCATCATAATATTATTGACTAGTGGGTTATTAGTGTTCAAATGATACCTCACAGGGCATATTTTGTACAAAGATTATTACAATAGTGTGTATAGTGTGAATACAGGGATGCATTCAGTCACAATCTCACAGAGAGAAGAATCTATCTCAGGTACTTACACATTCTTAATCCATTTATCTTCCCATTTTACAGATGAGAAACTGAGGCATAGAGAGACTAAGTGACTTACCACAGTCATACAGGAAGCCTGTGGCAGACCAAGGAACTGAGCACAGATTTTGTGAACAGAATCTATTTCAGTGATTGAACTAGAAAGCTGGGATTTCAGTTCCCAAAGCCTCTAGCTCTTGAGTTAAATAGGAGTTCAATTAGTTAGCTCTAGTCTAGTGGCAGGTCTCATGTCCACCTTGTTGTCAGTCACTAGAGGGGAATATCATTCACTTCTTCCCTGGCTTCTCTCTGGGACCAAAATCTCCAGCAAGACACATTCAAGCAAGGCATGTGTAAGGTTTATTTGCCAGGTTGACACGTATGCGTTAAGGTGAATGGGAATTAAACACATGCATACTTCGAGGGGGGATGAGGCCCTTGTGTTGACTACATTATCATTCATTCTAACAAAGCAGCTTTAAACACTAGCATATTTTTTTGAAAACAGAGCTTTGCCTTTCAGTAAGAGACAGGAAATAGAACCCACATCCCATTATGTTTCCAAGCGCCTGTCAAGAAATGCTTAAGGATGACACCTGCTTAAATGCATCCAATTGTAGGAATATATTCAGGCTTGCCATCCATGTGCTGTTCCCCTAACTAAGGGATGAGAAACTCAGTTCAAGTGAAATAACAGCCAGCTTGAATCTTTTCCTCCAACACTTGCATCAAATTGTAACTGGAATCTTTGTTCTTTTGTTTTGGTGTGTAAAAGTTGGTGAAGTTGTGCAGTGCATTCCCTTTTACAGCTTCCTCACTTAACCACACTTTGGTTTTAGGCAGGGCTGGAATCACAGAAGAGTTTGATATTATCTCATGATGTTTCCAATCCTGCCCAAGCCCAAGACTCTGCCACTATGGCTCAGGAAAAGTCTCTTAAGCACATGTTTAAATTTAAGCACATGCTTAGGTCTGTTTACCCTAACTGTGAGCTCAGTGTTAAAAATTACATGAAAGTTCATAAAAAGTCACAATACTCAATAACAACACATGGTGATAGGAAAAGGTACAAAAGGGAGAAAGGCTGAATTAGGTGTGGTCTACACTAGAAGTTTCACTAGGTGTGAAAAATCCACATCCCCGAGAGACGCAGCTATACCGACCCAGTCCCCAATGTAGACTAGCACTAGGTCGAAAGAAGAATTCTCCCCTTGACATAGCTACTGCCTCTGAGGGAGGTGGAATACCTACACTGCCCAGAGCACCTCTCTAGTTGGCATAGTTAGCATCTTCACTGAGCGTCACAACAGCACTGGTGCAGCATAGACAAGCCCTTAGACTAAACAGAAAGGCCACTTGATATAACTCAAGGGCAGTATTGAAATCGAGCTTGGTAAAAACAGAAAATATAAAACCAGAAATTAATGTTGTGTTGGAAACTAGGTCTAATTGGCGGACAAAATAATGTGGGAATGGACTATTCCACCCACAATTCCCTGTTTTGGATCCTTAAAGTAAGAGACTGGGGGTAGGATATGAAAGAACAGATGTAAAGAAAGAATAATGGAGAGGAAGAACAGCTGGAGGATACTGGAGTGAACTTCACAAGATTGCCACCCCCACCATCTCCTGGGACCCTGGACAATATTTGTCCTGATCCCAAGGGATGTCCTGACCAGACTGGGACAGAGAAAGGGACCCATGTGAGATCGCCACTCCGATCAGCTCCAACCACTACCTGGGCTGAAATGCTATTGAACTTCAACAACAATAGCAGCAACAACAATAGGTCCAGCCCATCTCAGCTCACTTCTCTTTTCCTCAAAAATGACAGATAGTAACATCTTTGATATCCTCTAAGAGACTCAAACAAAAGGTTTTATTTCCTTTTGAAATTCTCTCCAGCTAAAGAGAAAGGGAACAAGAATCATAGAAGATTAGGGTTGGAAGAGACTTGAGGAGGTCATCTAGTTGAACCCCCTGCTCAAAGCAGGACCAACACCCACTAAATCATCCCAGCCAGGGCTTTGTCAAGCTGGGCCTTAAAAACCTCTAAGGATGGAGATTCCACCACCTCCTGAGGTAACCCATTCTAATGCTTCACCACCCTCCTAGTGAAATAGTTTTTCCTAATGTCCAATCTAGACCTCCGTCACTGTAATTTGAGACCATTGCTCCTTGTTATGTCATTTGCTACCACTGAGAATCATAGAATATGAGGGTTGAAAGAGATCTCAGGAGGTTATCTAGTCTATCCCTCTACTCAAAGGAGGACCAATCTCCAGACAGACTTTTGCCCCAGAACCCTAAATGGCCCCCTTAGGGGTTGAACTCACAACCCTAGGTTTAGCAGGCCGATGCTCAAACCACTGAACTATCCTTCCCTCCTTAGTTCTAGCCTCTTTGGAACATCTTAGCTCCATCCTCTTTGGAACTCCCTTTCAGGTAGTTGAAGGCTGCTATCAAATCCCCCTCACTCTTCTCTTCTGCAGATTAAATAAGCCCAGTTCCCTCAGCCTTTCCTCATAAGTGAAAATATTGTTACCACAAAATCCTTACTTAATACGTTACATTTCAAAGCTTCAACTGTTTTTCCTTTTTTCCAGTCCCTTTAATAAAATGTTTAAAGGATTTTTAATGGTGTGTTTGCCATGGTAGTAAGCAGGCTGAGGTCTCTGTATACCAAACCCCCAAGATGGTATAACACTGTTTACTATTCAACAGTGATTGGGTTATGTTAACACCTTTGGCCCATTCATTCCATCTAATTAATACAACAGGTCCCGCTGGCTTAACGGGTAGCCACTATCAGATAGTTGGGTGATGGCTTGTGGGAATAAGCTGAAAATCTCTTTACAGTTCATGGTGGGTAAGTGTCAGCATCACAAAGCCACAATAACTACTGGTGCCCAGCTTTCTGTAGCAGAGAAGTCAAGCTCTGAACTGGTCATGGAGACCAGCTGGGGTTGCTCAAAAGACTCCCAAGGTTGATGGTGGATTTTGCACACACAGTCCATCCTTTTTCCTGGTGATTTGCTAAATTGCACTTTCATCCTTCACAACACCCCTTGTGCTATGGCAGCCTTAAAACTGCTTCATTAATCTTTGACATACATCCATTGTACATTCAAAATTAGCCCACAAAGTACTGTAGGGAGCAGTCCTGCACTGGCTGGGGCTGAGGAATGGACCTGGGGACTGAGTAGATCTTTTCCATATAATTTCTTTGATTCCTGTGCATGGGAATTGGGACACCTCAGCACGGCACTGTCAGGAAAACTGGCAGTGCACTGCCCAAATTGTACCTGTGTGGTGATAAATAGAGGACTTGGGTCTCCAGGGGTATCTGGGAATGTCAGACTTTTTACCTGCAATGAATTTCAACCTGGGGAAAAATAATGCTAAAATATGCTGCACAGTGGAAGATGCAGAGTTGCTTTATCAGGCTGCTGAATATAATGCTTTCAGTCTTTTACAATCAAATCCTCTGGTTTGCATGGAAATCACTTCTGTACCCTTCACGCTAGTTGCTGTCTCTGCCGAGAGACGATGCACACAGCTCCCATAACAAATCGAGCTCATTTGTTTGGCAAAAGTGGATGTTTTCACTTGGGGGCTTCAGGATAACATCCTTGGCAAGAGCAGCTTTCTCAGCTCAGGAAGCCAGAGCCAGTTTTTAGCAGGCAACATCTTTTTTTTTTTTCTGTAAAGTCACCATGGCTAAACTTATTTATGTGAAACAAGCTGTTGAAAGAAACCAACAGGACTCCACTGGCCATCACATACAGTCTCCAGCTAAAACCCCTGCAACGCATCATCAGGGATCTACAACCCATCCTGGACAATGACTCCACACTTTCACAGGCCTTGGGTGGCAGGCCAGTCCTCGCCCACAGACAACCTGACACCTTAAACATATCTCACCAGTAACTGCACACCGCACCATAGTAAACCTTAGCTCAGGACCCATCCATGCAACAAACCTCGATGCCAACTCGCCCACATATCTACACCTACAGGACCTAACCAGATCAGCCACCACATCCACCGGTTCATTCAACCTGCGCAATCACCAATGTTAAAATATGCACGCATGCCCCTCTGTATGACACATTGGGCCAAATGGACAGTCTCTACGAAAAAGGATAAATGGACATAAATCAAGATATAGGAAATGGAAATATCAAAAACATGTGGGAGCACTTTCAAACACTCCCTGGCCCACTAAGCAGACCTTCCTGCCATTCAACCTTATGGCCATCTTGCCAGCAAAAAAACTTGCAGGACCAGACTTTTCAAAGAGAAACTGCTGAGCTTCAGTTCATCTGCAACATTGACAACCATCAGCTCAGGATTAAAAAGACTGTGAATGGCTTTGCCAACTACAGAACCAGTTTCTCTCCCTTGGTTTTCAACAACCTCAACTGCTAGAACAGGGCTATTCATCTCTCTGATTGAACTAACTCATTATATCTGCTTGCTTGCATATATTTACTTATATAACTGCCCTGGAATTTCACTTACAATGCATCGACGAAGGGGTATTCACCCACGAAAGCTCATGCTCCAAAACGTCTGTTAGTCTATAAGGTGCCACAGGATTCTTTGCTGCTTTTACAGATCCAGACTAACACGGCTACCCCTCTGATACTTAAGCTGTTGAAAATGTTTGTATTAGACCCCAGGTCAGACCCTCGGCTGATGTAAAGCAGGATAGCTCCACTGACATCAATGGAGCAGTGTTGAGGATTCCCCCACCCCTTCCAAAGTCTATAGTACCTTCCGAAAATGAACAGCAGGCTAAAAATGCCTCCATCAAGGAATCAGTTATGGTAATACCTGGCTCTTAGCCAAGTGCCTTTCTTCCCAAGATCTCAAAGCACTTTACAAAGGAGGGTCAGTATCACCCCCATTTTATAGATAGGCAGACTGCGGCACAGAGAGGCTAAGTGACTCACCTGAGTTCACTCAGCAAAAGCTTGACCCCTCAGACTTGGGCAGGGGGTCCCAGTCCATTTCCCCCCCATCCCCTGGGGCACAGTGCCTTGATCATTGGGTACTCGTGCTTGCGCCAACTCTTGAGGAGTGTGGGGCAGCCAGTAAAAGGCAGTAGATGAGGCTTGTCTAACAAGATGATTATTTATGTCCTTGTTTATTTGTGTGTAAGTGCACATGCGTGTGTGCACACACATGCTACATCTCTCTCATGGCTCATGAGCAGCCAAAATGAAGATGTCTTGCTGTCCTCTCTCTTCCGCGGTGGCACAGCTAAGATCCCAGTGATACATGGAGTGCTGTTCCCCACCTGTCCCCTTTGATTAATTTGGTGTCTATCATCCAGAGCCTGTGAATTGTCTTCTTATTGCTGTTCTTTCCCTGATGCAGCTGTTCATTTTCTCAGCTGCTACGACTCCTCCTTTCCCAGGAGCTGATTTTCTGTTATGAAGCCCAGTTCCACGTTGGCTGGCCAGATGCCATAGCGCTTTGTCCTGGCTGAGACAAGACAGGAAGGCGCTGTTCATTTTTAAAGCTTTTACAAATGCTTCAGACTCCAATCCAACAGCCAAATAGCTGGCAAAAATGCTGCAGCTCCCAGACACTTTAAAACCAGAGATATCAGAGGGTCTGCTCGGGCTTTGGGCTTACACAAAGTATGTTCAGCTTTAATACTGAAGGGGAATAAAGGCTCGGTGACAGCAAAGTCCACTGGAAAGGTTTCCTGTGTGTGCAGTAAGATAATGTATGGTAATGAGAGCAGTGATCGGCTGCTGTAAGTTACAGCATTGTAACAAGAACTTATCGCTGCTTTCGGCTGCTGCTGCACATTCCAAGGATTCAGTCTTGCCAGAGTGGCATGAATAGGAGATTTATTTTGTATTGTTAGACTGTCAAGCCACTGCAGAGCAACAACTTTCAAATGATAACTTCCCCAGCTTACCGAAGTTGTGAATTACATGCTTCTAGTCCCTGGCAAACGAATGGCGCTGACAGCTGCTCTGCAGAAATCTTCCTTCCACTCCATTTCTCTTCCAGCCTGGTATGGTCAGTGACTCAGTGTTAGCTCACTCCCACCAAATCTAATAGGGCTATTATTAAGAGTGACAGGACTCTATTTCTAGAGACAGAACACACCAAAGCATCTGAGCGTACAGTGAAGGAAGGGAGACACTCTTGCACCTAGCCCCTGACAAGAGACAGGAGATGAGCATTATGACTCCTGCAAGCCACGCTGGGTAAATTGGAGTTGATTGAATTCATTCGTGAGGTGCTGGAATGAGAACAGCGATAGAAAGGAAGAAATAAATTTGATGGCTAGGAAAAGAGCCCCTTTCTAGTAGCTCTGAATCCATTTCTCTAGTTCCCTTAATTACTGAGAGATGGGAATTTAGGGATCAAGGCCTTATACCCCTGGATCTGGACATCCTCAAGCTTTGAGAAACTTGAGAGCCAGGGCTGAACTTTAAAGCTCCCATCTGGTCCACCTCATGGGGACCCTGCTAAAGTTTCCAACATACTACTACCAGAATGGATTCATCACATGCTATATTCTGCAGGGCTTTGGCCAATTTAGTTAACTGTGTGTCCAGCAATGGGGCTTACCTTTCTAGGTGAATACATCTGTTTTAAGATTTTTTTCCTAGTATTTAGTCTTAACTTTTTTCCTTTGTTCTATTCCATTCCTTTACTCTGCAGAACCCATCTCCAGCTAGCAGCTCACCTCCAACCATTTACTTCCTAGGCTAAATCATAGAGAAGAGTCATAGTGATAACCACACTTAAACAACATGACACCTGCCAACATCTTGGATGCTTCACAGTCAGGCTCCTGCCCAGGGCACAGTCCAGAGACAGACCTAGTAGCACTAAGAGATGTGGCAATCAATGGATGTAGATCAAATCTCAGTGCTCATACTACTTAACTCCTCTGCAGCCTTTGACACAGTCAACTGTGGGGTTTTGTTGATCCACTGCCGCATCATAGCTAGAGTAAACAATGCAGCTCTGTAATGACTCCAATCATTCCTCTTCAGCAGGACCCAGAAAGGACCTGCTCATTTTTTCCTAATTGCTGTCACCTGTGGAAACCTACTGGATTCTATCTCATCCTCTGTGCTCTTCAGTTTGTACATCAGGTTGCTTGGAGAGGTGGGGTGTTGACACAGCTATGCTGTCAACAACAGGGTGATGATGACACCCAGCTGCATGTCTCCAACTCCACAGATGCCATTACAAGGAGGTCACAATGCCTGCAGGAGACCAGCTTCTGAGTGAAGAGCACCTGGTACAAGCAGAGCCTGTGCAAGACCAAAACACGGGCAGAAGCGATAAACTCTTAGTACTTTTCAACTGTCTTCCTTGAAGGAGCCTGCAGTCTTCAGCAGCACAGTGCTGAAAGGTATAAAGTGAAGATGTTCTATAGCGGGCCAGGTAGTGCAGCCTTCATACCTTAGCCATGTGGTCATAGAGGTGACTCAGTTATGATCAGAGTCATACTTGGATCTGGAATAAAAGGGAAAGATTGAGAAGTAAAAGCTGTGGCGATGAAGCACTTAGGAAGATTGGGAGGAGAGTCCAACCATTTGTGCCCTGAGCTTTAATTTAGTCCTGAAGACACAAAACAGTGAGTGCATAGAATCAGCAAAGTGTTACTGGATGATACTTCTTCTGGCCCAGGTGAATCTCTGCAGAAGTTTTTCTGTGGAGTGCAGCACGGTTACGCCTGGTCTATACACATTCCTTGTACCTGTATAACAATGTTGGTTAGAGGTGTGATTTGTTTTTAATTTATATTTTTTAACAGAAATAGCTATACTGGTTCAACTCCTGTATGGACCCAGTTATAAAGGTGCTTTGTCTTCTACTATGGGAATAGCAGCAATACCACAAAAAGTCTCTTTTATACCAGAGTAACTAGAAGGGGTGGTACAACTTTAATTATACTTATATGGTTAAAGTAGTACAATATTTGTACGAAGTGATGTGGGGGGAAAGATTATGGGGTCCTGTTTGTTTCATACAAGCACAAAGGCATATTATGGTAGGATTGCTCATGAAAGCTGAGTTGCTTGGTTTTTTTCCCTTCCTTAGAAAAATACTAGTATTGAAGCATTTGTTTTGAAGGGAAGTAAACCACAAAGTGTATGGCATATGCAAAAAAGTATAAGGACTAAAAGGGTGATTAAATTCTGGACCTGCTGTGCTGATCTTGGTGGTTTCCTCTGAATGTTATTTAAACATATGGGTTTGCTGAGTGTCTTTATTTATTTATTTATTCATTCAATAACCTGCCAGCTTACAAAATGCAGAACTTTTGCAATGCCTCTTATCTTCTGCTGAACCACTGCAATGGCAAAATATATTCTCTGTCTCAACAATTCAGTTTATATTTGCATGAGGAAATTGGAAAGCAAGTTGTTTTTCTTCATTTGCATGACAATACCCCAACTGCAATACAATTCACTGTTTAATTTGCGATACTTAGTGGGTGAGAAGAATGGGCCATGCAGTTTGGCTCAGTTTTGTGGCTGATGTCATTGTTATAGTTAAAATTGATTTATAAGTAAAGGCAAAGAAACCTAAAATACCTGTGTGTTCAGCAGATTGTCAGCCTGCAGAATAAGGTGCCTGAGGTCACAGAGTGCAGAAAAATCTACGGAAGAGTCCGGGGGGGGTTGCTGAGAAGAACTACCGGACTGAGGCTTTAACAGTCCTAACATCTCAGAGTGGCAGCTGGCCTAGTAGATTAATCACAAGACTGGGACTCAGGATCTTCAGTATGATAGCACCAGACCCTCCACTGGTGTGATTTGCAGCAGTTCCATTGGCTTTAGTGGAGCTGATCTCAATGACACCGACTGAGGATGTGGTGTGGTGCCCTAAAATTGGTCTGCAGATTTTGCATGAGAATAGCTGTTTTGGTTAAGGGTGTGATCTTTTTAAACCAAAATAGTTATGTTGATACAATCCCAAATATGGATGCAGTTATATTGCTAGGGGAGTGCTTTCATAGAATCATAGAATATCAGGGTTGGAAGGGACCTCAGGAGGTCATCTAGTCCAACCCCCTGCTCAAAGCAGGACCAACCCCAACTAAATCATCCCAGCCAGGGCTTTGTCAAGCCTGACCTTAAAAACCTGATAAGGAAGGAATTCGCCCACCTCCTAGGGACCCATATCCAGTCGACCCTTCCAACAACACCCCTGCCACAGTGAAAAAGTTGTGTTCCTAAATATCCAACCTGACAACCCTCTCCCATTGCTACCTTGTTCTGTCATCTTGTCCACCCGACGAGAAAGCCTAGTACCTACTCGTTTGGAAGCCCCCTTCAGCTGTAGAGTTGAAGGCTGCTCGTCAAATCCCCTCATCATTCTTCCCTCTTACTGGCAGACTAACAATCTCAGTTACCTACCAGTCTCCTCCTTAAATCAGTGCTCCGAGCCTCCCTAATGCATCTTTTGGTTATCCTCCGGTGGACTCTTTCCATTTTCTCCACACCTTCTTGTACGTGGGGCCAAAAAGCTGGAACACCAGTTACCAACATCAGATGAGGTCCATCACAATTAGCCAAAATACGAAGGGGGAATGAATCACGGTCACCTCGAATCTGACTGGCAATGCCTAGACTATACAGCGACACCCAATCGCCATTAAACTTCTTGGCAACATAAGGGCACACTGTTTATCATATCCCAGTTTTTACATCCACCTGTACATCCCCAAGATCGTTTTCTGCAGGACTGCTGCATAGCCATTTGGTCCTAAGTTTGTAGCAGTGCATGGCGATTCTTACTATACCTAAGTGCAGAACTCTGGCAACGTTGTCCTTCAGTTGAGCGCGGCCTGGTGACTGAACTACGGCATATCAGATTTCCTTTTGGCGGCAGTCCTCTAATTTGTTACGGTCGCCTCTGTATCACTATCTCTAACCTACCCACAGCAATGCCTACTGTGTACCTACCGAAGTTTAGTATCATCTGCAAACTTGATGAGGGTGCAGTCCATGCCATCCTCCAGATCATTAATGAAAATATTGAACAAAACCGGCCTCAGGACTGACCCTTGGGGCACTCCACTTGATACCGGCTGCCAGCTAGACATGGAGCCATTGATCACTACCCGTTGAGCCCGACGATCTGGCCAGCTTTCTGTTCATCTTATAATCCATTCATCCTGCCCAAACTGCTTTAACTTGCTGGCAAGAATACTGTGGGAAACCATATCAAAAGCTTTGGTACACTCAAGGAATAACACGTCCACTGCTTTCCCCGCAGCCACAGAGCCAGTTAGTTATCTCATCATTAGAAGGCAATGAGGTTAGTCAGGCGTGACTTGCCCTTGGTGATTCCATGCTGACTGTTCCTGATCACTTTCCTCTCCTGTAAGTGTTTCAGAATTGATTCCTTGAGGACCTGCTCCATGATTTTTCCAGGGACTGAGGTGAGGCTGACAGGCCTGTAGTTCTCCAGATCCTCCTCCTTCCCTTTTTTTAAGATGAGCACTACATTAGCCTTTTTCCAGTCATCCGGGATCTCCCCCAATCTCCATGAATTTTCAAAGATAATGGCCAATGGCTCTGCGATCTCATCTGCCTACTCCTTTAGCATCCTCAAATGTAGTGCATCTAGCCCCATGGACTTGTGCTCATCCAGCTTTTCTAAATAGTCCTGAACCACTTCTTTCTCCACAGAGGGCTGGTCACCTCCTCCCTATGCTGTTCTACCCAGTGCAGTAGTCTGGGAGCTACCTTGTTCGTGAAGACAGAGGCAAAACAAGCATTGAGCATTAGCTTTTTCCACATCCTCTGTCATTAGGTTGCCTCCCTCATTCAGTAAGGGGTCCACACTTTCCTTGACCTTCTTCTTGTTGTTAACATACATGAAGAAACCCTTCTTGTTACTCATAATATCTCTTGCTAGCTGCAAGTAGCTTTATACCAGTATAGCTTGGGTAATATGTTCTATTGGTATAAAGCACCTTTATACTGATGTAACTGTGCCTGCACTGGGGGTGGAGGTTTGGAAGGGTTCTAAAGATGTAATTTTGCCAGTCTAGTTGAAGCAGTACAGCTTTTCAGCTCTGCCAGTGGCTCAGTGGATGACACTGCTCAGGTCACTAATGTCCTGATCCTGCAGTGTGCCAGTGCCCCCTGGAGGGTGCTGAGTGCTGGTTCTATCATGACAAAGGTGTGGACAGTTCTGATATTGATGATACTATCAATGGGAATTGAGGATACTCGGTGACCCGTAACCTCTGTGCCCCAGTGTACCCCATTTCTCAGATAGGGATCATGCTAAGTGACATATTTTGCAGGGATTTTGTGAGGATTAAGTGTTGCAGATGCAAATTGCTGTATAATTGCTAAGTGTTATCTGCGATTGTGCAGGGTAAGATAGTGTTCTAAGGCAAACCAGTCATGCTTCAGGCTGCACAGGAATGTGTGTGGCTGGCTGGAGGGAAATTTACTCCCATACTGTTGTATTTTATAATTGACCAGGGACATTAGAGGGTTTAATGCTGGCTATTGTTGTCAGCAGGCTACCCGGGTCATATGATGAGTGCCATGCCCCTGAACATTAGGGAAAGTGAGGTACTTTCCATAATAGAGATCATACCCTGTGTCTGTATTTCTCTTTATTAAAGACCAACTGTAAAGTACTATAAAAGAGATGCTAATATTTTCAGCCAAGTACAAAGGGAGTAAACCCCTATAAAAGTATTGTGTACAATGCAATTCTTTTTTTTTTCATTATAATCAGATAGGAAGCTGCTTTCTTGATTGTTTCATGGTACAGAATAGAGCTTGGGGAAGTCAGCTCAAGTTTGTGGTCCCATCCAGCAAAGCACTTAAGCACATGCTTAAATTCAAATACATATTTAATAAGTGCTTTGTTGGAATGGCCCTTAGTGCATGGGAAAACATAGAGGTCAAGTTTGTTGTAAGGTAAATTCTATATTTATTTGTCAATGCTTTGCTTAATTTAGCAGTGTAATTAACTAGTGATTTAAAAAATTTTTATCCTTCAAACAATTTTGACACTCTTTTGGCTTTTTTTTATGCATTTCAATCAGAACTGAATTTCCTGCACCCTATTCTACATCACTAGAGTAATTTTTTTGGCTGGGAACTATTGATAAGAAATGGCAGCATCCATTGAGATACAAAGTCACAGTTACGGAGCTGGTGAGACCATGACAAGTGTTTCAAACAACAGTTTCATTCATTTTTAAAGGCGCCCATTGACTTCAATGGGTGCAAAGATAGGCCAATGCAAAATGCTTTTGAATATTCCACCCTTAATTTTTAAAATATTAATCTATTAACTAACAAAGTTTTTATGACTAATCCCTCCACTTTTCCTTTAGCACAAGGAAATATTAACAGTAGTTTGCGATCATCAGACTGACTAAAAGAGTAAATAAGTCCAGAAAGATTCAAAGGTCGAAGGAAAATATTTAACAGTGAAAATCAATTTCACTCCACAAATATGGCCAAGGTTGGAAAACATATGGAGCTTCAGTCTCTAGCAAACATGTGTCATTGAAGACAAACTAGAGGAAGTGTGAATTATCTTTTTCCCTCAAGTGCGAATATGCTTCCCTGATAAGTGATTATCTTTTCCCTCCTGTGTTTAAATACAGCTTTTGCTATGGATTAAAAAATATTGGGCTTTTTAGGTGATGTTTATCACAACAAAGATAAAGGAGAAAATGCACAATGCAAAATATTTTCGAGGACAGTTCACAAAACTTATTTCTGTCACACAGAAGCCACAGTTTCTGAATGTGTCACTGCTAATGTCTGTCTACACTGCAGTCAGAGGTGTGGACTGCAGAAAGTGTAAACATACCTGACTTAGCTTTGATCTAGATAGCATGAATGACACTAGCAGTGAAGCTGCCACAGCTTCTGCTAACTGCTTGTGTGTACATACCCAGGGTCCAAGGCATGGTTGTACAACCTGGACTGCTGCAGCTTCCCTGCTATTATTATTTTGATCTAACTAATCCAAGTTAGCTCAGATGCATCTACACATGCAGCAGTCATGCCTCTGATTGCAGTGTAGACAGACCATTAGTTTGCAATATGAACACCAGGTCTGATCTAACAAACCTTGTGCTGAACTCTCTTCCACGACATAGTTTGGCTCAGCATCAGCACAGGTGAACAGGGGGCTATCAGGCACCCTATCCCTACACTGCCAAGCCCTAGTGTAAGTTAGAGCAGCTGCAGGGCTGCCTTAACTTAACCCACTGGCATAAGATCTGTAAGTGACATGGAAAATTGGCCCACCCCCTATTCCTATTACCCTCACAAACTGTATGCAAAGTTAGGGGGAAGCTAGTGCAAGTTTGCTTGTATAGCACCTTGTACAGTGGGGTCCTTGTCCATGACTGGGGCTCTTAGGTACTACAGCAACACAAATTATTATAATAATAATTAGTAATACTATAATTAATAAGGATAGCTCCACTCCACAAGCGGAGTTCTTGAGTAGCCACAGTGAGCATCTGGCCACTTTGCACCACCTAAATGGCACAAAATGACAGACATAGACCAGAGAATCCAGTCCCTTCTTCATAGCTACATTGGCTCTTAGTCCTGTGAGATGCTGAGCTAATTAACAAGTATTGTTTGGGGGCGGGGGTTTGTTTGCTTTTTCCTTCATGACATGTTTTGTTGTGATTGGATATTTTTGTTAGAGTGGGTGAAGAGGTTAATTAATGATTGGGCTAATGATGGCACAGATTAGTCAAGGAATAAAATATATTGTTCTGTTAAAAATTGTGGGCCAGATACTTAACTTATGCAAATTGACTTCAGTGGAGTGATCCCATTTAGACCAGCTGAGGATCTGAATACTAAAAACTAAAGAGTGGCTTCTTAATGACCATACGTATAGTAGATCCGGGGTTCTCAGTGTTGGGGTTGTGACTCCCCAGGACATAACGAATGATTGTCAGCGTGTCACGGCCACCTTGCTCTTGCCATGTTGCTAAATGGAAGAGGGTCCAGGCTGAATGAAGGGATTCAGAGAGGCCTGTTATATTAATTTAGATGAAATAAGTATGCCAAAGGTGTTAACATAACTCAGTCACTGTCCAGTGTTAAACAAGGTCTGGGATTTGGTATACAGAGAGACCTCAGCCTGCTTAGTCCCATTAAAAAAAACCGCTAACCTTTTATTAAAGATACAGAAAAGAAGGAAGATCAGTTAAAGCCTTTGAAAAGTAAAATATTAAGTGAGACTTTTATTTTAGCAACACTTATTGTTCCCTTTCCTTTTAGCTGGAGAGAGATTTTAGGAGACCTCCCCTAGTTTGGCAGTCTCTTAGGTGGTATCAGACTGCCCTTTGGGGGAAAGTGAGTTGAGATGAACTGGAGTTGCTTTTGTTGCTGGTGCTGTTAACATCCAGTCCTGTTTCATCTCGGGGCATTTAGGATTCAGCTGGAGCTGATAGGGGTGCTGATGTGAACTGGATCCCTCTCACTGGCCGGGTCTGGTCAGGACAGCTGTCAAGATTACAATGAAGGAGGTCTGGGGTCCCAGGCAATGGTGGGAGCAGCAGCCTTGATAGTGAAGTTTGCCGTCTCTCTGTTCTTCTTTCTCTCCATCTGTTCTTTCATGTTCCTCCCCCATCCCCCAGAAGTTTGTTTCTTTAAGGACCCACAAAAGGAATAGTAGGTGAAATAGCCCATTCTCTTATTATTTTGTCTGCCAATACTGCCTAATATCTGACAGACCAGTTTTGGTTCATTAATTTCCAGTTGCATATGTTCTCTTTTTTCCAAACATGATTTAACACAGTCTTTGAGTTATATCAGGAGGCCCTTTTGTTCTGGTTAATTCCATTTTTCTGTCTCCATTTCATACCTTTTCCTATCAACATTTGTTGTTATAGGTTATTGTGACATTTTACTAACTTTTGCATACTCTGTTGAGCTCACAATTAGAGTAGATTTGTAGTCCTAATTATTACAACAGGCCTTGCTTTCAATAATTGGAAAGGGCCAAGAACCACTTCCATGGAAATATCTGTGTCCTAGCTGGGAGCATTCCCCATGTACGACATCTAGGGAATCCTGACTGCAAAGAATTCATGAGCTAGCTTCGTGGTTTGCAACTGTATTAAGTATTAGAAAATGCCAGTATATGGAATATCCATGAAGTCTCCAGTTTTCCAACTAGTCCTCGTCACTGTTACGTCTGTCTGATGCTGATTACGTACACTTGCTATTGAACAAATCTATTCAACCAAATCAAGATAGATCAGCTTTGAAGCCCTGAGAAGTTCAGGATTTTAAAGGGCTCTGACAAAGGAGAACTGAACTGACCAGTATCTGACCAACTCTAATATCTAGGTGTATCTTGGCTATTCACTATGGGACAGATGCTCAGCTGGGGTGTATCAGTGCAGTTCTATTGACTTCAGTAGGGCTACTCCAGCTGAGAATCTGGGTTTCCAGATATTCCTCTGTAACAAGGCAATGTGAGCGGAAGAGTGAGGTATTGGAGTGGGACGCAGGACAGAAGACAGGTAGAGTTGAAAACAGATTTTCCATCTTGTCAAACATTTCATGAATTTGAGAAAAAAGTCCTCTCAAATCACAATGAAAAGCCAAAATTCTGAATTTTTTTTATAAAGCAACATTCTGAAAAAAATGCATTTAGGGTCAGTTGAAAGAAACATTTAGTTTCTGTTTCACCACATATATAATTCTGAAATGAAAAGTCATTTCAAAATGAAAAATCAAAAACTTTTCTTTCTGAAAATGTCAGAATAGGACACACTGATGTTTTCAAAATGTTTTTCAATTAATTTTTACCTAAATGTGTATGACTTAATGAATGAAAAATTTGGTTTAGTGAACTGTATTTCCTGACAGAAAATTTGCAGTGAATTATTTTTGAATATGACTGGGTTGCCTGGAATACTGGAGGACTTGACTCAGTGACTCAGAAGGTCCTTTTCACTCCAAAGTCCCAAAGACCTAGTTTCTGTTCCTGGTTCTGTGTTTGGAGAATGCCTAGCACAATAGTCCTGAGCTGAGTGTCTTGTACAGTAATGCAAATAATAAAAAGCAAGAGACCTGATGTATCTTCCTGTAGAAACACTTGCTTTTTAGTAACCACCTCTAGCATGCATGCCGCAGTGAGAAATAATTACATATAATAGAAAGGATGGGTTTCAAATGAAGATGGACGGTCCTTATACACAGCATGTTCCTAATGAACAGAAATGCCAATCCAAAAATGTAGATAAACAGGATTAGATCCTCTGAGGTGTATTATATTACTGTGCCTTTTGTTGGGTTATCTGGAGATAACGTGCCATTGCTGCAGGCAGTATGCTGGACTAGATGGACCATTGGGAAGATCAGCACAGAAAATCTTTTGCTTATTATAAAGATGAGTGTAATTAAGGGATTTTAATCAGAAAGGGGAGATTCCACATTGTCTCCTGGTTTCTGCTCATTAGACAATGCATGGGAATATTAGGTGTGGTGTAATGAGAGAATCCTTCATTGCTGTCATCATTCCCAGCCTGGGACAGTGGAATAACTTCTCCTAGAGCAAGCGTGTGATTTTGAACCATTTCCTGCAGGGGCTGGTGGGGTGGCAGGGTGGGCCCCGAGCATCCCAGTTGTTGTTCCAGTCCACATTGTGCCGAAGACAAACATCTGTCAGGGATGGTCTTGATAACTTCTCAAGGTCCTTTCCAGCTTGATATTTCTCTGGTTCTATGACCAGCTGGAGGGATGCAGGTCTCAATTGCTCCCTTCCCACTCCACCTTGCATTGGCCCAGCTCTGTTGGCTGGAATGGAGCGAGGGGGCCAAATTGCTGTTTTCCTCCTGCCTGCTATCCAGCCTGGAGCACGAATCATGTTCTATTGTCAAATGCAACAGCTGAGCTGAGTATCAATGTCTGTGGCTAGTCACAGGATCTGGGCATTGGAACTTTTGCCAGATGCTTTATAAGTTAACTTGGTTCTATCGATGCACCTAATAACAAAATATACCAATCCTCATTTCTCAGTGCCTATTAAAGCCACTGTTTAAGGTGTTTTAAAAGAGTCTTCCCCCCGTATCCCATCTCATTCTTTTTTCTATAAAAAGTGTGCATGAAAATCACCACGGGACACCAAATGAATATTCTGTGCTACTGATGTCCCACAAGGGTGTGTTTTAAGATCATATCTCACAAACAGCACTCGGAGAGCTCTTGTAGCGGAGAGAGAGCACTACTTTCTATTTATAGCCATTTACCTTCCACTGTAATGTATTTAGGAGGAAAATTGCCACTTACACTTACAAAGCAAATTGGCTTATGCTCAGTAATAGGCTTCGCAACTCTCGCTTCTGTTTGGGAAAGGTCATCTTGAAGACTTTTGCATGCCACAGAACTTAGATGATCTTGACAGCTAGGAGAGAAATCATATTGTCCTGAACCGTAATTTTCTCCATGGATTAAAACCTCAGAAATCCCACACTTCAGTCTTACTGGGTTTATCTGCTATTATTGCTGCCAGCAATCGGGATGGAATATAAAATTTGCTCATTGGTCACTTTACCAAAATACCAGTCTCTGGGGACACACACACAGACACACGAAAACCCCGTAACCCCTGTAGCAGCTGGGAAAGGTGAGTTTATTTTTCTCCCTCCAGCTTGTATACCTTTGCAGATGTATCAGCCTGCCATGTGCTGCTGCAAAGGACCCCATGTTCCATTATAATGTTATTAGCCATTGCCGTGGCAACAAATATAGATGTTTGCAATAGTACCTATCACAGGTCTCTGGGGGGTCCTTACCCTAGAATGTATTCAGTTGATAGCCAAAACAACTGAACAAAAAACAAGCAGGTTAGAAAAGAGACAATGGGCTGCCTTTCTCCATCCAGTCTGCAGAAGTGCAGCTGGTAGCAAATTGCCAGCCCAGTCTGGCTAATTATATTAGTGGTTTCTCCTAGATGAATGTCACCCACTTATATGTGGGGAAGCTGGAGAAACAATGATGTTAATATCTTAACAAAATAATAATTAATAATATAACCATTTATTGATAAGGGTGAACAAGGATGATCTAGGCCAGAGACTTGGATTCTCCATGAGAGAGAGCACAGTGTGTGTGTCTCTTCAGCATGCCACATCTGAGCAGAAAACGGCAAACAACAGAATCTGGGGATTAAAAGTCTCATGGAAACTGAAATCATAAACTAAACACGCCACAGACTTGATAGAAAAAAAATATTTCAAAGCCTTTGTGTTCATGTGTGGTGATCAAGTATTAACACACTGCCATATTTGGTAATGTGGCTCTGTAGCTAGGATGATGTTCTGGGACTCAGGACTGGATTCTGTTCCTGCCTCCAACTCATTTTGTGATGTTAAGTAAGTCACATTGCTTTGTGCCTCATTTCCCTCACCTGTTAGATAGAGATAATACCCACATCATACCAAAGTGCTTTGAGATCCCTGCATGAAAAGTGCAATCTAAGGTGCAAAGGAGAGATCAGCCTGAACCAGACTCCTTGATCTAAACAGCACCAAATGTTGGCATTCATCTTTTGCGCCACGTACTATTTTCAAAATATGTGCAAAGTGTGAAATTTGCTTCTGTTTAGAGGGCCAGCATCCTAAAAACTCACCACTGTCATGGAGCCTGCGAAGCAAAACAGGTGGCAATGGCTAGGCAGTCGATCGAAGCACATGATGGACATTTTAGTGCACAGTAGCTCAGTCCACATGACCAGTTGCGTGCACTGGGCTAGAGCATTGTAGATTTACACCCCAACTGACCATGCACTAACTCTCCATATAGACAAGTTCTGTGACCGCTACGTACTACACTTCCATCATCATCTTGCTGTTGCCTCTTGTCTCATCCCAGCTATTTGCTGTATGCATCTGCTGTCCCTCCTCATGTACTTAAACTGTGTGGTCTTTGAGGCAGGGGCTTTCTTTGCCATATACCTGTCTACAACCCATAGCACAATGGGGACCTCAATCCACGATTGGGCCTGGGAAGTTATCTTCGTGTCCACTCCAACCTAACATAGGAGCTGGCAAACCCTTTGTTAATTACAGAAGCCCCAAACTGCAGCTGCCAGCAGCTCTGTCATTCTCAATGTGCTGAGGGAATCTTCTTCATTGGCCATCGCCCGCCGCATCACTAAACCTTGGCATAGTCTGAATAGTTCAGCCCGTGGCTGAGGACTGAATAAATTCAAGTGTTCTGTGGATGCCCTTGTTGGTGGGCCAGAGACAGTCAGTGTCATGCCGAAGATTTGCTAATGGACCTGGCTGAAAAAGATACATGGGTCTGGAGATAAAACTTGAAGGTCAAAATGCCACAAAATGACATTTTCAGGCTTAGAAAAGAGAGAATAAAATAAAATTAAAAAGCCCTGGATATTTTGAGATTCCTGGCCCAGCAGACTGGAGGCCAAACTTTTCAGGAGCTACAAAAGGAATAACATTTCTGATATTCCATTGCAGTTAAATCTTAATCAAGGCTGAGCTGTTTCGCTGGCAGACCTTCCATAGCTGCACTGTACTTCTCGCACAAATATCCTAATGAGATTTGGTTTGGTTTGGTTTCAATTACCGATTCCTTTTCACCTGAGGAGCACTATTGTGACCATTGTTTTCGCTATGAAAACAACTCTCCTCCCTGGCTCCCCCCACTCCCCTGAGACTGAAATAAGAAACACAATCTAATGTGGAACAAGAGGAAAAAATAAAGAGAATAAGTGGTCAAGAAAATGAGAACAAAGGATGATGGAGGGCTTTCCAGCTGCCAGAGTGGAGGCTGCTGGGCCTAGAGGCTGTAGGGGTTGGCTATTCAAGGAGTCTAGAAAGGGGAGGTGGGACATTCTGTGCAGAGCTGGTTGGAAAATGGGCATTTTCCACAGAATTTTTAAAGAAGATATTTTCCTTTAAGCATTCCATGGAAAATGTTGAGGTTTTGGTGAAAAATCTAAATACAAAACATTTCAGCCTTAACCCGAAATAATTAATTTCTAAAATGTCACCACGGTGCTCACATAGGGAGGGTGTGGAATTTCCATCACTGAAAGTTTTTAAAAACAGGTTAGAAAAAACACCTGTCAAGAATGGTCTAGTACAGCAGTTCTCAAACTGTGGGTCAGAATCCCAAAGTGGGTTGTGACCCCATTTTAATGGAGTCGCCAGGGCCAGCATTAAACTTGCTGGACCTGGAGCTGAAGCTGAAGCCCGAGATCCACCTCCACTCGGGGTGATGGGGCTAAGGCTGCGGCTCCCTCTCCCTACACCAAAGGTGGCAGAGCTTGGGCTCGGTCCCCTTTCCCAGAGATATCTAGTAAGTTTGTTGTCAGAAAGGGGTCATGGTGCAATGAAGTTTGAGAACCCCTGGTCTGGTTATTCCTTAGTCCTGCATTGAGTGCAGGGGACTGGACTAGATGACTTACCAAGGTCCCCTGCCAGACCTACTCTGCTATGATTCATGGGAGTTGTAGTTTGAGAGCATCATGCCTGCATTCCCCTCTAGAAGGGGGGTCCCTGGTCAGGCTATGTCTCTGATGACAAGCCAAAGTCTCCCTCCTTGGTGAGGTGAGGTGGCGCACTGTTCCGATGGCAGCATGGATTTAAAAAACCCAACAAACCAAACCTCCACGACCTTGATTTACAGAGTGAGATTCCAAGATTTGCTTCCAAGGGCTGCTGCACTCACAGGCTATTTTCTACACTACTAGCTAGGGGTGTCATTCCTCTGCTCATGTACACTTAGGCTAGCTCTCACTGAATATAAATAGTAATGTAGCCACTCTAGCATGAGAAGCAGAGGCATGGCTCAGCTGTGCTGAGTATGTACCCACCGGTTTCAGGTGGCTTTGTACTTGGCATGGCTCAGCCATGCCTCTGCTAGTGCTACCCATGCCACTGCAGCTACATAGCTAATTATACTCGCATGGGCTCAATGAGAGCTAGCGCAATGTGTGTACACGAGCAGTGAAATCACACTCCTAGCCTGTAGTGTAAGTGTAGCCCCAGACACAGCCAGGGGAATGGGGAGAAAGGTGGCTTTAAGCCAGTGCTGTACCCTCTCGGTTATGGTGTGGTCAAGGGCTGAAATGGCCCTGGAGATAACAAAGGCAGCACAGGAGATACTGTATGTTGTGGCAGCCTTGCAGCCTGTCACACCTACATTAAGGCCTGTGGAAGGCAGCCTATGCCAGGTTTATGCAGTTCCTGTGCTGGAGGAATTCCCTTCCAGCCAGATAAGGGGGTTTATAACTAACAGGCCCATTGCATAGATTCAAATCCCTGACTGTTATGGTCATCTAGTCTGACCTCCTGCACAACACAGGCAGAGAATGTTAGCCAGTGATTCCTGGCTTTTCATGTCTTCCTCTCATGCCACTGAACCTCACAAGGACACCCACAGCAACACTCCACTCGCTACCCCCACCGACACTCCCTTCCAGCCCCATCACTACCCCACAGGGGGAATTCACCCCTTTGCAGAGGGGCAGTACAGGGCCAGTGCACTGTTTAAGCCTGCAGAAGAGGGGCTTAAGTAGTGTTGCCTGTACTTTGTGCAGTGCAGGGTATTTACCTCCCACCACTGCACACTCCCATTACACAGTTGTTGCTTTCACTCTGGGAGTTTCTAATGTGAAAATGAAGTCTCAGATTGTACCGTGAGATATGCAAACTGTGAGCTTTACTGGTCACGTCTGTACAACAGGAGTATTCCTATGGCGCTGACTGAACTCCAAAGGCCTCTCTCAGCATGCACTGGGCTCTGTGCACTAGTCTCTATGGGCAGTCTCTTCCTTGGCTGTTCCACAGCCTTTCTCAGGAGCCGAGATGGGAGATCTCTGGGACTGCATTCTTCAGGCTCAGTTCCCATACAGAATGGTTTTCATTGCTCTGATTACGTCATAAATACAGACAAACTGTTAGGCTAATAGGTGTAGCCCCAGACACAGCCAGGGGAATGGGGAGAAAGGTGGCTTTAAGCCAGTGCTGTACCCTCTCGGTTATGATGTGGTCAAGGGCTGAAATGGCCCTGGAGATAGGCTAATCCGACGAAGTGGGTATTCACCCATGAAAACTCATGCTCCAAAACATCTGTTAGTCTATAAGGTGCCACAGGATTCTTTGCTGCTGTTAGGCTAACGTTAAAGGTCTGCATTTAGTGAATTTACTAGGAAATTCTGGGTTAAGGCCAGAACTACTGCTTAATAGGAAGAACTGCTGCAGATCAGGATTGAGTAACATTCACAGAGCGAGGTTGGGGGGTGTAGCAGGGTTATTGCAGATAAAAAATGAAATGACTGAGCAGAGCAGGTTACATAGCTAAGGCACATAACATACACTTGGTAGGTGGTCAGACTACATCTTCTACAATGCACCATGGTCTCCCCCCTTGATGAGGCAAGGTGGTACACAAGGTCAGTTGCAGCATGGATTGGGAAAACCCAACAAACCAAACCTCCACTACATAGATTCATAGAGCGATGTCTCGAAAGGTGCACTGACCGATTACATCTTCACTACGAGCTATCGGTATGGTTCCCCTGCTCACGTACGCATATGCATGCTTGCTCTCTTTGACCTAGCATGAGTATAATTAGCAGTGTATGCGCAGTACCATTGGTAGTGGCAGGTAGGGTGCACAGCTGCATGGGGCCAGGACTGGACTAGCAGGGGCATGGGCAGCGCTGGTGATGGGGAGTGGACAGACCACAACAGCAGAGGTTAGTATAGGCCAGGATTGAGGGGTACATTCAGAGTACTGTGACCGGACTAGCATGGGTCCGGCACTGGGGTGCACTGTTGGAGAGTTGCAGGGGGATTTTGCCTAGCCATTTCTCTGCAGCACTGCCATATCATTTTCGGTTCTCTGAGTCATATATGAGAGTGTCAAATTCCTGCCAAAGTTTTAAAGGAAAAACTCCTCCTACTCTCCACCAGCTATTGATTCTGATGGATATGTGGAAGGAGGTAATGAATTTGATGAAATACCTTTACACTCAACACCTGTGTTTATAAATATGTATCTATGTACAGAGGAATTGTCTCAAGCTGGTCAAAACACAATTATTTCATTTTCCTCCCTGTTCTGAACTGTTGTTGTTTCAGAATAAATTGCTGCCACTGGTACTGATTTACAAGAGCATGAGAGACTGAATGAAACAGGCTCAGTGAAGTGATTTTTGAATTTCCACTACAATTACTCTTCTCTTCAACCATATGATTCTCCTTCCCTCAGATGCATCAACCAGGCCCTGAGTGCACTCTTGCTACTGCAATTTATTATTGCATCTATCTTGGCTGTATCAGCACCTTCCTCTTGCAGTACAGCCTGGCCGGGGCTGGGCATAGAGAAAAAGTGAACTCTAAGTGGTGAATAAAATTGCAGTACATTAAAAGAAGGATCCCCCCATATGCTCCCAGCAGGAGTGTGCCCTGAGATCCCCTTGCACTAGTACGGAGGTACAACAAGACTCAGTGCTCTGTGGCCTAGTGGTTAGAGCAGGAGCTGAGGACTTACCCCCCCACACCCCTGGTTTCTAGTCAGTTTTGCTGCAGGGTATGTGCCCTTGGGCAAGCCTCTTCCCCTGTTGATCTTCACTTTGCCCATCTGTAAAATGTGGATAATACCTACCTACCTCATAGAATTATAGTAATATCAGGTTGGAAGGGAGCTTGAGAGGTCATAGAGTCCAGCCCCTTGCACCGAGGCAGGATCAAGTCAAACTAGACTGGCCCACACAGGTGTTTGTCCAACCTGCTGTTAAAAACCTCCAGTGATGAGAAATCCACAACCTCCCTTGGAAGCCTGTTCCAGAATTTAAATACCCTTAACTTAAGCCTAAGCCTAACCTTTCCTAAAGTATAGTGTCCAGAATAGAGAGAGTACTCCAGCTAAGGCCTCACCTGTGCAAAGTAGAGAGGGACAACTGCCTCTCTGTGTCTTACATATGGCACTCCTGTTAACACACCCCAGAATAATATTAGTCTTTTTTGCAACTGCATCATATTGTTGACTCATATTCAACTTGTGATCCACAATAACCTGCAGATTGTTTTTAGCGGTATGACCACCTAGCCAGTTATTCTCCATTTTACAGTTGTACATTTGATTTTTCTTTCCTAAGTGAAGTACTTTCACAGAATCATAGAAGATTAGGGTTGAAAGAGACCTCAGGAGGTCATCTAGTCCAACCCCCTGCTCAAAGCAGGACCAACCCCAACTAAATCATCCCAGCCAGGGCTTTGTCAAGCTGGGCCTTAAAAACCTCTAAGAAAGAAGATTCCACCACCTCCCTAGGTAACCAGTGTTTCACCACCCTCCTAGTTCCCTCAGCCTCTCCTCATAAGTCATGTGCTCCAGCCCCCTAATCATTTTTGTTGCCCTTCGCTGGACTCTTTCCAATTTGTCCACATCCTTTCTGTAGTGAGGGGCCCAAAACTGGATGCAATACTCCTGATGTGGCCTCACCAGTGCCAAATAGAGGGGAATAATCACTTCCTCAATCTGCTGGCAACACTCGAACTAATACAACCCAGTATGCTGTTAGCCTTCTTGGCAACAAGGGCACACTGTTGACTCATATCCAGCTTCTCGTCCACTGCAATCCCCGGGTCCTTTTCTGCAGACCTGTTGCTTAGCCAGTTGGTCCCCAGCCTGCACTTGTGTTTATTGAATTTCATCTTGTTGAATTCAGACCAGTTCTCCAATTTGTTTTGAATTCAAATCCTGCCCTCCAAAGCGCTTACAGCACCTCCCAGCTTCGTGTCATCTGTAGATTTTATCATTGTACTCTCTATTCCATTATTTACTGATGCAGACTACACAGCTACCACTAGAACCCTGTTTTCTGACTGAGTTGGCTGTTGGAGGAGAAATACAGTCTGGAACCTCAAGACTTTGACTCAATGATCATTTATTCCTGTTCCTCTAATAATGCTACTGTGTAGGCCTGTCAGACAGATGCTAGACAGCGAGTCCACCCTTCTAGCGCCCCATGAGTTTGGATGGCCTTAGAGTTTCAGGGATGGCATTTATTTTTCACCGTATGTAAGATACATGTTCGTGATTCCAAAGTGATCAGCAAAAGCCATCCTTGGGTTATGCAGCACTAATGGAAAACCAGCACAGCGATGCATCTGTCTAAATAGTATAATAAATGGCAGCATCATGGCTAATGTAATTTATTATTGGCAGTGTGACTAGAAAAATAATAAAACAATATAATGGTTCTGCAAGAAAAAGGAGGTGGCTTTTTTATTATTATGCATACTTTCGAACTTGTTTACAGGGCAGGAATGAGGCTGGCTTTTTCAGCAGAATTGTTGATGCCAGAGTCTCAACTTTCTGCATGTTGAGAAATTTATTCCCCTCTCCCCCAAGTTCATCTGCATGGGGAATTAGGCTTCCCCAATTTCATTAGTCTTAATGGGCTTGCATGTGTCTAGGAGGCATAGTATATGAGAGGGCTGGGATTGTTACCTGCATGTGCGCAACTCAGCATGGCTGGCAATCTCTGCTAATGGGAGATCCGACACAGTGGGTAATGCAGGTTAGAAGAGGGTTTAATGGCATTGCAGTGTCGGGGTCCAGGACTGGAATAGCAGGTGGTACTGCAGGGCAGGATTGAAAGGCATCGATGGAGTTTGAGAGGGGAGTAGGCAGGACTGGAACAGCAGGGGATGTTGTAAGTACTGAGGGGCATTGGTGGAGTTCGGTGGGAGGGTCACTGATCGGACTAGGGGATTGTGGTAGCTCAAGGACTGCATTAATAACACACAGTTTTTATCAAGCCCTTTTTATCAGTAAATCTCAAAGCACTTTACCAAGGACATCAGTGCCACTGTCCACATTTTGCAGATTGGGAAACTGAGGCACAGAGCAGCAATGTGACTTGATCATGGTCACGCAGCAGGCCAGTGGTAAAGCCGGGAATAGAGCCTCAATCTGCTGCTCTATTCACTGGGCCACACCACCTATTGTGCACATTAGCAGAATGATACTTGGGAGGCTGGGAAAGCTCCTGTCCACTCCACACTCCCCGATTCTCTTTTCATACCAGTTAACACCATTGACTTCAGTGGCACTCCCCTCGACTTGCACTGGAGTAAGCAAGATCAGAATCTGGACCATTACGTGTCTCAGTATGCTACCTGCTATTGTTCTTTTTCACACTCCCCACATTTTATGTGCTCAGTTTCCTGTCTACAACATGACTGCATTTGGCACATCCACTGCCAGGGAATGCCCATGCTCTCTGTACCTCGCATCATCCCAGCTGCAGTGAAGACAGGTTGGATTTTCTGTTATTGGGGCAGGTTCCAATCTTGAGGTTATCTTTCTCGTAATTCTCATGTTTGAATTTTAATATTTCTTAGGAAATTGGCAACCTTGGAGAAGAGTATGTAGCTCAGCATGATACTGAGGAAACCCTTACCTTCAAATGAGGCAATAAAAGGATTGTTAGATACCAGAGCTGCCTTGTATTCTATGGAAAAGCCTGTACCCACACAAGTGGCTCTGGTTGGGGCTGAGAGCAAACCCAGGCTATGTGACTCTTTCTCTCTCACAGACACACACCACACAGCTGCTATGGTTAGAGGTCATCCCATAAGCACGAGCAATGGACAGTTTCTGCTAAGTTTCCATTCATTTATTGGAGATAGTGTGACCCAGTACTTAGCACCCTAGACTGGGACTTGGGAGACCCAGATTATATTCCTATGTCTGCCACTAGCCTGACTGGGGACTTGGAGCAAGGCACTTCACTGTCCTTTGCCTCAGTTTCCCTGCATGTAAAATGGAGATAATGATGCTTTGTAAAAGTGCTTTGAGATCTAAAGTTGAAAAGTGCTATGAAAGAACTAGGTGATATTATTTAAAGGCATGACAGAAAACAAACACATAGCAATTACACAGTTAAATACAACCCATAAATAAGTATTATGCTTGTTTCACAAGTGGGGGCACAGAGGCATTAAGTGACTTACCCATTGAAATACACATTGCTGCTTTGGGACAAACATTCTGTCAAACCCATGCGTTTCTTTTAAATACAGTAACTTACAGTATTTCCCCACTGTATAGCGTATTAGCTGGCCTAATTCCTATTCCCTGCCACTAGCGTAAAATGGGCTTCCAAATAGTCAGATTTTCTTTTTTGGCAAGCATCAGATATAAGTGGGTAATAAAACACACCTTGAAAATGTTCTCTATCCTATTATTAGCCACTTTCATATAGTACTTGCAAAAAAAAAAGGCCAGTATAAAGCAGTACCACATTGTCAATCCATCCCATGCAGACACTAGCAAGGAGAGCCTTTTCAATAAAACACACTCCATTGTTTCTTGATTGGTTCCATTAATCAGGCATTCATTCCCTCAGCTGTGTATTTCCATGAGCTTGTGCTGTTGTTGTTCTTTTAAAATCCACTCCCCAGCCCACTCTCCTTTTGTATTAATCTCTGAAACTTTGAAAAATGCAACACAGGCAAAGCTTCATCTGGAATGAGAGGCGACAATTCTGTGAAGGTACCAGCGTTCCTTTTATAGAGAACAAAAGCTCCCTGGAACAGCAGTTGTTATTTACTCATCTCTCATCAGCAAATTTGACCTATTTTTGTTCTCTCTAGCCTCTGCTTCAAACACCTGGCTGTGGCATAGCCAACAGATCCAGCCCATTTATTGCAGTTAGTTTGATTGGGGGTGGGGAGCAGAATCATAATCAAATTGCAGCTCAAGAGACACAGATGGGCAGGCAAGTCTTGTAATGGTATGAGCTGGTGTGAGGCCCTTACAGCCTTTGTTTGGATGGGATCAGGCCTGCTGAAATATAGGATTGTATCACTTCCTAGTGAAGAGAGACCCACAAGAAGACTGTGAACCCTCGTACAACTATTACAGCTAAGGGAAATAGCATCTAAATATGTTTGAGCATCTAGACTGGGGCTACTCATTTTACTCCTGGGGGAATTCTGCACTACTGCACATGCACAAAATTTATATCTCCCACAGATTTCTTTGCTTCCCCACAGAAAAATGATTCTCTGATGGGGGGAGGAATAGCTCAGTGGTTTGAGCAATGGCCTGCTAAATCCAGGATGGTGAGTTCAATCCTTGAAGGGGCTACCTAGGGATCTGGGGCAAAATCAGTACTTGGTCCTGCTAGTGAAGACAGGGGACTGGACTCGTATGACCTTTCAGGATTCCTTCCAGCTCTATGAGATAAGTGTATCTCCATATATATATATATCAGCAAAGAGAAGCCACAAGAGTAGTCATGTGACCCTCCCAAGCAGTATGTTTCAGGTGCCCAGGGCAGCTGGCAGAGAGGTAAATCAGTGTGGGGCAGAAGGTAGGACTGTGGAAGACCTGGCTGGTGGCTCCTACGATGTGCTGGGCTTAGCTGCT
This sequence comes from Chelonoidis abingdonii, assembly GCF_003597395.2. Taxonomy (NCBI): domain Eukaryota; kingdom Metazoa; phylum Chordata; order Testudines; family Testudinidae; genus Chelonoidis; species Chelonoidis abingdonii. The sequence continues at coordinate 4,968,601 of NC_133786.1, read as the reverse complement.
AGTCCTAGCTGAACTGGGGAGGATAGGACTTCCTCTTCCTCTGCACAGCATCCGGGGCTGTATCAGACCCTCCCCCAGCTGTAGGAAGCTCTGCAAACTCCCCCCCACACACACTTCCTACACCTATCATGCCTCAGCTTCAGGGGGAGGGATCTCTGTACAGGGAGCTGCTCTCCCATAAACCCAATCCCTGTGCATCCTCAGACCCTCCCGATGAGCCCCAGTGCACCTGTACCACCCAACAAGCCCCCCGCACCTGGATCCCTACCCTATGGACCCAAACTAGCTGCACATAGATCACTACCCCAGCATCTGGACCCTCACACTGCTCACCCAGATGCCCCTGCCAAGTACTGTTCTCCCTGCATCCTAAGCCTCAACCACCTTCACATGGACTCCCCTCCAGAGTTCCATTACTGTTGCTCCCAGACTCCCCCAACAAATCTCTGTGCATCCAGACCCCCCCCCACTGAGCTGCCTACACTCAGATTGCCCCACACAGAACACTCTCAACCCACACCTGGATCCCCCCACATTAAGCCCCTTCACACTTGGATCCTGCCTTGCTGAGCCTGCCTGCCCACAACTGGTGCACCTGGCATAGACGGGCAGGCCCAGTCCTTGCACTTTGTCAGAGTTGGGTGTAGCCTCACTATTGAGTCCCTGTCCCATTGGGAACTGCACAGTTATCTCCCACCTCTGTATAGCCAGTGGCCTGCGCTCTCCAGTGCCATGCAGGAGCCTCACATTTATTTGACAAACAAAATTTGCAGAATTTTAAAATATTGTGTGCAGAATTTTTAATTTTTTGGAGCAGAATGCCCTCAGGAGTATCATTTAGTTATAGCTCTTAGGAAACCCCACAATTAGGTTTGACTAGTGTGGCATGCACTGGCTAGTGCCTATGTATATGTTGGAAGGTGTAATGTGCTAGTATAGTGCATGTAATCATATCACCAGCTAGCAGGTGGCCCCAGTGGCTGTAACAGCCTGTTACTTATACCTACAACGCATTACCCTTTAGCTCAAGTGGTAAAGACGTGTGCTTTTGGTGCTAAATTTGATCTTGGCTGATGACTGAAGAGTCTGCATGTATGTGGCCATAGGCTTTCATAGGCGTTTGGCTTGCTTACTTGGGATGACGTCTAAGCAGCAGTTCTACACCTAAGAATGGTTCTTAGTCAGAAAGATAGGCTCAGCTTTTAAAAAGAATTGCACCACTGCTAACAATGAGCATTCCTCTGTGGTCTAACCCATGTGCATTGAAATAAACAGATCTAGACAATGTGCAATTGTCTCATCCATGGACTGATAATGACGTTTACCTCTGCGGAATGAAATAGCGTACTAGCTCAAGTGTTTGTGACAGTGCTGCCATCTAGTGGCTGGAGGAAAACAGAAATAATCAGGCCTGATAGATCTGATAACTCAGGGAGAATGGGTACATTTTTCAAAGTGCCTGTGTGACTTAGGGGCTTGGGATTTGGGCCCCTAAGTCAGATACTTTTGCTTTAGCTCACGAGGTGGGGCCATTTACTTTGACATCAGAAGCACACAAATTCTCTCCCATGCTGCCTGTATGAATGCAGCCATGGGTTTGTTACAGCTTTCCATTTAGAATAGCCTACAGCCCTCTCAGGCTGGCAAGAAGGCAGCAATGAGAAAAGATAACTATGAGAAATTTTGGGCACCTAAATTAATTTTTCAAAGAAGCCAAGCAAAGCTAGTGATTTATTCACTGTCACTCTGATTCCGGTATATGTTCCACATCAGGTAAGTGAGACAGAAAAGATGGCTCAGCAAACATTAAGCATAAAGAAACCCTGTCAGGTTTCCCCACCAAGAGCAGGTTTTTATTTCGAGCAACAAAAGTAATTAATTGCTCCCAGTTAAAAAACCTGAGCTTCTTTCCTGCACTACATCTCTCACGTTTATTAGCGATCTTTCCTATCTGTTGTCCTCACATGCTCCCACATGAGCTTTCACTCGCACTCCACTTGGTCCTCTATAAGCTGTCCTCTCTTCTTCACTTTACATCGGTATTTTGCTGAGGGGCGTTGCAGGATGGGTGGTCCATAGGTTACTAAGTCTAAGAGCATCTCCACCAGCCAAGCCTGCCAGGGCACATGATGGAGACATCTCAGTCTCAGCTCAGGATGGCACTGTTGGCTTCATGTGTCTATCCGACATGTGCCAAAGAACAGGGACAGATCAGTGGGGCCAAAGAAGGGACTTTCTAATAATGACGTTGGTTGTCCTGATATGGCCAGCCAGGTGAAGGCAAGAGAAGCCCCCAATCCTGTCTATACCACGTGGGGTTTTTGCTCTCCCTTTTCTAACAGCCATCTCTGGGCCTTTGTGTCTTAAAGGTTCTATTGTGGAACTGGGAGCAAAACCAGTATTCATGGAATAAAACCTATAGCACAGACCCAGGGAGTAGCAGCATTGCAAGGTTCATACGTTCCTCAGCCTTGCACTAAAAAGACTGTTTCTAGACTAGTGAAAGGGGCTCAATACTCTACCCAGCAGAGAACATCCATGTGAAGGGAGCTCATTACTTTGAGGTGAATCTGTTACATGCATGTTCACGTGCTACGGTGGAGCTTAAAGCAAGGCTGTTTGGAATGTTGGGATCTGGACCCCCACCTCTGAGGATACTCCAATGAGTAACAGTGAATTGACAAGTCCCAGAGCAGGTGCCATGGCACACAGTTGCTGACAGATGAACCAAGAAGGAGAAAGGTTTCAGAGCAGCAGCCATGGTAGTCTGCATCCACAAAAAGAACAGGAGTACTTGTAGCACCTTAGAGACTAACGGATATATTTGAGCATAAGCTTTCATGGGCTACAGCCACCCATTCCAGTCTATGCATCCAGTGAATTGGGCTGTAGCCCACGAAATAAATTTATGCTCAAATAAATTTGTTAGTCTGTAAGGTGCCACAAGTGCTCCTGTTCTCTTTTCAAGAAGGAGAAAATGATCCTTGTGTCCGGTACCACTTCTGCCTTTAAACACTCAGGTTATATGGCACTGTGACTAAAGAAGAAAGTGGCTGGAAGACGCATGAATCCCTTCCATGGCTTTTGTGGCATGCTCTACCAGCTGTGCGGGGGTGGGAGATTTTTCTTTTTTTGTGGCAGTGGCAGGCAAAGCTTTGTGGATTTGTAGATTTCTAAGACCAGAAAGGACCACCATTACGATCTTCTAGGCTGACGTTCTGCACAGCGCAGGCCATAGTACAATATACCTCTGTGCTTCCACCTACCATCAACAATAGGTCTGCAACCTTCACTCCTGTATAAGGATAGTCAGATCAGTCTGACTAAAGTGAGAAGTTCCTGCAGCGTCCACAAACCTTAGTCCAGATTTTGAAATGAGCCTGAATGGAACCGGTGGGAGTGGAGGACAGGCATTCTGTTCTGCTGTACTGCATTTCAGCATTCTGGCTGATGCTGGAGGTAGGGTTGCTGAAAAAGACAAGGGAGGTGGCTGTTGTGGGACTCAATTGAACTACACCTCCAAATACTTCTTGAGTTTCATGCATTAGCATGGCTGTTCTTCTCTTTACTGCATGGAAATCTCACTGCCTATATTAGCTGGTTGTTAACTAGTCATTGTGTAGCCTTTTAATGCTAGGTCCCTGGTTCAAATCTGAGCCAGTCACTCAGAGCTACTGAGCTTGTTGGTGGCCTACATGTGGGTTGATTATCTCAGCCCGTTGGGTACATCTGCACATTGTGATCGGCACCGGTTGGTCCCCTTGCTAGCAGCCTCAGAAAGGAATCTGAAGACTGAATAGATCACAGAGTATTGAGCTCTTTTCACTGGTCTAGAGATAATCTTTTGAGTGCAGGGCTGAAGAGCGTAGGAAACTTGCAGTGCTGCTACCCAACATGTCATACATAAACAGAGGACAACAGATACCTTGAGAAATAGGCCCTTTGTATCTAGGGCTATCAATCTTGCATCAACACTAAATTCTCTTTAAAGAGAGCCTACATATTCTAGGAAAGATCTGCTATATACCATGGTGCTTAAGTCTTTGGGAGCAGAGAGAATCCCATTTTACATGCATCTTTGAAACTGGTCTTCAGCATAAGGGGTACATGAGCACGTCTGCTAAGGAACCTCACCTCCAAAGATTTGGATGTTCCTTAATAGAATAACTGACAGTGGAAGGCACCTCTTTCTTCAGCTGTTTAGGAAACTAACAAAGCTGATACATTAGGATGAAATGAGAGTTGGTAACGGTGAGGCCTTGCTACCCTCTCGTTAGTGAGTCAGCAAGCAGGTCCTAAGCATAAATATGACATGATAGGAACAAACTGAGAAACCTACAGATCCATACTGAGATCTGCAATTAGTGCAGAAAGGAGGCAGGCCATGATTGTGCTCTCAAATCGGCAGTGACTGCTTTAAAGTCAGAACAGCATCAGGGCTCTACTAGTGTTTAAAAAAAGAATATAAAGGAGCAAAAAGCTCCAGAAGTAAAAATATCAATCTTGTTTCTAATATAATTACGATATGCGCATAGATTCCAGCCGTATGTGCTTAAACCCCGAGGCTGAGATAAGTCTGACCTTGCTGGAAGCTTAATTTTACTTTAATCTTGTCAGATCAGCAAAGGTTGCTCTAATGGCCCCAACAACACGGGATGGCTTCTGTTAGGGTATCCTCTATTTCAAAGGACGCTAAAACACTTCAAAAACCATATTCATGTGAATCTGTATGTATATCTGCAAAATGAGGTGCAGCCACCTCTGGGGTGGATGTCAGTTGCCATCTGGTACGCAGAATAACCTCTCCAACAGTAGGGAGAAGGAAGATTTTAATCATGACCATTGGTTAAACCTCTAGAGCTGTGAAAAGAGTCCTAGGATGGTTACTGCTCAGACACAGCAGATAGGACTTCTAGTTTTAAAGGTCTCCTGGTTTGATCAAGCAACCATATGATAAGTTAAGAGTGCCCCAGGTTTATTCAGCCCCAAAGGTGTCTCCCATTGACTTTTCTGGGGTTTTGATCCTACCCTAATATTGTACTGGGCACTTTAGTGTCTAGGTGCTGGATAAAGTAAATGAGTGGGTTAATGTGTAGATTTGCTTAATGGAAGTCACCAGGAACTGATTGGATAGGTTGCTTGCTTGCTATTGGTATTTTTTAATATGGATATGGAGGGCCATACAAAGCATTTTCATCCCACTGCTATCCTTTCCATGCAGGCAAGATGCTGCCTACCTAGAAACTAGTTTGCATTCCTGTCATATTTCACTAGCTAAATAGGGTCATGCAAGGTCAGCGCTTTGCTGGGAGATCAGTGAAAACCCAAGGTGCATAGAATAGTGCTGGTGATTCAGCAGAAAGCGCCCTTCATTCACAATACCTGCAGGTAGCGGTGACATGTAAAAACAATGGCCAAGCTGCTTGTGGTTATTTAAAGATCCCATTGCACAAGATTAGAGGCAGTCTTATAGTGTTATGCATATAATTGCAGTGTCTTTCCCTGAATTCCTCTTGCAGTTTCAGATGGTTGTGCTATTCTTCAGTTCTGGCCCTAAATTCTTGTGCATTGTTGCTATGCGCTGTTAAAGAGCTGCTGTGTTCTACGCCAGAGGCCTATGCATTGCAGTTGGGGTAAAATGATTCCTATAGATCGTTTATGATGCACTTCGTGACACTTCTGGATGAAAAGAAACTGTATGAATGCAAGCAGTTATCTTGGCATTTAGATACAAAGATGAAAAGTCCCTTAGAAATACCCAATAGATACAGATACTCACTGCTGTTGAAAAGCTTCCACCAGATGCTCAGCTTAATTGTCAAAATTATTTGATAAGAAAGTTCTTGAAAACCTTCTTTCCTCCTCTCCAATCTCTCTTGAATGACAGCACAGCCTAGAATCAGGTTATGCCTTTATAACAGAATACTATGTACCATGAGAAAATCTGCTAGGAAGAGAACTCAGTTGTGTGTGTGTGTATATGTATATATATGGCTCTGGCTCTTATTTAATCTGAGCAAACAAGGACTGAGTTTCTGTGCCCTCCCTCTCTCTAGGCATATTGGAGATGGAACTTCCCATTTGCACAGTTCTCCCAGCAGAGAGAGGATACATTGAGCAATTTATTGTTAGGATTTTCCAAGCTGCCTGGTGAGATTTAGCCACACAACTCCTGTGTTACCAACCACATGTGTTCATACGTAGGTGTCAGGCCCCCCAAAATCACAAGAGTGGCTTAAAAATAATGAGTCTTTTGTTTTAAAGTAATACATGTGAAGTTGTATGAATGCATGGGTGTAGAGCTGGGGTCTACGGGATTTGAGGGAGCCATCACTCCCTCATTGCCACCAGGGGCCCCAGCAGAGTTGCCATGAAGAACTGAGAGGCTAAGCCCTGCAGGAAGTTCCGTCATCTATGATTCCCTGATCGGCTGGCTCTCCCCATATAAACCCGGAGAGCAGTTTTGGGAGTTGTCTGAGCAATGAGGACTCCTGGTGTGCTTCTGCCTTAGACCCTGCTTGCCATGCCATGATCCCAGAGTCCTGGCTCTCGACCTAGGCTCAGCTCCTGACCGCAACCTGGTTTACTGTCTCTGGCTTAAAATCATTGCTAACCACAGTAAAAAACACAGTTGAGTATAAAGACCAAAAGATTGTGGTGAACTCTTGTGGTTTTGCCGTTCATCTGAAACATGGCACATCTGCCAGTACAGCACCCCTATCAATGCACTGGGACCTTGGAGTCAGAACAGAACCCTAATGAAACACAATTTCCTACAGCACCTAGTCATTCTGTGCAGGTCTGCCATTCTAACACAGATCAGTATAGCACGCAAGCTCCAAGATGATTGCAGCCTGAGGTCCCATGTCTGCATATTAACATCCAGAAACACATTCTAAATGTGTGCACATTTTAAAATCTGCCTTTAAAAAAATGGCACCTTTTTTGCAGGTAACAAATTGGTCACAGGTGGCAAATTGCAGGTACCTTCATGTTCACCACTGTTAGCAGAAATTTAAGATGTCAGGTTGTGCAGAGCTGTCTGTAATGAGCCAGCTAAGCAGTTACCTGCAAGGAACATGATGCACAATGTTTTTTAATTATCACTGAGCGTGTTTCTTAAAGGTGTCTTTAATTGCAGCTTTCAGAAATGTACTAGTCAGATTCCCCCATAATGATGAGTTGTGCATATGGCTCTCTGAGCTAGTTCCACTCCATGACACCAAGTTGTCACATCATGATTTGAAGAAAACAGTAGGTACTAGCCTTAAAAGCTTTGGAGATTTACAACAATAATGTGACGCTCTTCCATAAGTACCTTTCCCCAAGGATCTCAAAGCTCTTTGCAGCCAGACTGTCAAGACACAAAAAGGATGCCAAGCACAGAGGCTGAGAATGGGAGTAAAAAGAGATTAGGTCTGTGAGGCGAACCTTGGGCTCTGAGAGAGGGTAATCTTGAGTTGGATTTTGAAATGAATGGGGAGCCAGCGGAGCTGTTGGAGGATAATGGGTCAACGTGATCACATGTACATGACTAAATAGGCAACAGCACTTTAGAATGTATTTTCCTAGTGTCCCTTTCACATGACAGCATGGTACCATTGCTGAATGCTATTAACAGTCTGTTAAACACCTCTTATTCTCCAAGCACCTGTGTATTCTACTCGCTTCAAAACATTTCCATTATCGAAAACAAAGGTGTTGGTAACAAGTCCAGATCTCTGTTCTCTACAGTCACTCTGCGTGTGTGTTGTGTGTGTGTGTGCGTGCGCGCCTCCGTGCATGAACATATATAGTTTATTGATAAAGTTAGTAGAGCCGGAAGAAAATTTTCCATCTAAGTCCCTTGTCCCCAGCATTCCCCACTTCCTTCACCTTCCCCTGACCTAGGAAAATGGCTTTTTTGTCAAAATAGAAATGTCCTTGGCAAATGTCTATTTTTTATGAAACTTGGGGGGAGGGAGTGTTGTTGAAAATAAAAAGAAAACTCTTGAGTTTTGGACAAAATTTTGTAGTTTTCAGTTGCCAAAAACCAAACATTTTTTGGTGTACAGGTTTCTGGTTTTTTGACAAAACCCCCAAAATGTTTGAAGAAAAATGCCAGCGTAATAAAAGCTTTTTTTTCGTCTTTGCTGAGCATTTTCATGGAAACAAAAAAGATTTCCTGACCAGTTCTCAGTCCTAGCTCCTTCCTCTGTTCACATAGTATCCACTGATTATGATGCACTGTGGTCCTGATCGGGTTCTGGTCACCATCAAGGTAGGCACTTTACAAACATGCTCAAAGAGAGAGCCATTCTCTCAAAGAGCTTACAATTCAAAACTCCAATAAATAGCTTTAGTCTAATTCACTTTGCCTAGGGCTTTGACTCTTGACTCATCTTCATTCATGGTGTCTGACTGGTCACCTAGATCACAGGGATAACAAATGATGCAAACATCTGAAGAGCAAATAGTGAATACTTATATGCACATGCAGATGTCCATGTTCACTACTGAGAAGATAGCCAGGCAAAAAGAATACAGAACCTTTCACATCTAGGGGGTTAATTCCAATCTGGCTCTAGACACAGGTGACTAGATGATTCAGGAAATGGGATCCACAGTAAAACTGGGTGAAGTGTTTGATCAAAACTTTTTGCTGGTGAAAAATGCAGATATGGGAACATTTCACTAATTCCTGAAACATTTCACTAATTCCTGCCAACTTTGCCAATTTGTTTCAGTAAAAGAAAAAAAAAACAAAAAACAAATATTTTCTTTGGTCCTGGTTTTTGTTTTTTGATTCACCAAAAACTTCAAAAAATGATGATTGTGGGTTGACCAAAAAGAGCCTTTTTCTTTTTTTTGGGGGGGGGGGGAGGAAGTGGGGGGAATTGCCAGCAAATGAGAAAGTCAGTTATTTGCCCGGCTCTAGGACAGAGTCTTTCATTTGAAGGCATTGCTTCAATCCAGCCCATTCCAGGGCTACTGGATCACTCATTCAGGACTGGGGAGTGGGGGACACAGCTTTTCACCTACCTCTCCGTTCTGTCACCAAACATCTCACACATCTCACTTTAAAAACACAAGCCCATCACCTCTGCCAGCCACAGCAAAAATCCCTCCTATCACTCAATCCCTCCAGCAGCCTATTGGGAGTAATGAGCCCAGTCGGAAGGGTATGTTTGAAAATGTCCTGTTTCCCTAATGTTGGTATGGAGCGAGAGCTATTTGCTACACCACGAAATCTCATAATCTGATTTTAATGGCTAGTCGGAAAACTCTAAGCACTTGAGTGGTGTCACATGCGCTGACTGAGAGCCTTGGTGAAGTTATTTGTTTGGTTTCGGTTTTTTTAAAAAAAATGAAATTGAGGCGATTAACACACATGGCTTCACCGTTAAAAAAAAAAAAAATCTCAAGTGGGTTTTTCTTCTCCCCACCCTCCACCCACCTTCCAATTCTGTAGGAATGAGCTCACTAATTCTGCAAAGCTGTCATCCCCGCAGCAGCTTTGGCAGGTCCATATTATAGCACCAGAGCTGTCAGGAGCAGCTGATATGCTGTCTATTGTGGTCTCCCACTGATTGCAGCTATCCAGGGAGACTGCAAGTTGGAGAATGTGAGTGAGAGAGCGGAAGGAAGTGTGAAGAGAGGGAGAGTGAAAGATACAAAGGGGGAGAGAGAGTGAACGGAAGGAGGAAGGTCTGATCCAATTCATGGTGATGTGTGTGTCAGCATTTCTTTGCAGCTTCTGAGCATCTGGCATCCCCATCCTGCTCCATATAAAGGCTCCTCTCCCTGTGTGAGGTTCAGTCCATCCTGGTGTTTGGTTTTGTTGGTATCTCAAATAAAAATAGGACATAAATCTCAGGCTCCTTAGCTTTCTCCCCAAGCCTGGCTTTTCCTAGGGTTCCCTACAGGACCTTCCTCTCCCATCCTTTTAGTTCTCAGTAACCAGAGGAGATCACCCACCTCCCTGCCAGCCTTGTGGATATAACAAACTACACTAGTGGCAGTGAGTCAACAGTATTTACTTAACACCTTTGTCCCAGCTTCCAACTCCTGTTAGCAGAATGGGTCAGTTGAAGATCTCCAATATCCTTGTGCGGGATGGTAGGTCCTGCCATCCTTTGACAGCCCTCAAAGTTAGGGAGCCCGTTCTTATTCTGCATGTGAGCTGATGTCAGGCTGAGTCTGCAAAGAGACAAAAGGAGTTAAGAACCATAGGGGGGCTAAATACAGAGGCCTGGGCTACACAAGGAAATGTGTTGGTATAACTATCCACATTCTTGAGCGATGCATTTAAACCAACCTGACCCTTGGCGTAGACGGCGCTAGGTCATCAGGAGAACTCTTCTGCCGACCTACCTACTGTCTCTTGGGTAGGAGGATTACCTATGTTGATGGGAGAACCTCTCCTGTTGCCAAAGGTAGAACCTTCATTGAAGTGCTACAGCTGTGCTTCCGCAGTGTTTTAAGTGTAGACAAGTCCTGATTCTCTTCCACTCACTCCCCCTGTCTCTGTGTGAAAGGAAAACCTCAGGGCAGTGTGTCTGCCCCCTGGTTCTGAGGTGTGGAAGGGGCTGGAGAGGTTGTGGGAGCAGTGCAATGAAGTGAGCAGGACATCTGCTGCTGTCTGGATTCATAGGATTGACCCAGCTGCAATGGGACCCCAGCTGTTAGCAAAGTCCACAGGATCTAGTTATTGCAATGGAGTGAGTATATTGGGTTGTGCAGAAAGTTTCCATTCTTCCAACTTCACCTACATCCTCTGCACAGAGCCTTGGTATTGAAGCTTTGTGCTGGAGTTCAGCGTTTGATCTGCTGGAAGGTGCCCCCTTTCATCTCAACTGAGCATTAATTCTGAAGCCTAACGATGGATTTTGGACGTTAACATTAGTTGTTTCAAGACTGATCACTTTAGAATATACGCTGGGATCATGGGCAAAGTCAGTGATTGTGGTTGGGGCTTTAATATAATTAAGAAAAAATCTGATCCCTGCAGAGCATAGAGAGGAGAGAAAGATATAAGAAGAGGGAATGAGATTAGGATAGACAATTAGAAAGGTCAGCCATCAACGTATTTCTGCTGCTTCAGTGGCACATTGTTCATAATAACAGAGATGAAATAATAATATTGCAGTAGTGCCTAGAGTCGAGGGTCTCATTGTGCTAGGTGCTGTACAAACACAATAAAGATGCAGTCCCTGTTCCAAAGAGTGTGAGAGTTTAGACACCAGTGTGATACAGCCAACAAACAGAGGGAGCAAAGAAGAACATGCTGGTCAGCATGAGAAGCTCAGCACATCAGCTGCCTATTATTATTAATCATGTTTGTTAAGATAGTGCCTGGGGGCCAGCCAAGGCTGCGGCCCCATTGTGCTGGGCCCAAACAGAGCAATAGAAGGTCCCTGTCTTGGAGAAGTTACAATCTAAATAGACAAAGGGTGGGGGAAGAGATCTAGCACACCGCAGTGACCCAGGGGTGTGTGATACTTAGGTGGGGATAAACTATAATGGAAAGTAAAAGGAATGGGGTGAGGGGGGCCAGGCAGGTAGAAAAGGGCAAGAGGGGGAGGTGTGGAGTGAAGCCGAGGTGAAGACACTGTGTGGGAGGGGGAGTGTTGGAGCAAACAGGGCATCAGCACAGGGCAGAGAAAACCCAATCAAAACTGAAGAAAGTTCTGAATGTTCAGAGACCCCTGCTTTGGCTGCTTCTGCTCTAATTACGTAAGGGGCCTGATGAAGCAATGGATTCTCGGAAGGTGAAATAAGTTGCCTTTAGTCCAACAATAGTTCTTCAAACTTCTCACCCCTTTGCACTGATACCATTACTATCCTTTTAATCAGGCTAGCTAGAAATTGCACAGGATCTGGACAGGTGGGACAATACTCCTCCCCCCAAGCAAACTGAGAAAAACAGCTTTAATTGGGGGTGATGACACATCCAACTGATAGCCCAAGGCTTTCCTCATGTCTCTCTTTACCCTCTCGCTGGTCTGCGGAAGCGCAAGGCAATTAAACTCTGTTAGGTGGGAGTTATTTTTAACACTGCATCCAAAATCCACCATGTTGTTCTGCTTCTTTCCGCTGCCTAACTCAGCATTCCTGCCCTTTTGCCATCATTAGCGTGAGGCAGTAACGAAAATTACAGTATTACCCTCTCAAGGTAGTTGTGTGGAAAGCTTTGTTAAAAAACAGAAGTAAATAACAGTGACCCAGCAATTATCCAAGCATTGTTTATACCAGTGCTAAATGCTGAAGCCACAAACCTGTTAAGCTGTAGCAATATGGAAACCTATTATAAGGAAGATTAAAAGCAACTAGCCAACATAAGACTTTTTTTCTTTAAGCTGACACATAAGATTGTCTATTCTTCCTTTCTAAAGTTCACCTTGCTCCCTACGCCATTGTATTTTGTATTTAGTTGAAACAGACTGCAATATTTTTGACTAAAAGGTGAGGCTAACCTGTGAAACTGACTGCTGCAGGACCTTATGCAAATAAGGCATTTAGCTAGATAAGGCTATGTATTTTGTGGTTTTGTGCCTTCTTTCATCCAGTGATTTCAAAGCACTATACAACCATTGGCATGGAGGGAGCTGCTCCCGTTTTGTACCCATGCCTCTGAAATCTGAATCAGACCCAGGGCATTAGGGCCAACATTTTAAACAGCTTGATTTTCAAAAACCTCCAGTTTTGGGTGCCTCAGTTTTATAGAGCCCAGAATAAGAAACAGTAATGTCCTGATCTTCAGAGAGGCTGAGCTCCTGTTTCTCCCAGTGATCTGGAGCTTTGGGTGATTGCCAACTCTGAAAATCAGGTCCATGATGTCTCAAGTGGGGCTAACCAAAAAAAGAGACCAATAAATGTTTGGCCTTGTCCTTTCTGTGTCTGTTTCCCTAGATGTAAAACAGAGATCAGGGGCTTGATTTTCTAGTGCAGTATTCCAGTTTGATACCTGGGTAACTCAACTGATTGCATTGAAATGGCATCACTGTAAAACTGAAGTAAGACAGTGGTGAATTTGGTACTTGGAGTTGATAGGATGGATGAGTTAATGTCTGTAAAGTACTATGTAAGTGATGAGCATTATTGTTAGCCTATGCATTCCCTTCGCCCATCAAGGGTGGAGACCCAGCTGCATCCAAGACTATAGCTGTTTGGGGATTTTTTGATTAAACTGTTTTCTGGTACAGCGCGAGAGAGACTCTAGATTAGACAATATCCCAGTGCTTAGGTTACTCGTCTGCAATGTGGGAGAGACAGGTTCAAGTCACTGCACTGACTAATTTGGAGCAAGGAGTTGAACCTGGCTCTCCCAAATCACAAGAGAGTGTTCTGGGCTCTCAGATAGTCTGGGGTGGTCTTTCTGTTTGCGTATTTTTTAAAGACTTCCATTTTGTTCTGATGCAGAATGGAAACAAAAGTCGAAACCTCCAAATTTGTCATAACACAGAATTCTTGCTTTCTGGACAGCCCTACTCTCAACACCTGGGTTGATTATTATAACATATGGTCACAACAGGCCAAAACTGAGGTGAAAATAAGTTTATTCTTCAGCCAGCATTACAAAGCAACCAGTTACATGGACAAATTCAAGGTGACACTGAAGCTGGATGAATTCTCAGCAGGGCTGTTGGACAGTTGGCTTCTGATGATCTGAGAATGGGGCACAGTGAAGATTGACTAAGGATAAGGACTTTGTAGGTTGCATCTATTTTTTATGTTTTGCCATGGGAGAAGAGGGGTGGTTATTGGAAAATAACTACGTGGTAATTATATTTACTCTGACTTGAGTACCTTTTTAATGATTAAATGCATGAATAATCTCACCATTAATTAGAGTCTCTGAAATATCAGTGAGCATATGCACAGCCCCACCTCTCTTCGCCCCCAGAAAAGGGTAAAGGCAAGAGGCATTTCAGATGAGATGATGGGACTAGGAACAGAGACAAACAGACCCCGTTCTCCTCCCAATGCTCGGAATGTCAACTGGAAATGGAACATTGTTGCTTAATGCCAATTTCTGATCTCAAGCCCTAAGGTGTAGAGCTGAGGCCATGCACTATCTGGAAGAGAATAACATTTCTCTTAGACAAATGTCTAAATAGGTAGCTGTGATGCATCGGGCGAGCCTGCCCAATGCTTCTTGGGGTCACATGTTGTGCCTCTCAGTCAGCCAAACACTTCTTGGCTAGCCCTGTCTGACCTCCAGAACAGCTGCAGCAAAGGCTCAAAGGTTGCAGAAGAATCATAGTACCCTGCCGTGGTTGTTAATAGGTTTAGTTGATATAAAAGTACATGGGTGAACAGTGAACAACATGAGTATGTGTTTGAGCAGTACATACCCAAGACCTTAGATCAAAATTATAATAAAATAAGGACACAAACTGCATCAGGTCAGAGAACTAGTAACCAGTAGCTTGTCTCCATCAGTGTCCAGTACCAGCCTCTCCAGAGGGAGGTGCACAAAACCATGGACAGGAGTTTCTTCCTAATCCCTATTAGTTAGAGAACAATTTATGCTCCTGAAACAGGAAGATTTGTGTTATCGAATTTATGTGGCACCTAAGGGATTCCAAAATCTTAACAAACATGATCCTTGTTTATATCTCTCCCCTGTGCATGAATTCACATGCCCACACACAAACATATATTTTCAAAAACACCTGAATCACAGTTTCAAAAGTAACTTTGGCACTTAGGACCAGATTCTGAAAAGGTTTTAGACCCAGATCCTCAAAGGACATTTAGGCATCTAAGTCTTGTTGATTTTACTGGGAGTTAGGTTCCTAAATATCTCAGAGCTGGGCCTTAAGTGCCTAAGTCACTTAGGGATTTTTGAAAAAATTCCCATAAATCACTTTCAAAAGTGGGGCTTAGAGTCCTTAGGGAGTTTTAAAAAGTTACCCATAATATACTTTGGTTGCTGGGACAGGCATGCTTCCCGTTGCCATGATGCCATCCCTTAATGGTCTCCCTGTGACAGTAAGGATGGGGATGAAGGCTGAGCACTTTTAGTGCTTTACATATTCATTTTACTGCACTAATAGTTAGTCAGTCTTCACAATACCCTTGAAAATGTTGTATAGTGAAACTTGTACAGAAAGTCACTGTAATTAGGCAAACTCCTATCTTAAGAGACTGCTTCTCAGTGACCCCAAACTGTGTACGATTGCACTCTATCTCTTTCAAAAGCTCACCACCCTTAAGCAACAATTTTTGTCAGGCCCTTGAGTGGCCATTTGGGACAGGTTTCATTCTGCCAGCTTTGTTTTATGTGTTGGGGTTAGAGGCAGAGTTCATGTGGCTTGCCCAAGCTCACACTACAAATCCATGCTGGGATCTGTAGAATTGCAGAGCCATGGGTAAAACCAAGTGTCTTGATTCCATACATCCCTGCTCTAACTACTATACTATAGTATCAGAGGGTAGCTGTGTTAGTCTGGATCTATACTATACTATACTCCCCATCCAGACCTGGGAATAGAACCCAGCAGTCCCGACTCCCACTCCCCAGGTCTGAGCACTGGACTGCACTCAATAGCTTTCATTCACACCATTTGTGTCCCACAACTATATTTTAGCAGCTATAACCCCCTGATCCAGTCTCCTTTTGATGTTTGAGGAGACTGTAGCTGCCTGCATGACTGTCTTGCGGACAGAAGGTTGAATGGTGCCAGAAGTATTTTCAATCCATCAAGAGCAAAAACCTTGAGAGACGTTTGTCCCGATGTCTCCAGCACATGGACTGACATGCCTTCTTTATTGACATCCAATTGGGGGCTTGTTCTCATCTAATCTTTTCATGGCCAGCATGACCTTGTTCTTGTGACACAAAGGACACCTTTGGTCCTTTCTGTGGGCTTTATTTATGCCCTTCCCTGCATCTCCTGCTTTATCACCTGATGCTCGCTCATCCCTGGCACTTTCCTTTTCACAGCTCGGTATGTTCTAATCTGATCAAGGCTGTTTCATCCTGAGAAGAGAGCAAAAGAGATGCTCAGATCACCTGCTGCTTGCCTTGAAAACTATCTGGGTGTGGTGGTGAATGAAAACAGGCCCTGAGAGTTGTGAGTCTCAATGGGGATAAAAGAAGCCAGTGATTATGTTTTTTACCTTCTTCTCCAAAGCGCTTTTCTTTTTCAAATCGAAATAAAATGTTTTTCACGCTCTACACTGGGATTGTGCAATCGGTCACACTGGTAGGAACACTGGTGGGTAACGCTACTGGCTTCACTTGAATTAGGGCTTGAATTCCTCTGTCATTTACAGTGGGATAGACTTGGTCTCACGGGAGTTAGGGCCAGTTTTTAATCTCACCGATAGCTATGGGTGTAAATCCTCCATTGACTTTAGTGGGGTTCTGTATGGATGTAACTGAAACGAGAATCCCTCTCCTGTCCCATCTCTCACCTATTAGCCTAGTCCTTCGGAGTCCCTGAGTTAATATACTCCTAGCCTCATCAATCTATAAAGGAACTTGACCAGCATTCCCTCAGGACAATGTAAATCAATATGGCGTTCTTTTTCCCCCTCAATACAGCTATCCCAGGACAATAGAAATCTGTATGTTAGCTGGAGCTGCCAGTCCTCAGCATGTCATAAAGTCCCGGATAATGACTGCACTATGTCCTGTAAGAGCAAGTGTTACCTCAAAGATGTTCATAAGAAGGGAGGAGGGTGAAGCAGCTAGGATCTGTGATAAGGTCAGAACCACAGAGATGCTAGGGAGGCTCCGTCTCCTAGAATGTAGCTGCCTGTTCTACCTTTCTGTGCACAGCTAGGGCTCCTCTGTGAGCTGCCAGGGCTAGCGTAAATGGTTGGTGTGTCAGCAGAGGGACAGTTATGATGCAGGTTTAGCCAAAGATGGCCAATACTGTCGCCATGTCAGCAGAGCGTGATGTAACTTGGGCTGCTCCAAACCGCAAGGAGCTGGAGGCCCAGTTTGGTCAGAACTTGAGAGAAAGGATGATCCAGTGAATAGGGCACTAGCCTAGGACTTGGGCTATCTAGTTTCAATTCCTTGTTCTGCCACAGCCATCCTATGTCACTTAGGTCCAGCTGCACACAGGGATTTAAGCATTACAACACGAGTGTCATGGTGCCTTACTTATAGATGCCTAGAAAATCACAGGAACAACACTGTGATCCATCCAGCAGAGGGAGGACTTGGACTAGGGCAGCGGTTCTCAAACTGGGGGTCAGGACCCTGTTTTAATGGGGTCGCCTGGGCTGGCATTAGACTTGCTGGGGCCCAAGGCTGAAACCCAAGCCCCATCGCCCGGGGCCGAAGCTGAAGCCTGAGATCTTCAGTCCTGGGCAGCTGGGTTCAGGTTACAGGCCCTCCTTGGGCTTCATCTTTGGTCACTCACCCACCCAGAGTGGTGGGGCTTGGGCTTTGCTGCCCACCCCCCCGCTTGGGAGGGCTCAGGCTTTGGTACCCCCTTCTGGGGTCACGTACTAATTTTTGTTGTCAGAAGAGGGTCACGGTGCAATGAAGTTTGAGAACCGTTGGATCAGGGGTCACTCTAGTTCTGCGTGCATGTGCTGTAAAGTCACTGGGCTGAAGGTTATAACAGAGGCTGCCTGCCTCCTGCCCCGCCCACACCTGTGTTTTGTGGAATTAGGGGTCCTGTGAGCACACCTACCAGATCGGACCCTGCAGGCGACTGAGGTGAAGGAGTGTCTATCTTCCCCCAGTTCATGGATCTCTCAGGAGTTCAGGCAGGAGCTGGATGCCTCGAGGGAGGCAGCCCAAGTTGCAAGCTCAAAGTGCTGTTTGCACAATTATTTTTAGAGTGCTAGCATGAGCCTTGCAAGTCTGAGTCTGTGGCCCAGGTCTGGGAGGCTCACCACCACAGACGGTGCAGACATAGCTTCTGTGCCCAAGTTCCCCATCTGTCCAGTGTGGGTAATAGCTCTGCCCCGCCCCACGCATGGGGGGTGGGGAGTTAAACACATTCCAAATTGTGACATGCTCAGATGCTATAATGAAGGGATAAATGCCTGAGATAGGCAGGCTGTCTCTCAGCAGTGAGCCTGGGTTGAGGAAACAGGCTCATGGTTGAGGAAAGCATGGGGAGCCTGGAGTGCCAGGGACAAACTCCTGAAGCACCTGCTGGTGTTACTATGCTGGGACCTGCCATTGTTATTCTCTGCTGCACCCGGCACATGTGCATGATGCCCTGAAGGGGAAAGCAAGTGCTGGAATTTCACCAGGACACCAGCCCTGGTAAATTCTGAGACTTAGATCAATTTGAACCCCAAATTATAGATGAGTCCAGGCTACAATGTTTGGATCCAGACTTTAGTTCCCCAGAAGATTGGGGATGGTGCTTGATTTAACTCTTTTACCAAGTTAAGATCTGGTGATGAGTCCAGACCTGCCCCTTAGGATTGTACAACTTAGGGGGTTCATTCAGGTCCACCTCTATTTAAATTCAAAGTTCATCAGTAGCTGCCTGCTAATGACTTGCTATGTGACCTTGGGCACTTTACTTCCCTTCTCTATGCCTCAGTTTCCCCTCCAACCCTTTGTCTTGTCTGTTTAGATGATAGGTACTATATGTTTGTACAGCACGTAGCACAATAGGGTCCCGATCTTGGCCAAAGCCTCTAGACAGTCTCGTAATATACAATAACAATGATGCATAACTTGTACACAATGACATCATAAAGGTCCTGACGAACTCCTTTGGCCCCAAGCATTATGCCCATGCTCTACTTGAAAGCCTCTGCTAAAGTGAGCATCCAAACTTTCCAGAGCCTATCTAGGCCACACTGCCCCTCCAGACCATTCCTCCATGGACACAGCCAACCCCTCTTTGCAACTCAGTCCCCCGACAGCAAGGGCTGAGGAGCGAGTGCTGTCCTCCAGCCTTGCTGCCTATCTCATGCTGCTAAAAGCAGGTACACCCGGGAGACTGGTGGTG
Organism: Chelonoidis abingdonii; assembly: GCF_003597395.2. Taxonomy (NCBI): domain Eukaryota; kingdom Metazoa; phylum Chordata; order Testudines; family Testudinidae; genus Chelonoidis; species Chelonoidis abingdonii. Next base: position 4,949,678 of record NC_133786.1, on the reverse strand, counting down.
CTGACACCTTCTGGCAACTATTACCCTTCCTTGCCTCCAGCTGAATGCGGTTACCACAGCAGGTTGCAACCCATTCTGCCTTCAGGAACCTCTCCAGACAAAAAGCTGCTAAACTCTGGGCCAACGGGGAGAGAGGCTGAGTGATGTGGCCTGAATGCTGGGCACCATGGGGAGCCCACTAGGCTTTTGTTACTTTTAAGTCTCTGCAATGATTTACACTGGTTATGTATGGATTCCAGCTTCTCAGCCATCCAGCTGGCTGGGGCATGGGGAGAGTCATCACAGATTCTCTTGGGCAACACAAAGCCAGATGTGCTGTAGGGCATCAGGAAATTTCCTGCCTTCCCCCTAACCCCTCATCGGTATCACCTGAGCTAAGAGACAGCTGTGTCCTGGAACTCACTGGTCTCCTGCTGTCGGGTGTACATCACTAGGAGGCTATTTATTATCAGGGAGATTTACAGCCCCTGACTCACTGGAGGCAGAGGAAAGGACAAGGAGGGGACAACCCCATCTGTGCCAGTTCGGGGAGGGAAGAACCAGCAAAGGGCATTGGAGCATTGCTCAGGCTATGTGGGTTCAGAGACAGGGTAGAGCCAGAGCAAGAGCCAGGTTGTTTCTGTTTCTAGTGCGGGAGCACAAGAAGAAGGGGTTCCCAAGAGCAGCCCACACAAAAGACACGACAGAGTCCCTCTGCTACTTTCTAGCACCCACAGGGATTGCATGTCACCCCACAATGGGGTAGGAAGGAGAGGCAGCCGTGGTGCTGCCACCTCTATCCCCAGCCTGGCCCACTGAGATATCCAGCCACACTAACAAAAGAGACATGCAGTGTTTGAGAGACAGGCGCCATCTTGGCTGATGCCCCCAGGACCTCCAGAACTAGAAACAATGTAAGTGTCTACATCTTGGAACAAAACACATAGTCCATGTTGCATACAGGCTGGGGGACTCTATCCTGGGAAACAGTGACTCAGTAAAAGATTTAGGGGTTATGGTGGATAATACGCTGAATGTGAGCTCCCGGTGTGATGCTGTGGCCAAAAGAGCTAACACGATGCTGGGAGGCATAAACAACGGAATTTTCAATAGGAGTAGAGAGGTTATTTTACCTGTTTGGGCACTGGTGCAACTGAGGCTAGAATCCTGTGTCCAGTTCTGGCACCCACAATTCCAGAAGGACGTTGATAAATTAGCGAGGGTTTGAGAATGATTAAAGGATTGGAAAACATGCCTTATGGTGATAGACTCAGGGAGCTCAATGTATTTAGCTTAACAAAGAGAAGGTGAAGGGCTGACTTGATCACAGTCCATAAGTATCTACACTGGGCACAAATACTGAATAATGAGCTGTGTAATTTAGGTCTAACATGATCCAATGGCTGGAAGTTGAAGCTAGACAAATTCAGACTGGAAATAGGACACACATATTTTTATGGTGAGAGTAATTAACCATTGGAACAATTTCCCAAGGGTCACGGTGGATTCTCCCACGCTGCCCGTTTTCAAATCCAGAGTGGATGTTTTTAGAAAAGCTCTGCTCTAGGAATTACTTGGGGAACAATCTCTGGCCTGTGTTATACAGGAGGCCAGACACAATGATCACAGTGATCCCTTTTGGCCTTGGAACCTATGAGTTCAAGAGCTCTGTAACTAGGGAGCTGTAACAGATTAATACTCCAGAGGGGGAATGCATAACACCCACTGAACAATGCGTTACGTGTGCAGGCCCCCTCCAGATAAAATACCGTCGCATGCAGACAGATAGCACAAGGCCAAGGCACCCTACTATTCTACTTAATATTTTTTTTAAAGGGCTTTAGTGGTGGCTAGGCCTCATGCTGGTGCAGTGGCCACCATCTTGGCCAGCCCACCGGGACTTGAAGTGGGGACCTCCAGAGCTAAAAGTCATGAGCTGCTACAGCCTGAGCTAAAGAACCTGCCCTTGTGCACTGGGGCTGTAATAGAGTCACAACCTCTGGGGAGCAGGGACCTGTAACACACACGCTCATCAGTGGGTCACAGTGGCCCTCAGCATGCTGGGGAGCTCCAGGAGGTATTATCCTACTGGAGCAGGTTGTCACTTGTAAAAGGGGGTTGAAACACAATGGCAGCCTGCAGTCCTGCACTCTGTCTGCATTGGCTGTTCTGTGGAGTCCTCCAGTCCCCATGATGCTTTTCCCCAGTTGCTGAATTCATTGTTAAAAAGGAGGACTGGGCTTGGGGATTTAATTCTGTGCAGCGATCGAGGGTCTATGTATACCGTGTAAATCTTACATAGGCCTTGCAATGTCAATGCTGCATAGACCTTATGCCAGTCCCCTCTGCGCAGGGGTGAATTTCACCCACTGAGATCTACATAAAAAACAAAATCAGTCTTTGCTGTCTAATGTAACTTTCCTCCAAAGGTCACTGCTGTGCCATAAATGAAGCCAAAAGGTTCTTTCTCTGACCTAGGAGAGGGGAAAGGACCCTGACCCGTCCATAGTTGGTATATCCAGTGCCCTGCTGCTATCATAAAGCCACAATGAGCAAGACCAGCTCAATTAGCTAGTGCCACTGTCTGTATTTTGAGTTAATAATACAGCAGAAATTAGTACAGGCAGCAGGGAAGGCATTGCAACGTACTTTTGTTTGTTTTTTAAAGATCCCATTTTTCACCACACACACACACACACACACACACACACACACACACACACACACACACACTCTCTCTCTCTCTCTCTCTCTCTCTCTCTCTCTCTCTCTCTCTCTCTCTCTCTCTCTCTGTTTAAAAAATATCCAGTTCATTCAAGTCACAGATTTTTCTGCAGCCAAAGCAGTTTCCTGGAAAAGAGCTGTCACATAGCCTCCCAGCTATGTAAATGTGATCGTTATTTCTGACATTGGTAAATAATAGTTCTGTATGCACCAACATTGTTTTCTTACCTTATCATGCAAAGTCTCGAGCCATGATTTAGATGTTTGCAGCTGATTAGCGTTTTTTGGACTGTAGCAAGCGATTTGTACGGTGCATTTCAATCTTATTTTATGCACACAGAGGGGGAAAAACGTGATTAGTGCTCTTTGGGAAAAAAATGTCTAGTAAATTGCTGTTCTGATCAAGGTAAATCAAGCCATCAGGTATAATGATCTGGTGTCATCTGTGAGCCATTCATGCCTGGAACTATTCTGTATTCATAGGAAAATTGTGTTTTCTTTTTCTTCTTCCGTGGAAATGCTTGTCTTCCACACTGCTTACTATCCTAACCCAAGAAAAACAATGCTTAGGTGCTTTCTTCAAGAGATCTCTAAGTACGTTTGGTTAATTAAGCCCCACAAGACTCCTGGTACTGAAACATAATTATACTCATGCATTGATCAAATGAAGGTACAGAAGAGAAGTGACTTTCCCCAGGTCACAATAAATTGTACAATAAAGTCAGTGGCAGAGCAGGGGCATAGAATTTAGGAGTCCTGGTGCGTAGGCCTTTGCTTTAATCTCTAGACCATATTGCCTAGCTATAGAGCTGGCTCATGTTGAGTTTTCTACACACAGAGTAACACATGCACATCCCCTCTAGGTGGCTCTTACTTCATATTAAGGAAAGCAACAAATGTAGAAAGAACAAATATAAAGTCACCATGAGCAAGAGAAGGTAGAGCATCTCTCATGTTGTAATGCCAGCCCAGATGCTTAAAGGTATTTAGGCACCAAACGCTCACTGAAATCAATGAGAAATCAACCGTCCTCTATCCTGAATCCCCTTCCCAGCAGGCATTTAAAGTGCAGTACATAGAAAACTGAGTAATACAACAGCTTAGGGCTTCTGAGAGTAGGATTATAACTACAGTTACTGGATTCTGCAATGTTTGGGAAAAAGTGGTGGGACCGATTGTTAAATATGGGTGCATTGTATTAGGACATTTGGATCACATAGCTGGATGATCACCTTCACATACAGGAATATAAAAACAGACATTAGGTGCCTCAGTGCTGACTGGAGCACAGGAATGACTATGACCGTGAACTGCAACTGAACATTCTCCCAATTGCAGGGGCATGGGCCCAGAGTTGGGCTGTATCCAAACATGCCCAGATTTTGAGTTAGATTAACTCCAGCAGTGAATGGCCTGGTCTCATCATTACAAAATGAAGGATTTGGACAATCTCTTAAAGGACCTACTATTTTTGCAACTTTTCCAAGCCATGAAATTCACTCTCATCCCTCTGCCTCCTGATTTCCTCCATCCCTTCTTTTGTTGTCAAGAGAAGGCTTCCTTTGTACTCACAGTCAACCACTCAAATGGCAGCAAAGCCATGCTGTTCTGAAATTTCTGCCCTTCTGAGCAGCAAGTTCCCCCCGCCATCCGCCTTTTGCAATCATCTCCAGTCTGAGTACTCATTTCCATCAGAACTTTAAACATTGTTCCTTTTTATGTAGTGCAGCTTTTAATTTTCTTCCCTAACAGAAGCGATTGTTTATGTTGTAAATGCCACATTAGTCGCCGTGAAATGGAGATGGAATTGATTTTCATTTCACAGATTTCACAGCTTGCCCCAGAACTTTCTGCTTGATTGCCGATGCTCAGAAATGCACAGGGCTCTGAAAGGTTCAGAAATGATCTGTGTGACTTGGCATATAAAAATGTGAGATTCCTAGCTGAACCAGTTAGAAGATGGACCCCTGTGTCTTGGTTAGATGTTCTCTGCCAAGCATTGGAAATAACTCTTGTTTTGTGCTTTGGCAACTTGCTCACCTTTGGGAACCTATAGTTCAGCTCCAGGTTATCACCTGAGCTTGCCTGGCTCATTTTTCCATTAGCAGGAAGGTCAAGGGGTGAATGAGTTTGTTGGCCTTTATTCTGGGCAGCAGGTCTTGATTCAGTTCTGCCCCTTCTGCTGCACTTTGAGATTCTGTTTCTACCCTGCTACTTTGTCCTCCAGTGGAATAAGCCAAAGCACCTTCAGCTCCTGGCTGAATCCAATCAAGCAGCATCACACATCTCTGATTCAGTGACCTTTGCCAAGCTGGAGCCATTGTGAGCTTGGTTGAATGGCAGGCAAACGATCGGAAGGAGGATGAGCAGTGTGGATGGTTTTAACCAGATTGGATGTTTTGCAAAGATACAATAGGTCCCAGAGAGGAACAGTAGTAGTGAAACCCATTAAATCAATTTAAAAAAAAAACCATGAAACCTGGCACATGCTGCAGGCTGTTTCTGTGGAGAAGGCAAAGGATGAGGAGTCAGGTAATGTGGGTTCTTGTCTTTGCTTTCCCATGTGTCCATTGATAAGTCACTTCCCCTCTCTGTTCTTGTTCCTCGAGGGTTATCATTCACACCAGGGCAAAGGGTTACCAGACCAGCCTGGTAGCCTTTTTCATGCCCTTTGTACCAGTGTAAATGGCATGCAAAGTGAGAAGTGTGGGGAATCGGGCCCTGAATGGCTCATGAGTATTGCTTGGCCTTGATTGGATCTCTGTTTTGTAACCTTACTGACATGGGGCTATTCCTAGGTCACCCGCCCACCTAAAGCCTGTGATCTAGCTTGGCTAAGCTAAACTTTTACAGGTCTCAGCCTGTAGGCCTTGCATTACAGCCATGCTTTACTTAAATACCTAATCCACATTCATCACCACTAAATCCTTGTCAATTTTATACTTAGCCATTTGCTTGGGCTGGGAGCATTGATGAAGCACTGTGTGCATCCTCTGAGTGAGGGGCACCTGGGAATGGCACATATGGCATACTCAGGTTCAGAGCTGTCCTGATGGGCTGCCAGAGCTTCCAACGTGGTGCTGGTATGACAGTTTACTTTTTTTTCAGTGCATATAGTGTTCATGGAAGACACTGGACAGAGAGGCCTTGAAATTAAAGTTCCCAAATCCACTAAGCACACAAGCTCTCTCTGCTTTGGTTCAGTCTGTCCAGGGACACAAACCTGGGTTTCCTACATTCTAGGTAAGTGCCCTAACCACTGGCCAACTCTGGAATAGGTCTTGCTCTTTGTTTTTCTGTAAAAACTTGCCAAAGTTCTCAGTTTCATTCCAATAAAAAACAAAAACAAATTTTGAAAGCTCAGAATTGTGCATGAAATGTAATTCTTGTTTTCTGGCCAGCTCTGCTATGGACCTCACAGGAGCAGGATTGCCTGCAGGTGAGGGAGCAAGTTCAGTGTGATCTCCTTTCCTCGAGGGACTACATGGAGGCCACTGAAAGACATCACACATTTTAGTCAAGACTGATCTTGGCTGGAGTCAGTCCAGAAACCAGGAGAGCAAATATCTCCTTCATGCCTATTTATTTTAACCTCCTGAGCCACCTCTGTCAAGAAGATTGTAAGGATTAGGATATGTAAGGGCAAATATCACATGACAGCATTCGCTAACTGTGAACAGAATCCGTGGGTCGACTTTGAGTTGATTGGAGCCCCCTGTCATTTGCTTCCTTTCAATGCTCACATTATCTATTGCACATCAGCAGTGTTTGCCTGGCTATCCGGAAGGGTCTTTCTTGGGATTGGATGTCATCCACTTAGGGAGCAGAAACAGCACCATGCAATTCTTGAGCCTTGTAAGGATATGTTCACCTGCAGTATATTAGTCAGACGTTAGGTTTCTCTGTTTGCTATACAGATTTCCAGGCAGAGTACTGTCCCTGGTAAACATAGCAGACAAAACGGGAACTCAAGCTGTGTGAAAGCTTGTTTGTTTGTGTTTGTTGTTATGGCTGTTTTCTTTTATGAATTAGTCCTGTTTAATCACTGAGAATTCCCAGAGTTCCAGAAGAATGTGAAAGAACTTCCCTATTACCTTCCCAATGAATACTGAAAAGCCTGAGAATAATCTATTGTTCTCTTTGCAAGATACTTTCAGGAGCAGACTTCCCCATTTCCAGGGCAGATCTAAGCTCCCTTCTAGGGATGCATGAGTGTGTGTGTGTGTGTGTGTGTGAATTGCAAGTAAGTGACACAAAGACAAGTTGTTTGAAATCAGGAGAAAGATGCACTTTGACAAGGATAGATGGAATAAAGGTGTGCTGGGACGAGGGGAGCCCTGGATGCAGCTAGCATGCAAATTCTCCTGGGTTTTTCAGTTGGAAGCAAAAAAAAACCCCAAAAACCTAGCAGCTTCATCAAGACTTAGACTCCCTTTGCATCCAAAAGTGGGTATTGATTTTCCACCCATGACTGCTGTAAATGAGAATTTCTCTGTCAAAGCCAAGGCCTGTGCTAGTTGTATTTCTTATCTCTTTAAATATGATTACCTGCTCTTAACGGTTTCATGGTTAAAATCATAATGAACTTTGCCAGCCAAGTCAGTCCATCATCTCGAGCTTGTTTGTGTGAGTGATCAAATGAATTCTCTCACTGGTTACTCACAGCTCTATCCGCAGGCTACAGGTTTATTGACTTACCACTAATTTTCTTGTCAGGATGATTCTTCCAATCCAGATTTAAAACAAACTGGGAGGTTACTAAAGTGCTGGAGATTAAAGTCCTAATGCATTTTGATTTGATTAAGATACTTTTGGGCTTCAGTGGTTTTTTTGTTTGATTCTGTGGGGGTGGGAAGGGTAGATTTTTATTTCAGTGCAAACGTTCTCTTAAAGGGAGCAAGTTGTTTGTTTAGAGAAATCCCTTCTCCCATGTCAACATCTGCTGTTCTGTATTTGCTCACGGAGTGGGGAAGAAATAGATTATTCCCACTGCATCCACCTACAGACTGCCGCTGGCTGCAATTTTCTTCAATTTCTTTCCGTGAAAAGCAAGCCTGTTCATTTTGTAAGTGGTGCTTTTGTGCGTGACCTATATTTTGAAAACTGATGGGGTCACCACCTCCCTGTTCCCAACCTGTTGAACCGAAGAGCATCTAAGATCTGCACTGGCTTGTATTTATTTGGGAGATTATTTAAAAGACATGGTTGATATTAGTAATAAGAAGGCAGTGCTTTCCTCCCCTCCTCCTTTGGAAATGAAACCATAGCCTCTAGCTCCACCTGAACAAGAAAGAACCTTCCCTGGTATCTCTTTCCTCCAAAGCTGATTTAGAAAGCACATCATCATTCTCCATTCATCACCTGCCGGTCTCTTTTTTCCGTCACTGATTGCTATTAGACCACCTGAGGGTGTCCTAGTTAGCCAGGTAGGCAGCATGCTTTTGCATCTGTGCTGCACACGCTTACCTAGTATCCATGCTGGCCTTCTTTAATGACAGCTCTCATTCTCATTTGATCTGAGATTGAATTCACTGCTGGCAGAATCAGGTAAGGATACAGCTTCACCCATTTCAACACTGCATTCTGTCTTTATAGGGTTTTTTTCCCCCAACACAGGTTTTTTAATTCTTTTAATCTCACTTTCTATTAAAAGTCTTCCCAGAGCTAATGCAATAAATTTAGATCCAAAGCCAGATGCATAGCAAAACTTTTGGCAGAGCATACTCTATGAAAAGACATTGCAAATGAAATATACTTTCCCTTGGGGATTATTCTACGTTTAATTTAATTTGATATTTCAAATTAAATTAATTCAAATGGTTATGCAGTTTCCAGGGAAAACAGACTTCATTTATGATGTTCTGCCACCAAATTGTTTTGCTCCTATCATATATATCATATTGTTAAGCAGGAATAATAAATAGTGACTGAGTAGGACTGTTCATGTCTCTTGTTTTACAGCTTCTGCCCTACATAGGACAAGTAAAATCCCTTGCACTGAGACTTCTGTGTAGGGCTGGTCAAAAATATTCTGTCAAAACTTTTTTCCAGTGGAAAATTGGGTATATGACAAAATAACATTATTTGTGGAGAGTGTCTGCTTTCCTTGAAATATTTCTTATTTGTTTCCTAAAAAAACAAAAACTTGAGTTTATGAATGAAAAATTTGGAGGTTTTGGCAGGTTTTTTAGGAGGGATTTTCAGATTTTGACAGGTTGGGATAGTGAAAATTTTAGAGTTTTCTGTTTTTCAATAAAAACTCAAATTGTTCCCAGGTGGCAGACATATTTACCACCCAGCTCTAAGTCTGTGCATATCTGGAATTCAGATGGCTCTCCTGGATTTGGAGTGACTTTATTTCTTATGTGTATGGGGCCAGTGCTGTCAAATTCATCTCTGGAATGACACATCCCCATGGATGTTCAGGCTGGTGACCATTTCTGATGATGGTGATGGGTGAAATCCTGGCCCTGCTGTAATCAGTGGTGAAGCTGCCACTGTCCTCAATAAAACCAGGATTTCACCCCATGTCTACACAGCAAAGATGGTTGAATTCCAGCCCTATCTGCCTTCAGACAGATACTGAATCATTATGAATTTGGGCCAGCTGGAAGTTCAGCTGACACGTCATGGCCTTCCCTGACAAAACCCAAGGTTTCTAAGTTAGAATAGCACTCCTCCACCTAGGAAAACAGCCCTTTGGTTCTGGTGAAAAATTAAGGGTGAAAAGAGAGAGCAAAAATTAATCACTTTTTTTAAAGCAAACCCTCAGGATTTTGACAATTCTCTTAGGTGTGAAAAAGTTCATGCTAGTGCTATGGCATAGGGAAGTGCCATTCAACAGACCTGGGGCACAGAGCAAGCAACTTGCCTAAAGTTACACCCCTGTGGAATCGACAAGTGGTAATTGAACCTAGATCTTTTGAGTCCTAGGCCACATCTCTAATCATTAGCCTATTCTTCCTCTCTTCCTTCCCCTTTTTGGGGCTGCAGCATGCCTCACCTTTAGTGAGCTAGTGGTTTTCTAACAGACCAAGCATAGATGGTCATAAAACAAATGCTACTAAAGACCCATTTGGATTCCCATTGAAGTTCACTATCTGTTAACATGGTTCTTCTCCACCAGCTCTTACTATCCATAGTCATCAGGTAACTTACATCCAACTCTGAAGTACATTAAGACAGGATAATTCAGGGGAGTGTTTGTATCCGGAAAGATATGTAAGCACTTTCTTATCTGCTGGCCTGTAGAAAAGTCATTACTCTTGACAGAGAAAAGATATATTAGTGATATCACAGAGGCTTTGGAAGAGTACATAAAACTGGTTTCGTTTTCCAGTCAGCTGAGATCGATTATTTCCTAGGCAAGAGGTTTAGATATTTGTATGCAGCAAAATAAATAAATATATTGATATTTGACTTCTGTTTTCTTTCAATTGTGAAGGACTTTGGGGGACAAATTCTCTCTCACATACCTCTCAGACAGTAGATGAGAGAAATATAAATAGAATCTAAAGAGAATGGAGTTGAGGCTTCACTAAGACATACACATTCAGACAGGGATGAATATGATAGACAAGCAGGCTCAGTCCTGGTACAAAGAAAGTGTCATCATCTTGCCAGCTACTATTATTATTTATTATTTGTGTAACTTGAGCACCTAGGAAGCCCCATCAGGGATCAAGTGTTATACAGATGTGTGTCTAGAGCTGGCTGAGGATTGTTAAAAGAAACATTTTTACATTGGATAATGCCTGTGCATCAAACCCAAAATGTGTCTGTTTCAATGAAAACGTTGTTGGAAAAGTTTTTCAGAGGCGAGATGGAATTTCTGGTCAAAGTCAGAGAGAGGCAGACCATCCTTGCCCTGGCTGAATAGTCAATAATCCTGTGGCTAGGTGACTCACTTAGGTTATGTGAGACTGAGGTTCAAATCCCTGCTCTATCTGATCTGGAGCAGGGACTTCTGCCTAGGTGTTCAACCTTCATAGTGACTGCCCCAACCACCAGGCAATAGAATTGTCCAGTTAAGGTGTTCTCTAAGCAGGCCTACCAGATCAAGCCCCAAAGCCAAGAAAGGTGGGCAAGCACCTAGTTTGTGAATCACACAGGAGCTTTGGTGTTTTTTAGGTGCTGGGCAATATCAGAATGAAGATGGCTGTACACGGCACTCAGACACTGAAACATAGGTGTCTGGTGACTAGGCACCTGCCTGGTGACTGTGGCAGCTGAGTGGGGGTTCTGTGAATGCCAGTGCTGTCTAAATGGTGGACTACAGTGCCTATGTCCCCATTGTGAATCCTGCGTGAAATAATTTGCCCAAAAGTCATCCACCTGGTCAGTGGCCATGCTCCCAGGCCAGGGCTCTATCCACTAGACCATGCTGCCCCTCAATGCAATTCAGTCAATGCATACACCTCACACAGTAAGCAGGACCAAAGCATCCTTTGATTATTTTCAGCTGTGTTTTGTTCTGCCCAGGCAGACTTCGCTTCTAGCCATCCAGAATCTCACTCATTAGATAGTGGGGAAGTCTCTCCAAATTCTGACCAAGCTCCTGGAAATGGGGTTGAGTCTCAGGTTCCTGGTTTCCCTGGCCACTGTTACATCTGACTTTGGGTGGCAAGCCTTGGCATGGTGTGTTGTGGTGGGGTTTGGTTTGTTTGTCTGCTTTTTCGTTATAGCAATTTCCCCTTTAGTCCTTTGCAAGACACAAGGAAAGCAGCCAGAAAATCTTAATCTTGAAACGTCAGTGTTGTGGTTTTGATTGTGTACTCCCTGTGGTTCCAATGCAGAAATCTCAGTGAGGCTAAAGTGGCTCTCTGGACATTATCAAGGAAACCAGCTTGGGCTTGTGAATTAGTGTCAATTTAATGAAGTCTGGAATCTCCCCAAGCCCCTGATGCTTTGACACCTCTCATCGCTACCAAAACTGCATTCCAACGCAGCGATTCCCTCTTTACTTGGCTATAGTGATTGACCGAGAATTACACTCCTTTTCCCATTGAAGTGTCTCCCTTGCTAGTGATGGGAATGACAGCATGGCTAGAAGTCGAGGAACAGCCCCACCGGCACACTGGCATGTGTGGAGAGGAAGGGGGAGGCGTTTTGGGAAAGAGCTCTTGCTTAGGGGTTTTTTCTTGCAAACCCTTTCTCATGTGGTCAGGCCACGCTAAGGCCCCTTACCCACTGGCAGCATTTGCAGGGTCAGGCCTCTAAAAAGTAATTTCTTTAAGTGGTCCCTGTAATGTCCCACTGACTCTGTGAACAGATGTGTCCATTACCTGCTCCCCTGCCAGCTGCCAAAGAAATTTAATTTAAAAATAAATTTAACTTGAAATTTAAAAAAAAATCACAAGCCTACAGTGATGGGCCTCTCCGAGCTAGCCTTGTTCTTGGTACCGATTTGTTCACTCTGTCTCCTATAGCCTCTTCTACAGTAGTGTCCCTGGTCCTTTATAGCGTTTAATGCTCTATGGCACACTTTTTGCTAAAGGAGCTTTTTGCCTATTAACAAATCTTCTTGTGTTTAAATAGAGGTTGACTGAACTTGATTGTTTTCTTTCTTTAATTGTCTGCATTCCAGTTCCATCTAGGAACTCCAGCTGAAATTGTACCCCTGTTGTGCTAGGTGCTGTACATAAACTTAGCACAAGACAGACCTCACTCTAAAGAACTGACATTCGAAATGGACAAGAGAAAGGAGTCTGTCTATGCTGCAATCAGAGGTATGGTTGCAGCTTGGGGAGACATAATAGCTTTAATTTACCTAGCGCAGCTGAAAAATGGCCGTGGTGGCATGGATTCAGTGCAGGATAGGAATCCAAGTATGTGCCCAGGGTCCCAGACAGGCTTGTGCAGCCTCGGCTAAAGTCCATGGTGCTGCAGCATCACTGATATTTTTGGCTGCACTAGCTAGAGGCTAGTTGCAACTGGCAGCCCGTGGGACACATTCAGCCTGGAGGCTGATTCTATCCAGCCCCCAAATACATCAGCCCCTGCCTTACAAAATGGCATCCTCCATGTGGCATGGCTTCACATACAGTGTATGTGAGGTCACACTTCATGGAGGTCACCATTTGGCTTCTGTATGTGGCCGTCAGGGGTACTACAGATCAATTCATGCAGCCCCCGTAACTGAAAAGGTTGGACCAAAGCTAGAGGGGGAATGGCTACCTGAGCTGCAGTCACACCTCCAGCTGCAGCATAGACAGCCCCTACCAATGGGAGAAATACCGCTATCCCCATTTCACAGAGTCACTCAGGGAATCTGTGGCAGAGCGAGGATTTAAACCCAGTTGTCCTTGAGACTCACTTCAGGGTATGAAACACAGGACCATCCTCACTCTCGTTAGGAACTACTAGAGCTGGTCAGAAAATGGAATTTCCATCCTTCCAGAAAGTTCAACATTTTGGGAAAAAGCTTGTCCCGAATTGAGACAAAAAGTCAAAATATTTCATAGAACAACATATTCTAAATTATTTCAATTCATAAACATTGAATGTTTCAATAATGCTGTGACATTATCTTAAATACATTCAATATTTTCTATTTCCATAATATTAAATTATAACACCTCAAATGATAGAGAACATGCAGCAATGGAGTCAAAACAAAGTATTCCTTTTCAATTTCAAATTGTTTCAAAACTTTTCTATCCAGACTGACTTGTTCCCACAAAATATTTCAATTTCAACAAAGCAGAGTTTTCTGGCAGAAAACTAAACTATCAGTTTTTTTTTTTTCAACCGTCACCAATTATTTCTAATCTAAGACAAGAGGGAGACAAGGAGCAGTAGTCTGACATGAAGAAAGGAAAGAGTTAGATTAGGCACTGGGGGCGGTGGTAGGACAGAAGGTGGGGAGAATGGCTTCTTGGAGCCAGTGGGATTGGGGACTGACATGGGCTCCCAGAAGGAAGGAGCATTACTGAGACTGGGGTTAGAGGCATTATCAGTGGGACATGAGGGTGTGGTTACTCTTTTAGGGTGCAGCAGTCACACACTAGAACAGGAGTCAACAACCTATCAGAAGTGGTGTGCCGAGTCCTCATTTATTCACTCTAATTTAAGGTTTTGCGTGCCAGTAATACATTTTAATGTTTTTAGAAGGTCTCTTTCTCTAAGTCTATAATATATAACTAAACTATTGTTGTATGTAAAGTAAATAAGGTTTTTAAAATGTTTAAGAAGCTTCATTTAAAATTAAACTAAAATGCAGATCCTCATGGATGGGTGGCCAGGACCCAGGCTGTGTGAGTGCCACTGAAAATCAGCTCGCATGCCGCCTTTGGCACGCATGGCATAGGTTGCCTACCCCTGCACTAGAAAGTCTTTGGGACACAAGTCCTGCATGTTAGGGCCTGCTCATTCTGGGATCTGTAGTAATTATTGCTTCTTGCACAGGTCTTGATAAATACTCCTAGTAAATCCCCAAGTAAATGCCATGTATCCTGCCATGTGGTCCAGAGGGCAGAGATAAGCGTGTGCTATATTTGCTCTCTATGGAAATGATGCTTATGTTGGAACTCCCCAATGACATATGACAACTGCCAAGTAATTTAATGCTTCACAGTTACCTTTGAAGTGAAAAAAAAAAAAACAGTCTTTCATTCTCTTTGTGCCCCAGGAATTTAGAGTTGTCTCTGCAGAACCCAATATCACAGATTTTTATAAGTTTTTATCAGTGCTAGGGAGAGGGAGAGGCAAACCCACCCACATAAACCTTTGTGCCCAATTACTGTCCATTCTCCCAGCACACACTTTTCATCCCTTGATTCCTGCTCAGAAGGGCATACTAACAGGGACCTGCTCAGTCTGCCTCCAGGCCCATCCTCTGTCTCAGTTTCCCCTCATGCAGGTTGGATCTCTCTTCCAACATGGTTTGGTTACTAAGGCGACTTGGTCCTCCGACTAAGTTGCAGAAGTCCATCCCTTTGAGGGTGTCAGAGTTCAGACAAAAGGAAGAGTCTTCCACCTCAGCCTTAACTGGGCTTGGCCCTTCCTTGCCAAGGCTCTGTCTTCTCTTTCAGGGCTCTTCAACCTGTCCTCTGGGCTCAGCTCAGTCTCTGCATTCTCCCCTCATTCACAGGGGTCATTGCATCACCTCACTAGGAGGCAATATAGGAGGAACCCACATCTGCCTCTTCTATGAGTTCCCAGGGCTGTGCTAAACAACTGTGCTTGCCTGTAGTGTCAAGTGCCCTGTCTCTCCTACTCCAGCCCTCTGGGATGTCCTCCCACTCTTCTATAGAGCATCAATTCCTAGGGCTGCTCCCCTGGAGTCCTTCTCTGTTAGACTTTCCCTACCCCAGAATTCCTCCCCCTATAAGTCTCCTTCCAGGCTGCTCGTATCCCCTCCCCAAGCAGATCTGCTCTAGTCAAATGACTCTTGTAACATGACTTCAGTATTCATCTCCATCTGCAGCTCTGGGAAGAGTCTGGTGAGAAGACTGCTGAGCCCCAGCCCTTTGAAGGGCCAGCTGACCCTGTGCCAGACACCTTGGGACATGTCTGACACGGCAGGAGATTCAGCTGCACATCATTCATTTGAGTGATTCCCCTGCTTCAGAAGCCCCAACCATTGTTTCTAGCCCAGCTGGCTGCTGAAAACTTTCAAGGCCAATTTCAATAAACCGAGGAATTTCAGAAAGTTCCTAGAAGGTTTGGATCCTCCTCAAAACTTTTGAAGGCTGATCCATAATGTAGAGGCTAGACCTGTGGAACTCCCCCAATGTGTCATATGGGTTTGTCCCAGAGTCTTCCTACAGCATATGAGTGTTGGGTCCTTACAAGTTACAGCCATGAGGTTTATATATATATATATATATATAGACACACACATATAAGAACTGCCGTACCGTGTCAGACCAAAGGTCTCATCTACCCAGTATCCTCTACCGACAGTGGCCAATGCCAGTGTGCCCCAGAGGGAGTGAAGCTAACAAGCAATGATCAGTGATCTCTCTCCTGCCATCCATCTCCATCCTCTGATGAATAGAGGCTAGGGACACCATCTTACCCTTGCTGGCTAATAGCCATTTTTGGACTTACTACTATGAATTATCCAGTTCCCTTTTAAACATTATTATAGTCCCAGCCTTCACAACCTCCTCAGATAAGGAGTTCCACAAGTTGACTATGCGCTGTGTGAAGAAGAACTTCCTTTATTTGTTTTTAAACCTGCTACCTGTTATTAATTTGGTGACCCCTAGTTCTTGTATTATGGGAAATAAGTAATAACTTTTCCCTATCCACTTTCTTCACTCACTCATGATTTATATACCTATCCCCCTTAGTCTCCTCTTTCCAAGCTGAAGAGGCCTAGCTCCTTTAACCTTTCCTCATATGGGACCCTCTCCAAACCCTATCATTTTTGTGCCCTTTTCTGAACCTTCCTAGTGCTAGAAATCTTTTTTGAGGTGAGGGACCACATCGTAATACAGTATTCAAGATGTGAGCGTACCATGGATTTTATATAAGGGCAATAATATATTCTCAGTCTTATTCTCTATCCCTTTTTAATGATTCCTACATGTTGTTTGCTTTTTTGACCACCTTTGCACACTGCGTGGACATCTTCAGAGAACTATCCACGATGATGCCAAGATCTTTTTCCTGACTCGTTGTAGCTAAATAGCCCCCTTCATATCGTACTGTATTGTGAGGTTATTTTTTCCAATGTGCATTACTTATATTATCCACATTAAATTTCATTTGGCCATTTTGTTGCCCAATCACTTAGTTTTGTGAGATCTTTTTGAAGTTCTTCACAATCTGCTTTGGTCTTAACTATCTTGAGTAGTTTAGTATCATCTGCAAACTTTGCCACCTCACTGTTTACCCCTTTCTCCAGATCATTTATGAATAAATTGATATCATATATATATGATATGAGTTGCCTCCTTGGGCATGATGTTATCAATTGTACTAATGGCAGTGAGTTCTTTAAGTAACCAGATAATCTTTTTAGAGCAACATGAGGCCCTCAAAAGGATCGTCTTGTATAAATATCCAAATATTTAGATGTTTTTCCAAATGTATCCCATGCTCTTTGTTCTGGGAAGCAAAGGCATATCCAAATCCTCTTCTTCTGGAGCTTCTTCCATAGCAGCATCCCAGCCATGTCCTTGCTTTTGGAATACTAGAGCAGATAGGAATGCTATAAAAAAAAAATCTTCACACTGTCAGGATTTCTTGCAACATGTCTAGGGTCTCCTGGTTTCATCCTGTCTGGAAATACTATATAGACAGACTTTTCTGGATCCCTTTGGTGGTTTTTATAGCAAATTGTGGCTGGAGGCATGCAGGTCTTGTCACTGACTTGGGCTGAACCTTGGGACCTTGAGCACCAAAGCTGTAGGTTTCTACCCGTAGAGCTAAAAGTGAAGTTCTTGAACTGTCAGACCTGGTCTACACTGGGGAGGGGGAAATGGATCTAAGATACGCAGCTTCAGCTATGAGAATAGCGTAGCTGAAGTCGACGTATCTTAGATCGACTTAGAATCACTTACTTCTTGTCCTCGCAGCGTGGGATCGATGGCCACTGCTCCCCCGTCGACTTTGCTTCTGCCTCTTCCCGAGCTGGAGTTCAGCAGTTGACGGGAGAGCAATTGAGGATTGATTTATCACATCTACACTACACGAGATAAATCAATCCCCGATAGATCTATCGCTACCTGCTGATCCGGGGGAAGTGTAGATGTACCCTCAGTAGCAGTCTGTTAGAGTATATGGGAGCAGCCGCTAGAGGGTGACATAATCACAGACCCTAAGCTAATGTTGTTGTTGTTTATTATTTCTATTATAGTAAGGAGCCCCAGCCATGGACCAGACTCCATTGTGCTAGGCTCTGTACAGACAAAACTAAAAAGGTGGTACCCACTCTGAGAAGATTACAATCTAAATATATGTATTGCCCTTCTGCTTGGGGTCCCAGCCAGGACATCCAGAGGCAGCGTGAACAATTTTAAAGTAAAACAAACAACAGCTAAACTTTTCCTAACTTCGTAAGAAGTTCAGGTTTGGGTCACAATTTAAGCTCCTTTCTGTTTTCTCGAACCCAATTCCCGCAGCCTTGCCATTCATTGAATATTAGCAAGCATTTCTATCACGGCCAAAGCAGCTGTGACCCCCTTTCCTCATTGTGAGGCAGTCCAGTTTCATCCCTCCTCCGCCACTGTTCTGACAAGTTTTACAAGACTACCTGCCTTGCTTCAGAATAAAGTGTTTGCCTCCGAGGTTAATGACCACTGAAGACTCAGAGAGAGCATTTACCCTTGAATATTTTTAAGTGAGAGTAAAGCCAATGGTGAAGACACTCAGATGCTACGGTGATGAGGGCGTTATAAGAACCTAAATAGCATAAAAAGGAGCTAACTCCCCTGACCCTGACAGCAGTAGCTATTCTTGCTTAGTTATGTCAGTGGAACAAAAGCCCTGTGAGCTATGGAGACTGTTTAAAAATTGCCTCAAAAGCCCTTTGGGGGTGAAGCTACTGCCCTTCAGACAGTTTAGGAATTGTTGATGACTAACGTTTCGGGATTGAGTGCTGCCTGTCGCTGAGGTGAGGGAGCAGTTATTGTTTAAAGAACCTATGGGGACTGGCTCTGGTGGTGACCCAGAAACCATTTAGTTTTTATTGCTTTTCATAACTTCCTGAGGCTAAAACTGTCTCCTGTAAAGAAAAACTGGGCAGTTATTGGGAAAGCAAGCAAATAAGCACACAATGGCAAAAATTTAATGTACCCAGGGCTCTGACAGCCCAGAGCTTAGACAGCATCTTACTCTGGCCCGTGGTAAATAGCACTGGGCCTCTCGCTTTTTGTTTTGTGGCCATTTTCTTTTAACGTCCTTCACAGACCTCATACAGATTCGTTAAGAGGTCATGCATAAATGTTGCTGTGAAACACCATTCCTGACATGTTGCTGTAACAGGGACTAGAAGCCACAGCTAAGATCAGGGCCCCAGCCTGGTCAGGCAGAGAGTAAGACAGGGAGCATGGTGCAGTGGTTAGGGTGCTAGCTTGGGACCTGGCTTCAGTTCCCCGCTCTGCCACTGACGTCTTGTATGACTGTGACTAAGCCACTTGTCTTATCTGTGGTGGTGTTGGTGGTGCCATCTGAGCAGTCAGGCTGACATGGTGGGAGCTCAAGGTGTGTAGTTCTAGCTGCAATCTTGAGTGTCGATATTCTCTGGGCGATGAAGAGAATTCCCACTCTGATGTATCCCCATTGAGGGCAGTAATAAAGCCCCCAATGGGGATACAGGGGATACATCAGAGTGGGTGGACCTTTCAGGCCCTGTTCTGTGACCCAAAGCTGCCTAGGGGTTTAGCCATTGAGCTGAACTGAAGACTGGCCATTCCGAAAGTTTTTACAGGAGATCTGTTGCTGTGCCAGGAGTTTTCCACTGAGTGTTTGACCTGAAAATGGCAGGTTATCTAGTTCTCCTTAATACAAGTTTCTCCTTTTTCCAAATCTCCTCTGCAAAAGGGAGCCAGGTTGCCTGTCAGCCCAGTGAGACAAGGCAATGGAGGTGTTCAATACAGCCCTGAGCATGTAACCAGAAGGCTGAGTTCTGCTCTGCCGTGTTGTGAAATTGGAGGTGTCCAGTTTTATAAACCTGTAAGAACCAAGATTTGCTCATGGTTCATGTGCTTGGCACCAATCATGTTGCATGTATATCGACTCCTGCCTGCAGTGCGTTGATTCACTAATTAATTAAGGTTCATGCAGCACAGTGAAAATTGAGGGATGGAAAAGGATGAAAGAGGAGATATAGAATGATGAGGGCAGGAAGTGTAGGGGGCAAACCTGCAGAGAAGAGCACTCACACCCCAGCAGTAGCTAGGCTCCATTGGAATAAATTATGTACAGTAATAGTCTGTTTGGATGAAGCATTTGGTAATGGGGAATCTGACGGGGACGGCCTGGTGGACTTCAAGCAAGTTGTGAAATGTTTTACTCCTGGGTGCGGCATGGTACAGGTGTGTTGTCAGGGCAATAATCACTCACAGATGGGAAGAGCAATGTCAGGGACTGAGTGTAGTGTTTTTTAAGAGGCACTGGATTGACAGCACTACAGAATGCAGCCCCTGCTCTAGTCACAGGGCAAGTACAGCGCTATTGGCATCAGAACCCAGCATCACCCAATGCTGTCCTTGAAATGTGTAATCAACTCTAGGGCTGAGAGCCGAGGCCATGCTATGATCAGTCCTCCCTTCTTTTACTGAGGCTGCCAACAAGCAGGACAATGGCGGTGGCTCTTCTTTGTGATGTGATGTGTATATTCTACTAGGAACAAGCTGGCGGCCACCAGCTTCTCCCACCAAACGGCCACCATGGGCCATATTACAAAGAATGGCCCATTTCGCAGAGACCACTCCATGCACAGATGAAATGCGGCCACCTCTGAGATGGGACAAGGCAGCCATTTAACAGCAGGCACAACCTCTACTGCAGGGGTTCTCAAACTCGGGATGGGGAACCTTCAGGGAGTCGCAAGCTATCAGCCTTCACCCTAAACCACGCTTTGCCTCCCACATTTATAATTGTATTAAATATATTAAAATGTGTTTTTAATTTATAAGGGGAGGGGTTGCACTCATTGGCTTGTTGTGTGAAAGAGGTCACCAGTACAAAAGTTTGAGAACCACTGCTGTACTGTATCTCAGGACGGGAAGTGAATATATCCAGTTAAAACTGCAGTGAGGAACTTAGAAAGGTTGCCATGTAGCTAGGACAGCAGTGTTAGCATTCTAACCCATAGAAAAAACACCTTGCGGTCTTTAAGAACCAGAAATGGACAGAGCCTTGATTTTCCCTCTCATCTTCCTGGACTGAATGACTCTGTGCAGACATAGGCCTCGATCTGTAAATTGCTGTAACTCAATTGACTTCAGTGCAGCTAAGCTCATTGGCACCAGCAGGGGAACTGTCCCAGAATGTATTATGAAGCCTACCATCCTGAAGATGTTTTGCTTTATCAAGGTTTGGATACTGAAAGAAACCTATTGTTGCCAATTCCTCTTCAAAAAGAGAAGGTGACTTGTGCTATTAATGATATAAAGCTTAGTCAGTCTATCCCAGTATAACTCCCACTGCCTGGAGAATGCGTTGAGTTCATTAGTACCGACTGTATTTGAGTCTACATGACCTAGTTCACTTCCTGAAGAATCGAGTATCATCTCATTAATTTCTTAATTGTCTGGTGTTATTGAGAAGGTGCCTCCTTCAGGAATGGTTCAAGGTCACCCCTGGCTAGATGGCAGCTGAGGCGCTCAGCATGGAACTCACTAGATGGCTGCTGCTTCTTTTTCATTCATATTTATGAAACCATATTTTACACTGTTGCTCCGATTCCGCCCCATCTGCATTTCCCTGCATTAATCAATTGTACAACTTCCCTCCGTCTCCTTTATTCCCCGCTTAAAAATGAATGTGGTGAGAAAACATAATTAGATTCCACTTTGGTTAAATAATACCTTGAAAAACAGAGCAATGGCTTAAAATATAAGGGGAGAGTGAAAACTGCACAGTTTGAATTAATGAACAAATTACCTCAGGTAAAGTTGGATTTTAAATCAAGAGTATGGGTTGTTGTTGTTTCCTTTTTTTTTTCTTTTTGCTCCCCCTATCCCCTTTCCAGTGAATCATGAGAAATCTAGAGTTCAGCTGGATGGATGATTAGATTCTTTTCCATCCGCACTGAAAAATGAAATATTTCTAAAATATTAAATCCATCAAATTGATCAAAGTGCAGTGTCAAAAAACATTGTAAGTGCTTCTTCTCATCAAGTCCCCTTGGTGCTTGCAAATTGGAGACCTTTTTATGTCCCTCTCCAGAAATGGCTGGAGATTTTGTCTGCTAAGTGAAGCTGCATGTGAAATGAGTCTCACATTCTCAGCACAATTCCCCAACTAGTGTCCCAAAGCTTGTGTTACAATCTGGTTCAATAGGAAACCTTTGCTTAGGAGAAGAATGGAACTTAGAGTACATCTATACTACCAGCCAGATCGGATCGGTGAGTAGTGTTCGATGTATCAGGGATGGATTTATTGCGTCTCGTCTGGATGCGATAAATCAATCCACTAATCGACGGCCGTACTCCACCTCAGCAGCAGGAGTAAGCGCCACGGGGGCGCCACGGCAGTCGACTCGCTGCCGTGAGGACGGCCAGGTAAGTCAAACTAAGATACTTCGACTTCAGCTACGCAAATAGAGTAGTTGAAGTTGTGTATCTTAGTTCGAACTCCCCAACCCCCAGTGTAGACCAGCCCTTGGTGTTAGAAATGTGGGTGTGACTATGTTTGTGTAACCAACAGTAGCACAGTGCGTCTTTTGTCTCCCTCTGTGATTATATCATATATAGTGTAGATTTAATCAAAAAAATCTATACATTTTCCATGGAAAAAATTGCATGAAATGAAAAATTTGAAATGTATTTGGCATATGTTTTGAGAGTTTGTGACTAAATGAAAACTGAAATAAAATCGGGTTTAGCTTTCATTTTTTCCTCTCCTTTTTTTGTCCTTCTCACTTTCCTCCCTAACCCTGACCTGTTTTTCTTTCACTGGAAATGGAAGGAGGAGATTAAAAAGGGAGACAAAGGGGGAAAAGCCACAAAAAAAGAAAACCCGGAAAACCAAACACTTCTTTGCCTTGTACTTTTTTTCCTGGAAAACCAGAAAGTTCTCCTAAAATGTAAATTTGCCACAAAAATATTCATTTGGGTCAAAAAGACATTTTTCTTTGAAAAAAAATATTTGGATGGGGAAAACAATTCAACTAGCTCAAATATAGAGATTTATAAGCCTGCTACTGCACGCGCGCTCCTGGGTTTGCTGCTATAGCTCAGGCGGGAGACGCTCAGAACTTCAGAATCAGCAGTCTCAGGTTTTAGTCAAGTGAATAACATGACCATGCGCAGCTGTTACATTTGAAACTTCTGTACAGGAATGGCTTGATATGGGGAAAATTCCATGTGGGGCAGAGAGCCAGCAGCAGGTTCGTCCTACTCACTGTGCATGGGCAGTTCTTTTATATGTCCTAAATTAATCCCACAGAGCTTGTCTCATCATTCAGATTTCTTACAAAACCAGCTTTTTTCTTTTTTCTTTTTCTTTTTTTTTCATAAAAAGGTGTATATATCCCTAAATGGCCACCATATTCAGGGACAAATTCTCTCAGATCTGGATCGTAACTCTCAACTTCTGCTCTTTCTGCATGCATGGACCTCCTTTTGCCTTCAAATGAGGGCAAAAGTACTCAAAGGAATAGGTTTGAGGAAACACAATTTTTGGCTACATCTATACTGCAAACCACTATTGGCAGTGTGCAATGTATGTGTCACTTCATAATGCAGTGAAAAGCTACACTGCAGTGTGTAGCTACATGTGAACGTGAAAGGCTCTGGCAGGGAGGAAGAGGCAGGGAAAGCTGCAGTAGTGGGACACTACACTGCTAGAAATAGTGGTGTAGACAGGAAGTCATTGCTTGGACAAGCAGAGAGCCAGGTAGGTTATATACTTGAATACATACATCCTTCCGGGGTGTCTTTACTTGCCTAAGCCATGCCTCACCATCTCCACTGCTTTTTTAACCCGTGGCAGGGGGATTACATGTGTACGTATAGTACACATCACCAAAAGAAGGAGGCAGTGTAGACACACCATTTGAGAGGAGCGTCCTCCATCTGAGAGGACATATGTGCTTTAAGCTTGTGTCTATTTGGGTATGGATATGCCACAGATTAAGGACAAAATGACTTAAAAAAGAGCAGATTTCAACAAACTTAGAGAACTGGTAGGTAAGGTCCCATGGGAAGAAGACCTAAGGGATAAAGGAGTTCAGAAAAGCTGGCTTGTTCTCAAGGAAACAATGGTAAAGGTACAAATGAAAACTATCATGATGTGAAGGAAAGACAGGAAGAATAGTAAGAAGCCAATATGGCTCCATCAGGAACTCTCTAATGACCTGAAAATCAAAAAGGAATCCTACAAAATGTGGAACTACGGACAAATTCCTAAGGAGGAGTGCAAAAGAATAGTGCAAACGTGTGGAGACAGATTCAGAAAAGCTAAGGCACAAAATGAGTTACACCTAGCAAGGGACATGAAAGGCAATAAGAAGTCGTTCTTTAAATACATTAGGAGCAAGAGAAAGATGAAAGAAAGTGTAAGTCCTCTACTTAATGAGGAAGGAGAGCTAAAAACTAGTGACATCAAGAAGGCTGAGGTGATTAATGCCTGTTTTGCTTTAGTCTTCACTAAAAAGGTTAATAGTAACCAGACACTATACACAATTAAAATTAAAAACAAGGCAGAAGGAGCACAAGCCAAAATAAGGAAAGAACAGGTTAAAGAATATTTATATAAGTTAGATGTAATTAAGTCAGCAGGACCTGATGAAATTCACCTTAGAGTACTTAAGGAACTAGTTGAAAGCAATCTCAGAACCATTAACAATTAGCTTCAGGAACTCATGGTTGAGGTCCCAGAGGACTGGAAAAGGGCAACAATAGTAGCTATATTTAAAAAGAGGACCCAGGGAATAACAGACCAGTCAGACTAACTTCAATACTTGGAAAGATGCTAGAACAAATTATTACACTATCTATCTGTAAGCGGCTAGAAGTTAATAGAATAATTAGAAATAGCCAGCATGGATTTGTCAAGAACAAATAATGTCAGATCAATGTCATTTTCTTCTTTGACAGGGCTACAGGCCTACAGGATAGGGGGAAGCTGTAGACATGATATATCTTGATTTTAGTAAGGCTTTTGACACAGTTCCACATGACATTCTCATAAGCAAACTAGGAAAATGTGGTCTAGCTGAAATTACTATAAGGTGTGTGCACAACTGTTTGAAAGAGTGTATTCAAACAGTTATCAATGATTCGCTGTCCAACTGGGAAGGTATATCTAGTGGGGTACTGCAGGGGTCAGTCCTGGGTCTGTTTTTTTTTTTTTAATGACTTGGAGCATATGCTTATAAAATTTGCAAGTGACAACAAGTTAGGAGGGGTTGCAGGCACTTTGGCGGACAAGATTAGAATGCAAAGGTACCTTGACAAATTGGAGAATTGGTCTGAAATCAGCAAGTTGAAATTCAATAAAGACTAGTGCAAAGCACTATACTTAGAAAGGAAAAATCAAATGCACAACTGCAAAATGAGGAATCTAGGTGATTAGTATTGCTGAAAAGGAGCTAGGGCCTATATCATATCACAAATTAAATATTTGAGGTCTGGAAGGAATTTTCCCTCAGGTCATATCGGCAGAGATCCTGAGTGGGGCATTAGTCACTTGCTGGTTTAAACTAGTATAAATGGTGGGTTCTCTGTAACTTGAAGACTTTACATCAAAATTTGAGGACTTCAGTAACTCAGCCAGAAGTTATGGGTCTATTACATGAGTGGGTGTGGTTCTGTGTCCTGCAATGTGCAGGAGGTCAGATAGATGATCGTGGTGGTCCCTTCTGGCCTTAAAGTCTATGAGTCAACAATGTGATGGAGTTTTTAAAAAGGCCAATATCATTCTGGAGCATATTAATAGGTGTGTCATATGTAAGATACAGGAGGTAATTGTCCTGCTCTGATTGGCACTGGTGAGGCCTTAACTGCAGTACAGTGTCCAGTTCTGGGAGCCACACTTTAGGAAAGCTGCAGATAGATTGGAGACAGTCCAGAAGATAGCAACAAAACAAATAAAAGTCTTGAGACAAGAAGGCCGAGGGGGAACTTGATAAGTCTACAAATACATTAAGGGCTGCTACAAAGAAGACTGAGGTCAATTGTTCTCCATGCGCACTGAAGCTAGGACAAGAAATAATGGTTTAGTAAATACATGAGTTTAGTCTGCCGCAAGGGAAAATTTGGTTAGATATTAGGGAAAACTTTCTAACTATGCAGTAGTTAAGCTCTGGAATAGATTTCCAAGCAGGTTGTGGAATCCCCGTCACTGGAGGTTTTTAAAGACAGGTTAAAGAAACACCTGTCAGGGATGGTCTACGTTTACTTGTTCTGCCTCAGTGCTGAGGGCTGGATTTGATTTCTCAGTTCCCTGCATTTGCATGACTCTATGTATGTGGTGTTTATTAGCTGTTCATTATTAATAACAAAGTGCTAGAGCAAACTAACAATCAAAATTTACTAGCTGCAGAGTTCAGCTCTTGATCTGAACTTTCTCGAAGTTTAAGGGGGAAAGATTAGTTTGGTCTCATTTCTCTCCTGAACACAGTGCTTTCTGGGCACAGGGCTAAGAGTTGAGAGACCCATATTCTCTTACTGAATCACTTGGTGCCTTGGTTTCCCCTTCTGTAAAATGGGGATGATCAGAGCTGCCTTTGTAAAGATTTTGGCTGTGGATGATTCTTTCTTAAGAGCTCAGAATGATTTACATCCATTAGCTAACACTCACAAGACCTATGTGAGAGTGGGCACATTCTTTTAATTACACAATAGGGGAAGCAGGTGGAGAGAAATGAAGTGACTTGTCAGCAAGTCAGTGGCAGATTCACCAAGAGAACCCAGGAATCCTGGTTCCCTGGCTTGTGCCTTACTCAATAGACCATTTGGCCGCTCCGTGGTTAAACTAGAGGAAGTTCTACAAAAGTATATCAAAACAGGCTGTACTGAGAACAGAGGGAAGGAAAGCAGCAAAGAAATGGATTACTACAACTTTACTGCTTACCAAATTAGAAACGATTTAAGGATTAAGTACCATTAATTACTGCCCAACAAATGCTGAACTACAATGGAGCACTTGTGGAAATAGAGAGGACTTCTGCCTGAATACTAAATGGCTTCATTAATGCTCGGTGCAATTTCATTGAGTGATAAATTAATTCGCTCGACGCGTGAAGAATTACTGAATGGAATGTTGGGCAAATATCTCGACAACAGAAAGCCACTATGCCGGGCAGGCCACATGGGCACCAGATGTATGAACAATGTGAACAGGAAAATGGGCAAGGGAGAGCAGATCTTTATTTTAAAAAAATAATAAAATAAGGTGGTTGGGTTTATTTCAGAGGAGCCTGTAACATATAGGAGGAAAGATGCTAGAAGTTTCTCTGCCTGAGCTGGAAGGTGAAGGTTACAGAGATGTGGGGATTGTTCATCTTCGTCAGCAGCATGGGGCACAAATCACCTGCTGGGATCTTCTTGTCACATCAGCTAATCATTTCCCTGCCATTGCAGAGGCCTCAGGCATGGGGCACACACAAGAGTTCAGTCTCCTGAGGACTGAAGTGCTTTGGTCTAACGAAAGCTCAGTAGCAGGATAACTGGGTGAAACATATTGGTCTGTGCTATGCAGGAGGTCTGACTAGATGGTCTGATCATCCCTTCTAGCCTTAAATGCTATGAATATATGTTGGGGGGGGCAGATTATCCCCCATGTGCTACTGGGAGGTTCTGACACCTTCCCCTGAAGCATATGGTGCTTGGCCATTGTTATAGGCCCTTAGCTCTTCCAGGGCATGATCCAAAGCCTACTGAAGTCTACAAGAGGCTTTCCATTTACTTCAGTGGGTTTTGGATTCAGGCCCCTGTAGCGCTTTGCATTTGTAAATCTCACTAGTCTTTGGAAAGGTAATCTCACCCTCCGCCCCTACCATGTGACTGGTGGGGACAGGGATCCGTAGCAGGTGCCCTGAGTGCCAGTGGCTCTCACTGGAATGGCAGTCCCCTAGTTTGTCTCGGCACAGAGAGTCTAGGGGCCAGGAGACTGAAATCTTTTCATGGCCTTCCAGGTGGGAACCTTCCAGAGCAGAGAGGAGGAGCAATGGCAGGAGGCAACAGGGCAGGGGAAGCTTGCCCATGGGAGAATCCACTAGACGTGATGTCTTTGTTGTGCCAGAAGAAAGGAGATTCCATTCTCCCAGGCTGTCAGTCTCACACTAGTGTCAGGATGGCCGAGTTATCTCAGATCCATGGCTTTGTCTCCCGCTTTCCTGCATGTGCTGGTCTCCATATGAAGGCATAGGTCCAAATGCCTCTCAGTTTTCCTTCACAGCTCGCCTTATTTTTAATTCTTTGTTACCCATAATCACCTATATTCTGGTTTCTATAGCCCTTCCCGTCTCAGCAGGCGGGGTAGGTTGTTCTTGTTGGCTCCGCCCACTGCCCAGGATTTCACCAGTACCAAAACCATTTAAATAAATGAATGTAAAGGGCAGTGAGTTTAGGGTGGTGGGATGAGTCTGGTTTGGAAATCTGGGAGTGAAATCTCCCAGAGTGGAGCTACAGTGATTGGAAGCCCCCTAGGAATTGCAGCTGGGGATTACCTTGGCATCATAAAAACCAGCTTCATATGAAAGATCAGCTGCTGTCAATTGATACAAATACTGTTGCAGTTCTCAAGCTTTCCCACTTGCATGGAAGTGGATTCTGTCAGTGAATGGACACCTCCTCTGTGTCAGCTTTCATTCTGCCTTGGAAGCAATTTCCCCAGGATGGAGAGGCAGGGAAGGGTTATCTGCCCACAACTGTTAGTTCTAAGGGTTCAGTTTCTCTGAATAACTTTAGAGTTACACATCTCTCTCGTCTGGCATCTGACAGCACTTGTAATCTCCCTGAGTAGAGTCTCTGC
This sequence comes from Chelonoidis abingdonii, assembly GCF_003597395.2. NCBI lineage: Eukaryota > Metazoa > Chordata > Testudines > Testudinidae > Chelonoidis > Chelonoidis abingdonii. The sequence goes on along the minus strand of NC_133786.1, from coordinate 4,921,376 downwards.
AATTCCCTTTAGTACATATCACCTGGAGTTCAGCTTGATTTTGTCTGTCCCATGAGACTTTTTAGTCTTCAGTTTCTTTGCAGAATTATTGATCTCTTACCCAGCTATGGACCCAGTGCCTATATTAAGTGTGAACAAAGAGTCAACCACGACAGGTCTGAGATATTAGGGCAAGTACATTTAGTGACTCGTTGAAGTGCTCTTGTCATCTTTCTCTTTACCTCTTCCCTGCACTGTCATTTGTCTGCCTCCTCTGGCCTTTTTTGTGCTAGTGAAATTTACTTTTACTGTATTGCTTTGACCATCGTTTGCTGCATATTAGCTTGGCATTTTCCCACAGGATCAAAGGTTCTGTGTGCTCAGGTCTGGTGAATTTACATTGCTAAATGATCCAATGCAGAGAAGTGGTCAGGAACCATACTGGCAGTCAGCTGCTGTGTCCATGTTACGAAGGGCATACTTAGTGTGTCACTCCAGTCGGTGCTAGTTCCGCCAGTGGATGGAGCCTTGGGAAGGGAGTGAGAAGACCTGTAATCTGTTGCTGCCCTTGATATCTGATAGTGTTCAACTCACTACATCTCTTTCTTTTTGTTTCCCTCCCTCCTTTGTCTGTCTTGTCTAATTAGATATAGCCTATTTGGATTCGGGGCTGTCTCTTGCCATGTGCTTGCATAGAACAATAGGCCCCTGAACTTGGTTGGGACTTCTAGATGCTCCTGGGATTAGAATAATAATAATCTGTGTTGGCCCAAGAACAATAGACCTCTAGATTGACCATTAAAGAACCAAAGAACAATAAAAATGAGTTTAATACTAGACATGTACAAAACCCAGACCAAGATTTTGAATGACCTAGTGAAACCAGCTGAGGCTTTTATAGTGAAGCTGTTTTGCTGTCCATATTAGGAGCCATTCCATAGTTCAGGTGGCAATCTCAGTTCTGACATAAGCTGTCCTGAAATTTTGTCAAAAAAAAAAAATCATGTAAAAGAGCGTATTTTTTTCTCTGTCCATAGAAAAGTGTCTGCCATGTTAGAAAGGAAATTACTGAAATTAAAGTTAGAGGTAAGTTTGGAAAATGCATTTTGATTTGAAATTTTTCACCAAACTAGCCCCTTTTTTTCCTGTGGCTTCTTTAGCTATAGCTAATGGCTTTTACCACAAGTTTCTATGTAGTTAAACATAATAAAAAAAAACAATAAACAGGCTCCTTTAAAAAAAACCAAACCTGTTATCTAGTTATAGACCCATCAAAACCCTAGGTTTTCCTGGAAAAAATTGTTCTTCTCCCTTGAGCACTTGTGAAAAGTTCTCAAGGGCCTTTGGTGCATTTAATAATCTATTGCCCCACATTCGCTCTAGATATAGCCTGGATAGGATGGTACACCACTCGGAAAGGAGAGACATTGAGTGTAACATCTTAGTGAAATTTTGAGAATAGGCTTCCTACCCAGCCCAGAAACAGGAATCCAAGACAGTAAGGGCCAGATTTTCAGCTGGCGCAATACCAGTGTAAGTCCTGTGACTTCTGTGGAGCTATACCAGCTGAGGATCTGGCGCCTAGGTTGTTTTCAAGGGATTTAGGAGCAGGGGAATAAAAACACCGTAAACTAATTGGAGGCAGAAGCCTGTCATAAAAAAAAAAATCTCTCTGTATATGTTGTTCTCTCTGCTGTGCAGCGTTTCCTGGTTTCAGTGAAGCACTGCCTGTATCAGAGAACACCTAGACATGCAAAGAGTGCACGAGATCACCTGGATGTTGTTTTCCGAAGGTGCCAGGAATGAACCCAGGAATTACACTATATATTTTTGAGCACCATCCACTGGCACCTTATCTATGAACTATTTACGTAGAGAGCCCTCCTGTAATACTTAGGCTCTAGCATCATACAAGTTATAAAGATATAAGAGTAAGTTTTCCCATTGCACTTTCTTTGAGGATACTTTGAAGCTGCCCATTTTTCTGTTGTCCCCTTTTTAGGCTTAGTCTGCAATTCATTCGGCCATTGTGGGTAGGCAGGTGGACCAGAGAGTCTAGTGTAAGGGACTGCCTGCATGCCAGTCAGCCCCTGCATTAGTCAGTACCAGCTCTCCATGCCAGCTTGGTAAACATCTGTTTACTGGTTTATTTATTCCCTTTGCAATCATCAGGGGAGGATAATCTCGGTGACATGCCACATCTCGTTTACAGCAAGCCCGGAAAAAGTTAGAAATGCAATTTGCAGGGTGGAGGGAAGGCATGAGGGGGGGGAGATGTAGACGTTCCCTGCACATTGGGAAGAGAAAAAGGAGTCAGGGAAAGTCATACAATATTCAGTGACACTGTGTCAAGACACAGATAGGGGTAAAACAGTAATTAAAGTAAACAGCACATCAAAAGCTTGGCTAAAACCATTATTTAAATTGAAAGTAAATGTAGAAGCCTCTCATGTAGCATTGTATAAATGTGTTTCCAAGATCCTTTTAAGAATATTAATGATGATGGAAGCAGAATGGCTGAATAGCAATGATTTAGTCTTTATAGCGTGTGACAGTTTGGAAGGGGACTGAACCCTCGCTCAGCTGTTGGCATGCAGAAGCTGACAGGGAGAATGAATCTTGCCAGAGGATAAAGCCTTCTTTGCAGGAGAATTAGAGAGGCTGGGATCTTCGTGTGAGCAAAGGTAGATGAGCAAGACTCTTCTTCTGCATGGGTTCAGGTTAGCCCATATGAGAATTAATCAGTGGGACTCTGGGCACATAGAACTCATTGCAGGCTCTGGTCCTGTGTAGTCTCTTCACCATTTGGGTGGGCTCTGGTTGCATTTTGAACAAGGGACTTTACGAACACTAGTTTCCATCCCAGAAACTGTGCACCAAACCTCACAGCAAACTTTCCCGGTGGCTCTGAAATGCCCTCTTAGCTTTCCTTCCCTGTGTCGTGTCTCAGTTCTGAATGACTGTGGTCCCAGCTAGGGTTGGAGATGGAAGCGACTACATGAGAAGCGCTTCCCAGTTCCCGGGAAGCATCTGAAATTGTGGGTGCTTCTCAGCACTGAACCCAGACTCCATCTCAGGTTCATGCACAGCTGCTTTTGACCTTCCTCCCATAGTGTCTCAACTCTTAGATAGCTGCCCTGCCTCAGTTCTTTGAAAAGTCTGCCCGATAACATGTGCCTGCTGTTTGAGACTTAGTCACAGAAATCAGAGATGAAAGAGGTGATTTACTCCATTTTCCGCAACCAGTACCAGATTGTCTTCTGCAGGCTATCCTCAAGGGCTTTGCCCAATTGAATTTCAAAAGATTCAAGTGTAGGAGTTTCAGCTGGTTCAACAGTCTAATACATTTCACCACCAGGACGACTTTCCTGTTAGCCTATTATTTTATATTATCCTGTTGCTGGTAGTTATACCCACTTGTCCCTGCATATTTCCCATGTAACACATGTTTATCTGCTCACTAGTACCTGGATTGTAGTGTGCAGTTGTTTCCTGGATTGGTGCATCTGGGCCAGGATCTAGACAGGCAGTTTAGTGGAAACTGCTACTTATTCTGGGAACTAGAGTCATGAGATGCTAATGTGTGTGTCAGACTAGTGTCCTCTCCTTTGTCCTCCACCTTCTGCATCACAGGGAGCAACACAGCACCCTTTACATATTTGTGTCACTTTCTGCTGCAAGGTCTGAGCATGGTCTGAGCACAACACTAGGCTCCAGCAACTCTCAAGGTTTATCTTGAGTCTGGCACTAATCCCCTTTGGAATATGGAGCAAATATCTTAGCCACTCTGCCTCAGTTTCCCCAATCTGAAAAATGAGAGTAACAATATTTTCCTCATGGAGGGGGAGGACAAATTATAATTGGTCCTAATAATACTCTGATTTATAATGGGCTTCCCCAAGCAAGCACAACCTAATAAAAACACTTAAAAACAACCCTCCACATGTAGATGCATAGAAGGAAAATAAGAGACTATTGAGAAGACTGAAAGAGCTCTGTGCATATTACCTTTGCACTCTGATATGGATGCAAGATATATATACATGGCATCATATATATATATACACACACACGCACACACATATAATCAGTCTGGGAGTGCTAGCTGTGTGGCACTGGGGATAGGGTATAGTGTGAGGGACTGAGAGTGGGAATATCTAAATGAAATACATCCACCCACTGCCCCTCCTGAGACCTACATTTTCAAGTGGGACTAGTGATTCAGAGTACCTCAGTTTTGGTGTGTTCCTCTTGGGCTTTCTTAAATAGGGCCTGATTTTCAAAGGGCAGGCCCCTTCTATTATTATTAATAACAAGACGTAGCTCTTCCATAGCACATTTTATCTGTAGATCTTAAAGCTTTTTATAAAGGAGGTCTATTCTGCAGTAGTGTTATATATATGGGGAAACTGAGGCACAAACTTGCCCCAGGTCACTCAGCAGGCCAGTGAAAGAGACAGGAATGGAACCCAACTTCCCTGCATCCAGGCCAGTGATCTATCCCATAGGCCACACTGCCTTGAGTTAGGCATCTACAAAGTGAGACACCAGAACTCTATCTGAGCGTATGTCTACACTGCAATAAAAACCTGTGGCACCGAGGCTCAGAGCACTGGTCGGCTGACTGGGACTTACAGGGCTAAAATAGCAGTATAAATACTCCGGCTCAGGCTGGAGCCCAGGCTCTGGGACCCTCCCTCGAGCCTGAGACTGAACATCCACACTGCAATTTTATAGGCCTGCATTCCAAGCCCCATGAGCCCAAGCCCATCTGAGTGCTTTCCATGTAAACTCGATAGCAATAGCAAAATCCCTAGTGGATTTCATGGAGTCTCTGGCTCTCCTCCCTTCTGAAACTAAGGCTGGGATTCCTCTGTGCTGTTCATCTGCGATACCCTTTAACTCATGCATTTTCATGCCACTTCATCTTCAGGTGGTTGCATCTTCGAGCCACATTTGCTCATTCCTTCCTCAGCTCAGCACCCCCTAAGCCTCGTGTTAGATTCACCATGGGGCTGGCCAGGTTCTTTTGGGGTAATGAAGAAGACCTTTATCTGCAGCCCTGAACGAAAGGCTGTTCTTATTAAGGCTGTGCAGAATGACTATCCTTATCAGCTCCTCCTTCCAAAGAAGCATATTCATAGACCGGAGCAGTAACGCAGCCTCCTGCAGTCTCAAGCCACTCTCTCACACTGGATGGACATCCTCACCATTTCCAAGTACAAAATATTCTTGTCACTTCTGGGCAATTTGCAGACCAGGCAGCAGGACAAGGATTTGTCTCTGTCAGAGTGTTAATACCAGCAATCAAATTCAGAGCCAGCAAGCCAAGGCCCAGGCTGCTCCTTCAGATCAGTTGTATCACCAAGCAGCACGAACAACACAGCTTTACTGGTGGCAAACAGAGTCACACAGGCACTCTCCATTCTCCACATCTCTTTGTCCTTCCCATTCAGGCGCCATGGACTTTCACACATTCCACCTCCCCATCCCCTCAGCTATCTGTCAAATGGAACAGCCATGAACTTGTTATTTACATAAACAGTCCCTTCTGTAAATGAACGTTAATTACTCCCCTATGCAAAGGCAGATAAGCACTCATTGATTGATTGATTCCCTCCAGACCATCACATGCAATCATACAATTAGTCATTCTTCAGGATTGTGGTGGGATGTGTAGCCTTCTGAGGAGGTTAGTCCTTTCTCCAAAGGACAAGTGTTAAAACTACAATTAGCATAAGAAGATCAAATATTTCCCAGCAAGCTATGCAGTAAAATAGTGTATGGTATTATTGTATTTCTGGCCATGCCATGATTCCAAATAGCACCGTGTTCGACAGGAATTGGCTGGGGCCAGTTTGCGTGGTATTCTGAAGTATCCCTGTTGTATATGCCCAGAAAGATGCATCACATGGTTGGGAAGCCGCACAGCTGTTCACTCTTACTCTATCTGCTGCTCTTTGTCTTTTACTAAAGTGGCAGAAGCTGGAGGACTTGGGTTCTAACCCCACTGCTGCTGTGAAATGTTGAATATCCGTGGTGTGCAGCATAAGATTTCAGAGTAGCAGGCAGAAATGTTAAGTGGCCATGACTATGTTACAATTTGGTATAGGATGATACAACTGTAGCTTAGACTAAATTCCCCAGGTGCACAGTAACCAAACAACTTTCCTCTTCTAATGACTCCAGGCACATCTTGCCTATAGGCCCATAGGAGCTCACATGAACTGCAGTTTAGACCATGCACATCCCATGAGAACTATCTAGGACTGGTTGAAAATTTTCCATCAAAACTATTTTTCAATGGAAAGTTGGATTTTTGACCAACTACCATTTTTGTGTGTTATGTGTCTGCTTTCTGAGGACAATTTCTACTTTTCATTTAAAAAAATCATTCTAGGTTTTATTTTGAGCAAAACCCAAAAAATTTTCAGTGTGAACCCCAAAAGTTCAGGTTTTGTTTTTTGATGAAACAAATTGGTGGAAAACAAAAACTCTAGCGCTAGCCAACCCTTTCTTGGCTTGAATGAATGCAACACCATGTAAAGCATGGGTTCTAGAAACAATCACAGGTTAAGGAAGGACAGGATTAGCCTATTTCTTCCATGTGTCATGCTGATCGAAGAACCTTCCATTGGCATTCGCAGCATGTGTGTTTATTTGAGCCAGACACTTAAGTATTCGTTTACTGCTGAAGTTTTGTATTTAGAACTCTTAAAGAGTTTCTGTCTTTGGCTGACTGGAAAGCACTGAAAGGGGAAAAAAACAATTGAGGGCAGCTCATAACTTAGACAGGAAAACTGATTTGACATTATTATGCCTTCATTTATTGGCAGCTCACAATAAGATGTAAAGAAATGTCAAAAAATCCCATGTGCATGTTGGTTCGGTTCAGGAAAAATTGCTGTTTGCCTCTGCCCGGAGGCAACGAGTCACTCCATTAATGCGCAAGGCACTAAAATGATCCCTTTGTTTTTCTTATGATCATTTCTGATAGCGCACTCTGCCAGAGATATCATATCTTTGATCTCTCAGCACTGATGTTGAGTCTCTCTTGAGTTCAATAGCATCTCCTTGAGATTAATACTTCATGGCATTCTCAGCACCAAGCTGTCCTAACCCATACATCACAAGATGCCATGCCTAGCACTAGCCTCCTGCCTCAATGACTTCATGCTGGAGCAATAAATAACCCTCAGTCGGCTCCATTCTTCCTTGTTTGTTGCGTACAAATAGTTTAACAAGGCACATAGAAACACCCCATAAGAAAAGACAAAGGGAAGTTTTTTCAGTAGTATGACAATGAACAGACCGATGTAGAAAGCGATGGTTAGAACCATCTTACATTCCCAGGCTTGCTTCTATCTTTAAGCACAGAGAATATTTAACCTCTGATGGAAATTTGCAAAGCTTCATTTTTTTCCCCCTTCTCAGGCAGGAGAGGTGAAGTCATGCAGTGGTTTCTCCGAGATGCCTTATAGGGAGTGACAAACCAATGTACCTCTAGGGTGCCCATCTGCCAGCTAACTCATTTCATATCTCATCCATTAGGTGAATGAGTTATGAAAATCACTTTCCGCTTTGGCTTTTAGTTTGGCTCGCGTTTTATTTTCCAAAGGGTTGCCAATCAGCTCTTTCCTTTGCAAGACTGGCTGGACTTAGAAACACCTTCCTTGTTATTTAAGAGGGTGGGTTAGGCAGACCTTGTTTCAGCAGGTTGGAGTCTCTGTCAAACCACTGTGCTGCATCCATGTAAAAAGAGTAAATAGCCACACACTAAGCATCTCCTTAAAAGGAATTCTGGCTGCCATGGTGCACAGATGCACATCTCTCTCTTCCCTCCCAGCTATCTGGTTGGAGGATAACACACTGAGATAAATTAGAGGTAAACCTTCATTTCAGTCTCTGAGAAAATTAAAGGTGCCCAATCTCTTTAACTTCCCGCAGTTGTACCTCCAACTATGCCAAGCTCACAGAGTGATCTAGTTGGATTTTCTAAACTAATGAGGTTTGTGACTTGGATGGGAGACCTCCAAGAAAAGAAAAAAAAAAAAAAAAACAGAGTGTTGCTGGAAGTGAAATTGAAACTGAAGGCTTGAGCCAAAGTCCCATTGGAATCAGTGGGAACCTCTCCGTGGATTTCAATAAACTTCAGCTCGAGCCTTAGACCAGTGCTGCTCTGAAACCCTCTGTGTTTATATTAACCCAGTGTACTATTGGATGGTGCCTTTAAAGTCCTAGGCAAATTCCAAATCACATAAATTCAGTGCTACCTAATTTTCCTCTTTTAATTTCAGATATTTGAAGGATGTAAATAGAACTGGATGAATAACTGTTTTTTCCAAACCAAAGAGATCATTTTGAGTCAAAGTGAAATCAACAAAAAAACTTGTTTTGGGTCAAACATTATTTAATTGTTGATTTTTTTTACCCTTTAAAACACATTAAATCCAGCTAAAGTTAGAAACCATAGACAGTTTTGAAGCAAAATGTCGAAACAAAAGGTCGTTTTGAATATCGAAACAAAAGGTCACTTTGAATATCGAAACAAAAGGTTGTTTCGAAACAAAATGTTTCAACTTTGAAAAAAAAAATCCCATTTTTTGAAGCTGAAACTATGCACTGAATTTGCCAATAGTTTTGGTCGACCCTAAACTGCATTATTTAGTGAATAAACTATTCGTCTGAAAAACAATGCCCAGCTGTAAATGTATATGCTAAGGAGGAAAAAGGATTAGTTACAGAGGGGAGAAGAGGCATAATCAAACACAATGGAATTTAAGGGATCATTTAGACAGAACAACAGAGAAACGTACCAATGGCAACATCTTTTAGAGTGAGAGAGAGTTTCCCAGGAGAAGTAGTGGAAGCCCTACTATTTGAGATATTGGAAACTAAGTTTTAGAAAATACAGCACAGGAAACATTCCAGTATGGTCTGTGTCAGGGTGGAGGTGATGGCATTCAGGTTGATTATTCTTTTTCAAGTCTAATGTGGATGAATCCCTGATTCTTCACTTCCTGGCCTAAACTTTGGTGTGATATTACTGGTGCTGGAAAAAAAAAGGTGCTATGTGACACTCGAGAGCTAACTGTTTCAGTGGTGGGGAAGTGACCCATGCATAGCCTGCAAAGCACCATAGGGTCTGGTTCTTCTGGATGAAAGGCGCTCTACAACTGCAAAGGGAATATCACTGTGGGAGAAATCTCCCCCATTAACTCACACCCACACAAGCTCCCAGGGTGTTTGGTGAGGGGGAAATGACCCCAAAGGGCTTATCAGATTATTATGTTAATGGATTTGCCTTGGAGTGTAGCTTGTGTAGTGCAGCATTACACCACATCCAATGTGTCACCCTGCATAACACAACGCATGGAGAGACTAAACTGCAGAATGCCCTTGTTTTCCAGCCTGATGGATTTAGACAGATATTCGTCCTGGGAGTGGGAAGTTTATCATTTCTGCAGGACATGGAGGAACTGAGGAGAGAATCCCCTAACTCGTTAACTACTTATTTCACTGTGATAATTGAAAGAGGAAGGATGAAAATCCCAGTACTTGGGCCTTCTCAGATTAACCTAGGCTAGTGTCTAAGCATTGTTCTGTGGAGAACAAGCCTGCTTTGACAGGCAGACTGAGTAGATGACCTAATAAGGCCTTCCCATGCCTGATTGAAGCCCCTTTGGCAGTTAGTGCCCAGGAGTGCATGGGAGAGGACACGGAGAGCCCTCCTTTGTTGCTGCACCTGCATGGGGAGTGACTGGCACTCAGATGGCTGTTCAGTGGATCATTGTGTTGGGAGAGCAGGTAGTAGTGCTGTCAGCTGGGAGAGAAGGAACATCTAGGCTGTGGGACCATAGCCCTGCTGATTAGAGGTCTGTAACTGGTTGAAAAGGGGGTGACCGGGAAAGGATGGGGCCCCAGTGAACATGATGTACCAGGGCTTCAAATTTCTTTTGGCAGATCTGTAGATGCCACTGTGGGAAGCACTGGTTACATCTCTTCTGAGATGCTTCACAGCCCATTCGTTGCTCTTTTAGATCCCAGAAGTCATTAGGTCTTATCAGTCCTAATGCTTCCAGGCACTCCTTCTGGGAGAGTGCATGTCTTCCTCCTTTTCCTCCCTAGGAAGTGGTGTGCCTGCAGTGAGCCAAATTATCTTCTGAGCTACGTCAGGGCAGCCCCTGATGAGTTCAGATGGGGTTATGCTGTTGTAACTAGGGAAGGATTCAGCTCACACCGCCGACCTGCCAGACATGGACTTTTTCACTGACAAATCAGTCGTGCCAGTTCCCACGCATGGCAGAGCCTACCACGTTGTGAACAGCCGCCAGCAGGCTGTGTGCTGTGTTCATATCATTAGTGTGTCAGTGGTGCTGAAGTGAGAGCAGGCCCTGTTGTACTAGGTGCTGCAGAAACACTTCATTAGAAACAGTCCCTGCCCCAGAGAGCTCACACTCCAAGGGGTTACCTGCATTGAAGCTGGGGGGTGTAATTTTCAGTTTGAGGAGACATGCGCATGTGAACCCTGGTGGCGCAGGTGGAGGGAGGGGCTAGCTGTCCTGAGTACAGCCCTGCCTGGCATCCAAGGTACTTATTCTGGCAGTTACCCCTCCCACAGCCAGCGCACCCACGGCTACATTTGGATTTTTAGTGCACTGGCTTGGTCAAAGTTAGCACACGTACATTTAACTGAGCCAGAAATTACACCTCCAGCTCCAGTGTAGACATACCTTAAATAGACAAGACAGACAAAGAAAAGCCTGTTTTACCTATTTAGTTGGTAGTGAAGTGAAGCACAAAGAGATTAGGTGATTTATCCAATATTCCACAGTAAATACTGTAAATTGAACCCATATCTGCTGTATCCATGCCAGTGCCTTAAGCACAAACACATTTTCCCTCTTGTAAACCCTGCTGTAATGAGAACACAATACTGATAGGGAGAACAGGCTTGGAAGCTCCGGTAGAACATGCACGTAACCGACTGGGAGACTGGTAATGAGAGGGGACGATGCCGTTAAAGATGAGAGCTGTTTTTTTTTATTTTTTTTGTTTTTTGATTTATTTCCACTCACTGGCCTCTGGGGAAAAGGGTTTCAATTTTTAAAGTTCTGTCACAACAGGTTAGAGTATTAGCAATCGTGGTTCACTGCCATCTGTATTTGTTCCATTTGTGGCATTTATGATGGTTATCCACATTAATTATTTCGCTGCTAAAGTCCCTTCTAATTTCAGAACACTGTTATTTCTAAGAAAGATGGATATTAAATATGCCACACATCAGTGTGGGGTGGCATTACACTATGCTATTAAGTTCTGATGCAGAGGCTTGGCAAAAAATAACTTTGCTATTTGTAATCACCATGAAGTGTTTTAGTGTTGTGGCTCAGAATAAGAAATAAAGCTGATGACAGGAACTGATTTCTTATTAGTACGCCGTTCAGGAGTTTACATAAATCAGAAAGGAAATCAGAATGTAACCCTTGGCTGGCCGGTTTCCCTTGGTGTGTCTGGGATTGGGGCAGAGCAATGGATGAGTGTAGCATGGGGATGAGTCAAGGGTTCATGAGGATGTCCCAGCCCACCCTTGAAGCCTTGTGATGCAGAGATGGGTTAGAAGAGGGGCCTTTGGTCCAGGGTTTGGATAAAATGGGATTTTGCTCCAAAACTGCCCTGACTTTGGTTTTGCAAAGCCTGACCAATGAGGCCTGTGATGAGACCACAAGAACTCATGCCATTATCATAGTATCTGATCTGCTCCCAAGACCCTTGGGGCATAAGGCAGATTGTTACCCCCCTTCTACAGCCTGGGTTCTGAGACACAGAGAAAGCAAGTGACGTGGCCAAGGTCGGATAGGGAGTCAGTGGTAGATGTAGGAATTGACCTCAGGCCTCAGGAGCACTCTGATCATCCTTCCTCTGTCTGATCGCACCCCAAAGCTTTGAGGCCTTGGCCCCACCAGAGCTTGCTCTGAAGCCCTGTGTGTGAGCAGCAGGCCATGGGTTCCCTACGCCCTCCAGTTCAGATGTGGCTAGTGAATCATTGCCACAGGAGCTCCCCCAGCTCCCAGGAACTGTCCCACTGAGTCACTTGCCACCTCTCCTTTAAACTGTTCCATTGCCATTCACCTTCCAGCTGGCTCTCTTGGGGAAGGGCTCTGTGATGTAGGGTATTAAGGATGCAGCGCCCTCTTAAAGGAGCAGGGAGTGGAAGGACTGCAGGATTTTACTCCTCATTGCAAAATACAGTTATAGGAAGGGGACTTTTCCTGCCCACTCAGAGCAGTGAGCCCTTGCCAGGTCTCCTCTGGGCCAACTGCAGGATGTGGCTCTTTCTATCTGGTATCGCAGTGTGTCTCTCTCCACACGTTATCTGTCATCAGTCTCTGACTGGCACGGTGCAGGGGGCTGGAAATCCTGCCTCATGTGTGGGGAGGAACAGGAGCTCAATGTTCTCTCATGGGATTGATCCTGCTGGGCTGGAAAGCTCTTTCTCTGCCCTCTCTCTGTGCCAGCTGTGAGATCCCTGCCTGTCTCTCTGATTGACGGTGTGTCTCTCTCCCCCTTACTGACTGGCAGAGCAGCTGGCCTTTCCCTGCATTTCCTTCCTGTGCAGCTGCGATTCCTCTTGCCTGTCACCATTAAGAGCCTTTCCATCTCCATTTGGAGCCATTTGTCCCTTCCAGGTGACTCTGTCTGGTTGTTGGCTGTCAGCTGGCCCCCCTGAGACACTGGCAGGAATCCACTCTGCTGCTGAAAATGTCAGCGAAGGTCCAGGGGCCAGCTGCACAGGCCTGGGCTCAGCCCCAGGGGCCCCAGTGCTGCCATCTTGGAACCTGTTGTCCATTCCCAGAAGCTGGGAATGGGCAACAGGGGATGGTGAAGGGGCTGGCTTGTTCGGCACTAAATAGATTTGTAGCCATTTCTTCAGCCTTCATGTGCCCAGGTTAGAGCCAAAGACTGTTAGTCAAATCCAGAGACCAGTGCTGGTCCTTCGCCATCACTTGAGGTTTGAACAACAGCTTCAGAATCTGGCTCAATAGCTCTAGAAACTCTCCTTGTGCTTCTCCCAGCCATCCAGCAACTGAATGAGAGGGGCAAGCGCTGGGTTAACAGCCCTAGGCCTCAGACAAAGTCATGGAGCAGCAGTGGATTGTCTCTGGTTGGCCCTTCACGAGAGATGGAAAGAAGTGGAGAGGGACCATGGTTCAAATGTCTGTGAACTTCTGGGGTCCAAACAGAGAGGAAACAACTGAATAGCTGCAGCAGTAAACACACTCACAGCACACCTCAAATCTGCACCGCATCCCCTGCACTTTGCCCATCCCAGCCCTACACCTGCACCCATATCCACACTGCTCTGCATCCACCCCACCTCTGAACCCGCACTGCGCCTGTCCTAACCCCACACTGCACTGACCCCCTCCCAGCCCTACACCTACACCGTGCTGTGCCCATCTTAGCCTTATCCCCACACTAAACTGCACCCATCCCTGCCCTTCACCTGCACTGCTCCTATCCCAGCCCTACACCTACAGTGTTCTGCACTCACCCTGACTCCGAAGCCACACTGCACTGCTCCTATCCCAGCTTGGGTCTGCACTGTATTGCTCCTATCCCAGCCCTACGCTCACACTACACTGCTCCTATCCCAGCCCTACACCTACACCGTTCTGCACGCACCCTGGCTCCAAACCCACACTGCACTACTCCTATCCCAGTCCTGGATCCACACTGCACTGCTCCTATCCCAGTCCTGGATCCACACTACCCTGCCCCCATCCCAGCCCTGAACCCACACTGTGCCCACCCCAACGCTGAGCCTACCGCCTCAATGCACCTCATCTCACCCACCACACACTACACTGCATCCACCCTAAGCCAACACTTGCATTGCACTCAAGTTCACACAGCACCCACACTGCACATGCATCAGCTCCCGCAGCTACTCTGCTACTTGGGCTGCCCATGTTTCTCTGCCCTCGCGCTGCACCCACACCTATAACTGTATCCACATTATGCACTGCACACACCACTGTACCCCCCCTACCTGTAACCACGCCCACACTGAACACACAGCAGCCCTGCACCTGCACATGGAATTGCATCCGCCTTGCATGACCCCCACACCTTGTGCTGCATGACGCTTTATCTCTCCTTCTGCACCATGTGCAGCCAGCCACATGCACTTGCACTCAGATCACCCTTCACACCAAATCTGTGCCAGCACTCTAGTGCCAACCCACCACAGAGAGCCCCCATAGCCTATCCTGCACCCACAGCCAGAATTACTAGCCAGTTCACACCCATGCTCCCTTCTGCACCCAGATTCCAGTCTTTGCACCCACATCCGCACTGCGCCTTCAGCTTGGCTTAATTACTAATTAACAGACTCGTTACAGCTCTCCACTTAAAACAAATGCCTAGCAATTTGTTCCTTGATTCAGGAGCTCCATTTGCATTACCATCTGCCAGATCTCGGGCACCAGTTCCTAACATTAAAAACTGCCCGAGTGATGGCTGGCAGTAGCCCCCTCCCTTCCCGGTGGGAGCATGAGGCATGCACACAGCAGAGAAGGACAGGGTAGGAGCTTCTTCTCTGTGAATATTCAAAGCCATTTCAGCTCTCCAAGTGCCACCACCACTCTCAATCTACCTTACATGTCCCAGTAAAGCCTAGTGCTCTCTCTCTCTACCTAGGAACTGTTGTGGGAACCTCAGCCTCATGCTGATGACAGAAGAGGGAGCCCAGCCCAATTGCTGTCCCTCGTCCCACCTTCTGCTCTCCCAGATATCGTCACATGGAAAGTAATAGATTGCTTCCATCCTGGAGAAATGGCTTCCTTGGAGCTTGTTAGGCGTATGCTGCATTCCCACCAGCCACGGCCCTTCTCTACTATCCATTCAGCTCAGGAGGAAGCTCAGCGGCTAATCAGATTAGGTGGCCCTGATTGCAGTTGAAGGTTTGTGATGTGGTCGCATTAAAGGACTGGGATGAGGAAGCGACAGCATTTCACATGCCATTAGCACAGCCATTTCCAGGACGCCTGGCGGCACGGCAGCACCAGCATCTGAGACATTCAGGTTGGGATTTTCTTTTTCTGACACTGTTGTCCCTTCACACTGGGATCTAAAGTGTACACATGGTAAGGCTCCTGTGATCAGCAGTTTAATGATCTGCCTCGAGCCTTCCTCAGACCAGAACTGAGCCACCCCTCCCTCCAAACTCAGTGGGGGTTCAGAATCTGCCCCTGGATATGGATCCAGATTTCAGGGCTGCAGCGCCAGGTTTCTGTTGTGTATGCACCCATCAAAGAGAACTGGGTAGAAAATGGATTTTCCATCCCGCAAGAATTTTCAAGACTTCAAAAAAAAAATTCCCATCCCAAATCAGGAGAAAAAGTGAAAATCTCAGAAATGTTTGTGAACCAAAAACCTGGAGACTGTTTCAGATCAGGTCAATCAAAAGATTTTGTTTTGATCATTCTAAAAGGGTTTTTTAAAGGTTG
This sequence comes from Chelonoidis abingdonii, assembly GCF_003597395.2. NCBI lineage: Eukaryota > Metazoa > Chordata > Testudines > Testudinidae > Chelonoidis > Chelonoidis abingdonii. Next base: position 4,905,885 of record NC_133786.1, on the reverse strand, counting down.
AAATACCTTTTTTAAACAATATTTTTACATTTATTATAAATTACATTTTGAAAGGCAAAGCTGTTTCAAACTAAAAAAATAACACCCCAAACTTGTCATTTCAAAAATTGTGAAACAGGGCATTTCAAAACATGAAACAAGGCATTTCAAATCCTGGTTAACTGTTCTTTTCCAAAAACATTGTGAAACAAGAGTTTTTCCCAAACCAACCCTTGCTCACAAACAGATTTGGCTTTGATGAATTGACATTTTCTGATGAAAAAAAAGTATCATAAAAAAATTCTATTGGGCAGTGCCTTCCTCTGCCAAGAATGAATGGGAACCGCTTGCAGGGGAAGGTGCCCCTTCGTGGCAGTACGGCAGGCAGAATATGACTCAAAATAGTTGGACCCAAAACCCAGGAACTGTGAATTCTGCAGCAGGCTCAAAATCTGTATCTGAGTTTTCCAGCTGAGGACCCCAAAGCTTCAATCTGGAATATGAGCTGGCAAAGCAACACCCAATGCAGAAGGGTGGAACCTGTGCCAGTCAATCCTGGGCTTCTGTGGAGATACAAGATTGGCATATGGGATGCGATCCAGACACCTGTCCACTAGGAACTGTAAAGGAATTGACCGAATCAACTCCCAGAGAACATGGGCCAGCCCTGAGACAGCAATGGCGTTCAGTCCCTGGGCTAGCTTCAAAGCTGGGATGGAGCTACAGGGATTCTGTCTCCAGTAGACTAAGCTCCAAACTTTGCCTATCATAAGCTCGTTGGCATCTGCTGGGGAACACCATCCAGGTTCCAAACTGCAAACCCACCAATTATCTCCACTGTGCTTTTAATGTAGTCTCTTTAGGTAGGACCTACAATATTTTGAGAATTCTTGCTGCTGATGCAGCCAGTGGAAGGCACTTAGAGGTAGTGTTTCAATTAATGTACTAGATTGAGGCTCAGCAGATGTGAGTTTTCTTTATGCCTTTTCCAGAAACTCCCCATTTGATCTAGGGCCTGATTTCCAGAGATACTGAGACCTGCCTCTCCTATTGAGGTCTCTAGCTGCAATACAAATAATACAGAAAATGCTATTCAATAATGAGCCCTTTCATCTACTATCTCAGAAAACTTCATCAGCTCTAGCACCGTTTAGGGAGATAAGTAGTAATATGCTAATGTTACAGACAGGGGTGGGGGGAATATTCCTGATGTAACCTCATTGACTTGTGTGGAGTTGGGCCAAAAAGGATTTTGGATCTGGGAAACTGAGGCACAGAATGGCTAAGTGACTCACCCAAGGGCACCCAGCTGCTCAGTAGCAGAGCCAGGAATAGGACTGAGGCATCCTGCCTTGCTGCTAAAGGGGTCTGAGCCAACAGGGGCTGAGCACCATCATTCCCTGTTGCCTTCAATGGAAGTGAAGGGTGCTCAGCAGTTGGCAGGCTCAGGCCCCTTAATGGAACATCTCTGACTCAGAGGCAGCATGTGAGCTGCGCTCTGCTCCATGTAGCAGTCACATAGTGTGAGTCATATTCAGTGTGCAGAGATACATCAAGGTGCAGCAGTTATTCACTATTAATTTCATGCTAATCAATTATTAAAAGGGTATTTATTGAGCTTTAACAACTCTGCAGTTGAAGAAAAACCTGGCCGTGACAGGGGTTGCACATCCGTAATTAGGTTCTTTATAATCAATTGGTATTTGTTTGACTTAGAATAAATTTCTTATTAAATCTGAATCAAATCTTTACTCAAGACACTTAATTACAAGAGGGTTATTTCCCCTCCTCCCTCTCTTGGTGCGTTGGGAGTTCAGGGCTCATGCCAGGTGTGAAGCATTCTATGGCCTAGGACACAGAAGAGGGGGTCTCCTCCTTAATAAATCTGCAAGGTAATGGTTATTCATGGGGAGCGCCACTTACAGAGCTATTTCCCCAAGCTCTCATATGCACTCATGTTAACTGGAGCTTTAAGGATTCATTCTCGTTTCATTAGGAGAGTTGGCATTCTATGGAGAGTTACTTTATTGATAGTGGACTATCCCTGAGACCGCCATCTCAGTCCTTTTTGTTTAGAAGCAGGTACTGTCACTTCTCTGAGTTAGGGGGAGAATCACCAGCTTTCCCTCTGTTGGAGGTATTCCTTAGAAACTTCTTAAACCCAGATTTAGTTGTTCTGCAGCCCCCGAGATTCATGGAGCAAGTATACGCTAACTGTGTTACCAGTGCCAATGTGGCTGTCCCCTTTCACCTGACAGGAATGTCTCTAAAGAACCAAGGCTGCTTCAGTATCTGTGGCCCATGCGATCAGTGTCTTCTCTGCTGTGCCTTCTGGTCTGGGAGCCGATTGGTGTCTGTGATGATGAGGATGTATTGTGGAGATGCTCATGCCTGGATTTGGGTCTACTACCTCTATTCAGATGAGTCACTGAATTGCCATAGAGACTGATATGGGTTGGGTTTATTCCAGAGATAAAGGGCTTGATATCCTGTTCCCAAGGCCTCTGGGCTCTTCAGTTCATCCAGGGTCATCTTTGTCCTTTAAAATGTTGATTAATATATTGCAGAGTGATAGATTTAATCATAGTTTAATTACTTCCCTGTTTATACATTTTTTAAAAAAGGGAAATAAGAATCCGAATGGGGCACTCTTTTTAGCGCGCGCACACACAAAATCAACGACAACAAATGATCTCGACTATTAGCAAATCATTATTCTGATATTATTTATTTCAGACTTTGCGATACTCTCCAATGCTTGACTTCACACACTCATTTAATTCCTTTCAGACGTGATGCAGCACTGCAATTTGCCAGGGAGAAAATGTGATAAACATTAGTGAGGAGAAAATATATGTGTGTATATATATATATATATATAGTTTCCTGGCTGAGTGTCTAGTGTCTATTTTATGGCTTCAAAGCTGCAGGCTACTGCCGTGCAATCTGGGGCAATGGATCAGGAGGTTAAAGTGACGACTCTGGAGACAAAGGCCAAAAACATTAGTAGCAATTTTTTATAAACAAAACAACCCATTATCAGCCTGGATTGATGACAAGAATCCTGAGATGAAAGCTCTTAAACCACATGCCCAATTATATCCTTTACTATCACTCGTCTGGGGACTCCAGAGACACAGAGGTCCCCAGATCTCTCATTTCAGGAAGGCTTGTCAAATATGTTGTAGTTAGTCTTCAAACTGCATCTTGGATCGCTTAGTGCAACCAAACAACATTCCTGGGAAGCAAGCTGTGGTCCCAGTTCTCTCCTGCACCAATGTGAATATCGAGTGACTCCACTGGAGTCACTGAGCTTGATTCTCCTCCGTCCTGCTCCTTCTGTCATCATTCATACTTTCCACCAAGCAAGGAGGAAAGTACATTGCAGAATGGGAGAGACAGGTCTGATTTGGTAGCATTTTATGTTCATTGCACAGGGTTGTAAACCCCAACACACAGTGCAGGGAATCCCCAGGGATTTACCCTGGTGTACAACTGGAGGAGAGAAGAATGAGGGCTTTTCTACACTACACAATTAAGTCGACTTTATCTTACTCGACCTTGAGCCTCTGAATAAATTAAGTTGATTCTGCGTGGCCACACAATGCTCATTGTCTTGATAGAGTGCATCCTCACTAGCAGTGCCTGCATTGATTCATAAAGCAATGCATTGTGGGTAGCTATCCCAAAATGCAACTTGCCACAGTATGTTTTGGGAAGTTTGTGCAATGCCTCATGGGACCAAAACATAACCCCAGAAGCATGGAGCCTGCTCAGTTGTACACTCTTGCTGTGAGCATCTCAAACGCCTTGCACTTTCTCCTGCAGTGTTTCTAGAGCCAAGATAGGGTCTGCTGTGCGAAACATAGCAATGTCCTACAAGCAGCCCTGCTGCAAGCCATTGAAAAAAACAATTCTCAGTTGCTGCTGGCAGTCACAGAGCAGCTGCACTCTGTTGAGCACCATTTCTGGTCCCATGAAACAAGCACTGACTGGTGGGACTGCATCATTTTGCAGGTATAGAATGATGAGCAGTACCTGCAGAACTTTTGAATGCAGAAGGCCACCTTCCAGGAACTTTGTGCAGAGCTTTCCCCTGCTCTGCAGTTCAACAACACAAAAATGAGAGCTGCTCTGACAGTGGAGAAGCAAGTGGTAGTCGCTATTTGGAAGCTTGCAATGCCAGACAGTTACCGGTCAGCGTGGAATCAATTTGGAGTAGGTAAATCAACCATGGGAGCTGCTTTGATCCAACTGTGCAGGCCCATTAATTGATTTCTGCTATGAAGGGTAGTGAGTCTGGGAAATGTGCAGGACATAGTGGATGGTTTTGTCATGATTGAGTTTCCCAATTGTGGTGGGGCGATAGATGACATGCATAACCCCATCTTAGTACCAGACTATCTTGCCAAAGAATACATAAACCGAAACGGATACTTTTTAATGGCGTCGCAAGCACTGGTGGATCACAGGGGGTGTTTCACTGACATCAACATAATATGGTCGGGAAAGGTTCATGACGCATGCATCGGTAGGAACTCGAGTCTGTTCAAAAAGCTGCAATCTGGGACTTTCTTTCCAGACCACAAAATGAACATTGACGACATTGAGGTGCCTATAGTTATTCTGGCGGACCCAACATACCCCTTGCTCCCATGGCTCATGAAGCCATAAGCTGGCTGTCTGGATAGCAGCAAGGAACGGTTCAACTGTAGGTTCAGCAAGTGCAGAATAGTGGTTGAATGTGCCTTTGGTCATTTGAAAGGGCGCTGGAGAAGTTTACTAACAAGGTTGGACTTTAGTGAAGAGACCATCTCCATGGTTATAGCTGCCTGCTGTGTACTCCATAATATCTGTGAAAAAAGGGGGGAAATTTTCCACAGAGGTGGGCAGTTGAGACAGATCGCATGGTAGCCATTTTTGAGCAGCCAGACACCAGGGCAATAAGAAGAGCACAGCAAGAGGCCCTGCGTATCCGCGAGGCTTTGAAAAGCCGTTTCAATGAGGAGTCACAGTAATGTGAGCTGCTTTCCCAAATCTTCACCTGCTTTGTAACACTATCTCTGTGAAGCCAACCCCCCACCCAAGACCATTGCTTCTACTCAGTAAAGAACATTTATTTCTCAAATCCATTTACTTGATTTAACAAACATAAGTAAAGAGGGAGAACAGCAAAAAAAAAAAAAGATAACCTTGTGGAAAATGGGTTGTAAAGTTGGAACAGGAGAAACATTTTCAGCTGTGTAACATAATACCGCATTCCAGACCATCAAAGGTCTGTGAATGGACACCTTCTGTGTCCAGACCCTCCCCCTGAGTTAAGTGAAAGGGATAATGGACTTTTTGCTTACACCTTAGGGAACACTTCTGGGAGGGCAATTCTGTGCCAGATGATGCTGGCTGGCTGTCCACCAGGGTCTGCAGAGGGACTCTATCCCCCTGCTTCTGTTCCTGCAGTTCAGCCAGATGCCTCAACATGTCTACTTGGTCCCTCATAATCCAAAGCATCTCATCCTGCACTGCATGCTCTTGCTCATTGGAAGCTTTCCTGCTTTCCGTGTCCATGTCTAACTTCTTGGACAGTGAAATCCTTCACGCTGTCAGCTGTCCCAGAGGCGTTCATTATCTCTGTGAACATGTCCTCCTGTATTCTCTTTTTCCTCCTTCTAATCAGCAAAAGTCTGCTTTCGGGTGTTGATGTCATGCCGAAGGACACATTTCCAGCTGTCAGTCATGATAAAAAATAAAGGAGCCATTGTACCTGAATAAAATGTTTCCATAGCAAGGCCATTTTCATAAAAAAAAAACAAAAAGCTTATTACACTAGGTGCAAACCATAACATAATCAGAATCTGTAACCATTCACCGTGCCATTTTGCTGCTTCAGCTGTGGGGAGTAAGCCCTGCTGGGTCATGAGTGACCACATTTTTAATGGAGTTTATGGCAGGCTCCTGTTGGGAGCAAAGGTGGCTAGTTGAACAATGGGCGGTGCGGGGGAATGTTTTCACTCCCAAATTGTGGAGTCTCTCCTGGGGTGCCCCAGTTTGAGACTCTGAACTGGGCTGGACCCTCCCGAAGGAGGCCAGCCTGGCAGTTTGAGAAACCCTGCCATGCATTAACTGCATGAGGTGTAACAGAAATGCTGGAAAATTCAAATCTGAAGTATATGTATGTGTGTGTGTGTTTGTATTGGAGGGAGTGGATCAGACTTTTCTATCTTCTGACTCATGGTTTTTCAGTGCATGTGTATGCAGCAAGAGTGCCTGAATCCTTTGGCTTTGCACTCTGTGAGGTCATTTACACCTGTGCAAAGTGAGTGTGAAACTGTGCAAAGAATGGTAGCATTTAATTTCCACATTGCATTGCTGTAAATGACTATGCAAGGTGCAAGACAGTGGGGATTCAGCACAGAGAGGAAAAACTAGTGGGGTCTGATTCTTTTGTTCAACCAGGCTACCAGAGACCACTCTGGCAGTGAAAAGGAGCCTTAACTGTACCCAGTATAATTCACTCCCCTTAGAAGCCACAGCAGCGTCAGGGGACCATAGCAGAAAGGTTGGAGATGAGGGTGATGTAGTAGTCGAGGTAAGATATGACGATGAGGGCCTGGATTTTCTGCAAGGGTGAAACTTGCCCCTCTGCGGAGGGCCATCACAAGGTCTGTGTGAAACCACATCTGAGCAGGTGTTGTTATCAGTGGGGCTTGAACCCTGGTCTCTGGATCTAAGAAAACCACACTGCTGCTACTGCTTGAGCTAAAGTCACAGTCTCTAGTCCCCTAGCAGCAATAGCAGGCTAATCCACCTCTATACATGGTTTAGCCATGAGACGGAGACAGAGAGCCTCCGTGTGTTAGCATGGGTTACGTACACATCACTTCTGCTCTCAGAATAGGCTGTAAGTGGGATTTAAGTGTGCTGGACTTGCTGGATGAAATGGGAGAAAATTAATCCTATTGATCCATTCCTTCTGTCTCATGCTTGCATGCTGTTCTGCTGCTTTCTTGCCATCAACCCCCTTCACTTGCCCCTTTCTATACAAATGTGAATGGTGAGATTTCTTTTCCTTTCTTAACCTTCTGAAACACAAAGTGAAAAGCTGCCACACAGAGAGAGAGATGGCTTGTAGCCCAAGCCATCCTCAGCACAAGCTCAGGGCATGTGCAGTGTCAGGGGAGCCTCATCGCTTTATGAAATAGCTGTAATCCGATGACAGGTTGCTTTGCAATGTCCCCACACAGAAAGGTGCCTTCCCTGAAGCTTTGCAGCCACCAGCTGCTAAATTCCACTCCAACACTGTGAGAACAAAAGGACTGAGGTGAACTCTGTAGAGTCTCCACACTGGTCTCTGGGAGCAGGGTTGTCTGGCCTGACTGTGCATGAGATGCACTGGCAATCAGGATCTCAAAAGTGATGAGACATTGTGACGGGGTATTCATCCCACTCTCTGAAGGGGTTAACATAGGCACCAAAGGGGACCAATTAACCAAGCCGACCATAGTGGAGGGGTATCGGGTGGCTTAAGTAATCCCCTGATGGAATGAGGAAAGCCAGGTGAGGAGGACCAAGCTGAATAGGATTATAAAGGCAGGTAGCTGAGAGCAGCTGGGCGGATGCAGGGAAGTAGGCTGCAGTCATTCCTGGGAGAGGGGAGGTGTGTCTGGAGGCAAATGGTCTACTGTTACTCCCTGAGAGAAGGGAGTTTGCCCTGGCAAACTCAGAGAGTTGAGGGGAGCCAGAAAGGTAGGAGAGGGCTCAGGGAAAGGCAGTGACAATCAGGAGGAAGCAGATCTTGGCTGCTGGCTAGAGGGTCCCTGAGCCAGAACCTGGAGTAAAGGGAAGGCCTGGTTCCCTTGCCAGCCACTGAGGGAGTGGCACCATGGAGCAGTCAATGGGGAGACTGCCTGAGACAGCTGGTGAGGAGAGAAGCTTTGATAGCCCACAAAGGGGTAACACACATAGTGATGTGGCCAGGCCGAGTCACAAAGAGGAAGCTCCCACTTCTGGAGTGAGAGAGGATGATGGGTGGAGAGCCTGCCAGAGCTCCTGGAAGGAGCTAATCTACAGAGTGACCAGGAGGAGGTGCCCTAGAGGTGAGTGAACCCGATGACAGCCATCTATGTGGACAATGAGAACATCCAGTTGCATTAGCAGCATTTGGCATTTGAATTCTGACCAACTTGCTCCACCCTTTTGGTCTCTGCTGAATGTGCCCTATCTTTAGCATCATCATCTCCTTCATCATCATTCTATTGAGTTCTGTATCGGTTCCTACAATACCCTCATCACCAGCGGGTCTGAGCACCTCCCAGTAGTGCATTAAGTGATGTAATTAACATCTAATCACATATAGTTTGTTCTTCCGCTCCTCCTCATAGTATTTTTTTTTTATTACATACATATTGATGTAGCATCTAAACATCAAAACCTGGTTGGGCCCCACTGTGCTAGATGCTGTACAAATACATGATAAATGACCTTCCCTGTCCCAGAGAGCTTATAGTCTGTGGACTTGATCCAAAGGGCATTGAAATCCGTGGAAGAACTTCCATTGACTTCATCAGACTTTGGATTAGGCTCTGAAAGACAAAGACAACAGGTGGATGAGACAAATAAGGCAGGCTGGGGTGGGAAGCAGGGAAGGCATGGTGACAAATCTAGCATTATCCATGTTTCTGATTTTTCCTTGGGCCTGATTCTGCTCCCCCACTGCTGTCATTCAGGAGGGAGTGAACTGTGCCCTGCCCAGTCATGTACCCCTCTCTGGGCCTGTGTAAATGACAACATGAGCTGGGAAGTTAGGAGAATCAGGCCCAGTGGGTGTCACACTGATCTATAATTGGTGTAAGGAGGAGAATCAGCTCCAGTTTCTGTTGTACTAGGAAAAGATTTGAACAAACTGACTTGAACAAACAAAAACTCAGAGAGTGAGAAAGAGGGAGACTGTGATTGTGTTGGGCTGTTAAGTGTGGCCTCCACAGGAACACTCTTTATGCTGAAAAGCCAATGGACCACAGCCAACAGTGAGTCTAAGAGAGGCTCTAGGGACCAGAAGTTGAAGAAAATTATGCTTTCTTCCAGTTCCCCTCAATGTGTCCCCGAATTTGCCCCAACTTGACACCATCTGGACTCCCTTTGATGGACTGGCACGCACACAAACTAATGTGTAATTGAGCGCTTGTTGACCCCCTGTTTTTCCATCCTTTTAACTAAATCAGTCTAAATGACTTAATTCCATCAGGGCAGTCTCTTCTCCTCCCCCACCCCCACCAATGTGGACACCTATGTTGATTTCAAAGTGTTAATATGGGATTAGTGTGCCATGGTAAACTTGCTGTCCGTGAACAAATCCTTGCACCCCTTGCTCACATGTGGCCTTTAAGTTTGGCCCAAGGAATTGGCATGTAACAGGATCCAGGGCAATAGAAGTCACACACCAATGGGCCAAAAGGAAAGACTGTAATCAAAACTGCATCTAGGGCCTTCTGTATATGTGGGAAAGTTTTTCCAGTTATCCTGGTATAATTATGTGGGCATGGATATACCAGTGTAACCCCCATTTGGACACTTATATTGGAATAAGATAGTCTACACAGAGATTAAATTCAAACCATAGGTTATACTGGAAAGCTTTCCCATATAGAGCACATCTATATGCAGTCTCAGGGTGTGATTCCTGCTTGCGTAGATGTACCCCAGCTAGCTTTGATCTAGCTAGCTCAGGTCCCAGAGTAATAAAGCTGCAGCAGGTCAAGCTTCAGGACAGTTAACCCCATAAGTAATTACCCAAGGTTCCAGGCAGGCTTGTGCAGTCTGCTCTGAAGCACATGTTGCCATAGCTTCACTGGTCTGGTGCCCGAGCTAGCTAGATTAAAGCTAGCTTGAGTATATCTACTGGAGCTGCAATCACACCCCAGGACTGCCCTATAGAGAAAGCTTTACATTCCCATACACATCAGTGTCCCAGGGTTAAAATAGATCTAAGACTACTAGGGAGTCTAACCCCATCTAACACGCCACCTCTGAGTTTGACCCATTGACTCAAAATGATGGCAGCTGTCAGGCAGATATTGACTTCCATCAATATGTGTCCTTCCTAGCATGAAAGAAGTCCCTCATCTCCTCCTCAAGGGCTTCTCCTGCAGTATGCAAGAAAATCAGGAGGTCAGTGTTTTTCGACCTGACATCTTGATATTTTGGGTTTATGCAGATAGATGGATGGATCGCTTTTGACATGCCTCACCGAGAAATTCATCATGAAAGGGAGTTTTTAGAAAACCAAATCATGCAATTCATTTATTGTCAAAAGGACCATGATACTGAAAAATTAGCCTTGATGTTGAGAAATGATTGAAATGCATTGAGATAATTTAACTATAGCTACCTTGTTCAAACAGTTCTTTTATGCCCAGTGCAATGTGATTTTTTTTTTTTCCGCAAAGAGACACTGTCACACATGGTGACGTTTTCAAAGGCTATTTCGGGATGAATGTGGGTTATCTTTATTTATGGGTCATCTTTAAAATGAAATGAACCTGGAGTCCTCTTCTCTGTGTTTCATATGAAGTTTGTGGGCGAGGGTTGTAGAGCAAAGCTTAACGGGACCAAACAGTGAAGTCCTCATGTTACACTGCAGTAGAGGCGATACTGAGGGGCTCTTGCACTCCTTGCTCAATTATGGCCTGGCATTTTGTAGGGGTGGGAAAAGGCATGATTTGCTTCCCACTCCCCCCCCCCCATATAACTCATGCGTAAGTGTCACAGAGTGGCTGGGCCGGATCCTTGGTGTAAACACGTGAAGTTCCAGCAAAGTCAGTGGAGTTACTTTGATTTACACCAGCTGAGGATCTGGCCCAAACTGGCTTCCACTGGGACAAAAGAGATGTGAAAGGAGACTCACAGCCGGTTAGCCCGGGGGCCTGGGCGTTGGGAATCATGAGTTCTCCATTCTGCTAACATACTTGCCGTGTGTCCTTGCCTATCATGCCACCTTGACATGCCTCTGTTTCCCCATGCTGCACAGGGCAGAAGGATAAGTTACTATTGGTAAAGACCTTTGGAAATGCCAAGCATTAAAAATTTAAATGTGGAGTATGCTAAGTAAGGCGTAGATTTTGAAAGCATCCTAATCAATTTAGGCACTGAACTTCCATGAATTTCAGTAGGATTTGGGAAGCTTACTCCCTTAGGCTGCTTTGCATATCCTATCTTAAATCTTCTGACTTCAGGACCCCAGCCAATCAATCAGTTCTGCTGGACAGTTGTACCCCAAATCCATGCTCACAGCCTTTTATTTTTTTACTTGTATTGTAGGAAGGGCTAATGAATTCTACTCACCCTCTCTACCATGCACTTCAACCCTGTAAGCCCCCAGGGTTTTGGCACAAGCAGAGCTGGGAGAAAAAATGGATTTTTTCAGTTCATTGGAAATTTTACAAAATTGAGGGGAAAGCTTGTTTTAGGTCAGACCAAAAATGAAAATATTGGAAATTTTCAGCCAATTGAAATGTTGGAAAAAATGATTGTGGGTTGAAGGAAATAGTTTGTTTCTGCAAAATCAAAATGTTTAGTTTCAGTTCTGAGCATATGAAAACAGTTTTGAGTGTTTTTAAAGATAAAGGAAATTTTGAAACAATGTTGGAATGAAATGTTTTGAAAACTTGCACTTTTTCCCGTCCAAAATGAGCAATGTGGCAAAACCAACACAAATTCACCAGAAGTTTTGGTGTCGCTGAAACTGCATGTTTCACGGGGGAAAAAAAAAGTTCTGGCTTAAACATTTCTCCCACGTGTAGTCACAAGAGCTGGTGAGTGAAGTACACTAACTGTACGTTCATTCTCTTTCTGTCCCTCTTTTCCTTGGTTTCTTATTTTCACGTCTCGCTCCTTCCTCATGAACAGCTCCAGTTCCCCTTTGCATGGAAACACCCAGTGTAGGATTGCCTCACCACTCTTCTAAATCCAGCCCTCCCATTATCCCTTCTCTTCCCTGTTGTATGGGATAAACACCAGCCAATCCTAGCTACTGTTAGCAACTTGTGCTTTCTCCAGGGCAGCCTGACTGTGACCTAGTGTAGTCGGGGCAAGGGAAGCACAGACTGGAGCAATTTCAGCCTGGCCTAGGAAAAGGAGCAGATTGCCACCAGTGAAAGACACCCTCTAGACCAGGACCACTTCTTGCACACACAAATCATGGCACTGCTATGCCAGCTGTTGACATGTCCATCTCTGCTCTATTCAGCCAATCATGTGTGACCTGATTTGCATATTGGTAAGACATCATTTGCAAGATGTATGTGTGTTCAGTGAACTGAACTTGTCTCTAAAAAAAGAACCCTCCCAGCTCCTGGGCTATTTGAAAAAAACTTGTCCTGCCAGTGGCTTCCATTGTGTGTATATATGTGTGTGTATATATATATCTGCATGGGAGATAGCAAAAGGTGCATGGCACTTCAGGCTATTATTGATCAGCCAGTTTTGCCAGGCTGTAGAGGAAGAGCCACAATAAGGTAAGAAAGGAGAAGAGAAAAGAAAGGGTGGGGAAAAAATAGCCCCTTCCTCTTCCGTATCTCCTGTTTTGACACCATGATGGAGCTCAGAGAGATTATATGACTTTTTTAATAGAGTCTTAGCAGGCCTAGAAGAGGAATTTGCCTCTCCTGAGAGCCTTGTCTTTGGGATATGTGTCAGAAGGATTCTTAAATCTTCAAAAAACCTCGTCTCACTGCAAGGAGGAGAGTGCGGCAGCCGTAAGGAGCTGTAAAAAACCTGCTGATAGACAGATGGAATGGTGTAATTATACGCAGGAGGGGGAGAGGGGAGCATTCTCTGAAATTATTACTGTGGGCAGACAATTAGAGGCTTTTCCAGAAGATTACCCTTCTCCCTCCCATCTGCGCTCCATTTAGGAGTTTTTACGCTCGCGATGCTATTTCCTTTCTCAGCTGGGCCATTTGCCATTTTGCCCAAATCATTATTGCGTTTGACTTTGTGTTTGTTCAAACTTTACCTGCATCTCTTCCCCCCTCACACATGCCCATCCTCTCCCCCCCACCCCCGCCCAACACACACACTTTCTTTCCAACAAGCCCTCTAACATGTCTGCCAGGTTTTACATCTGCCTGGTGGGTTTTTTTACACTCCTTGCCCCCACCCCCATCCCTGTCCTTTCTCTGCCTGGGCTGGACATAATCTAATATGAAGCAAGTGGAAGGAGATAAATTTAATTGGTAGCTCTGCTCTCTGCCTGTGGGAGCTGGAGGAAAGCAGGAGTCTGAGATGATGCTCTCAGGGAAGCCAGCTTGGCCAAGCTTTTTCAGGGTTTCATTTTCCTCACCAGAGAGAGCGAGACAAATGAGTTTGCAGACTTTACCTGAATCCGGACAATGTGAGAGCAGAAACTCTGCCAGTTACCCAGGGCAGGAAAGGCTGGAAGGAGGACTCTGCCTGTGCTGAGCCTGTGTTTGGAATAACGAGTGATTTTCTCCTGGCAAGTGAGAAGCTATTTACTTCTCCTCACTGGAGCCCTTGATGAAGGGTTTGATGATGATGGAGGGGTCTGTTCTTCAGCTCCAGGGTCCACCATTGCCCTGCTGAGCCAAAGGCATGCGTGTTTGAAAGCACGGTCTGTCCCTCATGCACGCTGAGTGGAAAGGTGTCCTCCCCTCACCATCACTCCCTCGGACAGACTGTCACGCCCACACGGGCGCACATACAAGTCTCACCGGTAGTAGGACTACAGTCACACCTTTGGAAAGACAGCTGCATTGAGCACACTGCTCCCCCAGCACACCTGCGGAGTTGCCAGCCTGTCACAAACAGCCACGCTTGCCTTCTCGTGGCCACACAGACACGCCTTTACATGATGCACACTCCCATGCAGGGATGCTCACTCACTCACACAGCTTCAGTCTCATCTTCATGCACACCCAGTCACACACACTGACATTATGCGCAGTCTCTCACAGGCAGAGTTTCATCTGTCTGCACACCCACAGAACAGCCTCTCGCATACAGCCATGAACGTTCTCACACATGGGTTTAGACACACATTTACACTGACCCATATTAAGCACATGCACATATTCTTATAGATCCATGTAGGCAGCAGTGTTTCCTAGTGGGTAAGGCCTAGCATGGGCCTGAGGTGCCACTATTCTGCTGGCAACCATGGAAAGTCACTTCCGTGCTCTGTGCATCAGTTTCCCCATCTGCAGAGTGAGATAATGATACTGACCTCCTTTGTAAAACACTAGTTATTGCTAGTAACAATGAGTACCCCATGAACAAATTGAAGTGATTCCTGGGTTCTCTTAAACCTGCTTTTTTCCGTAGGCAGCACGGCCTTTTCCGTTCCCTCTGTCATGTATTTTTATATTTACACAATGCCCAGTCCCCCAGCCAGGTGATATGAACAGGATAGGCCCGCTGGAAAGAAGCAATTCACTCAGAAAACCCTCCTATATAAACATTTAAACAGCTGAGAGAGGCCGCACAGGTTTTGTTTTGAAGACTGCTTGACTGACATGAACCCAGGAAAGATCGTTGTGCAGCGGAGACTTTTTTTCATCTCAGACAAGCCTCCACCACCAGGTATGGATTTCCATGCCCCTGCTTCCCACCACAGCTGACACCATCCCTGACTGGTTTATTCTGTGTTTGTTACTAAACCTGCCTGGCTACAACACATGGGCTAAAAATAAAGGAGTAGGTGGACGCTGTCAGGGCCTGTCTGCGGAAATGTACCCTCCCTAGACTGATCCTGGCTTTGGCCTGGCAATTGCTAGGACTGTCTGGTCTCCTGAGGGCACTTCAGAAATGCATGTAGCTGACAGGCTATCTGGAAATGGTGGGCAAAGCTTACGAGAAAGAAAGGCTTGCCCCTTCAAGTGAGAACGGGGCCACTGAAGCTGAGAAGAAGGGAGAAAAAATGAACAGTCAGGATTGGGGGGTGACAGGGTTCAAACACAAGGAGAGAGAAGGGGACACCAAGCAGAGAGCCTCGGATAATCCCCAGTGCTGTACTGACATCCCGGAAGTCCTCTGTGTAGCCAGAGAAGCATGGTCAGTGGTGACCAAGGCTCCACCACAGGCTTTCGGCTTGCCTTACAAATGCTATCTTTGAGTGGAGAGCAGAAGTTACCTCCCATCCCCCTGTTGATCATTATCCCCTCATGTACATCTGATGAGAGGTGACTCTGACTTTTACCAATTGCGATGGCAGTTTTAGTGGCGTGGACAACACTCCACTAGGAACTGGACAGAGACCCACCTGGTACATTTCACATATGCTGCTGACCAGCCATGAGTTGAGGGGCATTTAGGAGGAGGAAAGGCAGCCATGTGGTGAAGGCACTGCCTTGTGATTCAGAAAAATTAACAGGAAAGTTAATTCTATAGCCTGTGCTATGCAGGAGGTCAGACCAGATGATCACCATGGTCCCATCTGGCCTTGAAATCAGGGCCGGCTCCAGCCACCAGCGCAGCAAGCAGCTGTTTGGGGCGGGCAAGGGGAAGGGGCGGCACATCTGGCTTTTCTGCCGAAGAGCCGCCGATCTCAATCGCATTTTTTTTCCCCATCCACCCACCCCCGACGCTTGGAGCGGAAAAAACTCTGGAGCTGGCCCTGCTTGGAATCTATCAGGATTCTTGTCTTGGCCACAGAATTCATCTATTACTTTGGGCAAGTCACTTGATTTCTTTGGCCCTCAGTTTCTCTGTCTGTAAAAAAGAGGTAGTAATACATTCCTACCGCAGAGCAGTGTTACAATGATTGATACATTAATGTATGTCAGATATTATAGGCACTTAGCTAAGTATAGGCTGCTGAATTGGAACTAGTGGCCAATGAAAGACTCCTTAGTCATCTCTTAAAATGATCACAGTGGTCTCTTCTGACTTGATAATCAATGAATCTGTTAATCTAAAACATCCTTTGCCCCTTTCTCTTATATCTATCTCCGGCCTTCAGGAAAACTCTCACACTCATTCATACCCTACATAAAAAGGTCTTTTGATACATGAGCCCAGTGTTGTCTTTCTTCACAACCCTTTCAAATTCCTTTGCTTCACAGCCACCCAAGCCTAAGAGGCAATCCAAACTCTGAGGGCTCATTTCTATCCATAAAAATATATACATAGGGGATGTATAAATAAAATACAAATTCAGTAAATTGCATGGTTTAAGTTGACATCAAAATATGCTGGCAGCAAAGTTCTGGAATGCAGGAGCAATAAATAATCTAGGAAGTGGGCGGGGGGAGGGAATGCATGAAGATCTTTTGATGAAGTCACCTATAGGTACAGTCTGTTTACAGGGTAAGGGTGACCTTTTACCTTTCACCACAGGCTTCGTGGAGCATGTATATTTTTATCAGCCCCAATGATTTGTTTATCAGCAGATTCCTCGTCTGAAAGTCAGAACCAGCAACTCTCCTGAATATTTCATGGGGAAAAAAGCCCAAATAGGATGTTTAAATTGCGGCTCTACTCTGAAAAGTGGCACTATAAAAATGGCATCCTAGGGCTTGCTATGAGCCTCTCAGCATCTCCGCAGCTAATAGTATCAGTTTAAAAAACACTGTTGTTTTCTTTCTAACCGCTTGCTCTGCCGTCTCAGCATGGGATCTGACAGTCAAGCTGGGTCCTCCCTGGCTTGTGTGCCATCATCACTTATAAAGATACTGCAGGCCAGAATCTTCCCTAGATGGCACCTGAGCATCCCCGTTGAACCTCAGGTCCTGTCCTTGTGACACTGTTAGGTGACCCCACTGAAGACAGTGTGGTTGCAGGCATGTTGCTTAGGGCAGGTTTAGCCCTGGCAATGTAATTTACTCACACATCAGCCATACTTTTAAGATTTGAGCTGAGATTAAGGGCTCCAGCCCACATCCCGTATCAGGAGTGGGGAGCTTTCCTCTCCATATGAGAATTAACATCCACAGATAATTGCATGCCCCTTTGTTATTTTTTTTTATATCGCCAGGCTGTTCCTACATGTGCCTTTCCTCATATGTGCCATTCCAGGAATGATAAAGAACAAAAAGGTAGCCCTGGGGTTCTATCCAGTTCTGTCCAGTTGTGTAGCTGTGGGGGACACAGAGATCTGTAATACCATGGGAGGATACCCCTTTCCCTCCACCCCTGATTCTGGTGCCTAACTAGGGCTTTGGAGTAGCCAGAGAAGAGATTGCTGGGTCCATCCCAGGAGTTTCACTGAGCCCAGTGTACAGGCCTTGGAGAGTTTAGTCACTGCCATGTGGATGCACAGACAGAGCAGATGGGACCAGTAAGGCCTTGTCTACACTAGATAAGATTTGCTGGGGTAGCTATACCAGCATCCCCTCCTAGTACAGATTATACTGATAACCCAAGCAAAATAATCTATGTTGGCAAAAGCATTTGTATGCTGGTTTAACTACATCTCCACTAGGGCTTTTGCTGATATAGAAATGTCACCAGAACAAGCACACCCCTAACCAACATTGCTGTGTCAGCAAACATGGCTAGTGTAGCCCTGACTTAAGTCTCATCAGCTCGGAACTTTGCTCTTGTGACTCAGCACTCTGACACAGGGCCTGACTGCACAATCCTGGGACTCAGCCAATTGTGGGCACCTCTGCCAGGGGTCTGGATGTCAGTCCTTTCTTTCCCCACTCTCTGCAACAGAGGCTGGCCTGGGAGCTACCGAACCTGCACGGGATGCTGGGCCTTCCAACAGAGCAGGGCAGCTGCTTGCGTTGCTTGTGCACAAGGCCAGCCTGGGCATCCCTTCATGGAATCCTGAGACCCAAATGCCCTGGGAGCACCTCTGACATACAGGACATTCCCCTCGCATTCCAAGTCACCCTGTCAATGCAAAACTGTTCTGGCTCTATCCACTGCAGCTGGGAGACACCCCAAATGTGGCACAGTGACTGAGTCACGGCCTTGCCCTTCCTTTACAGGTGGACAGAAGGCAGAAAAATGCAGAGAAGGATTTAGCAAGCCCATCTCCTGCCTCCCCTGTCTCTTCTGTCTCTCAAACTAGCTTTCTAAGGTGCTACTTGCCATTTTCAGTTAACAGCAAATGTCTTTCTGTATTTATTCATTTTACCTGTCATGGGGGGTATGTATTCCAAGTGCAGTGGTGTGAAATCTGACTACCAGATTATGCCTTTGGTGCTAACTGTCAGTCCCAGGATATCCTATGCACAGGCCTAGGTGATTGCAAAAGTGACAGGCAGATAGGTAGATAGTTGCACTGATTCATAGCTCAGCTAGCTAGAAGCAATGGACGCTTCCAACAGAGTCACTGCCTCGCAAGCCATCTCCTCCAGTCTTGATACTGAGTCTTGATGGAATGATTAGACGGGTTTACATCACTTTGAGGCCGTAACAAACATACACTGATAGATCTGACTGTGGGATGACATTTCTGGAATCGCAGTGCTAGCATGGACTCTGCCGGCTTTCGGTGTCTGTGAAGAAATACACGTCCCCTTTTCCTGAAATAGAGGGAGCTTAAATAGATGGAGAGCTGAGACCTGAATGTTATTTCAGGACAGGCTCATTTTGGCATGATTTGGTCTGGCAACATCCAGTTTTCTTTCAAATCCAAGATGTACAGAGGGAACGTAGGCAGCGTTATTTATTTATTTATTTATACATTATGTTATAAATGGATGTCTGGAGTCCCTGCCATTTTCCAAGAAAGAGAGAACATCTCGCACATACGTCTCTCTCTCTCTCTCTCTCTCTCTCTCTCACAGACACACAAACACACACACACACTTAGACTCAATTTGTCAAATGGAAACAAGTAACTTTACTCTTTCATTCGTTTCGTGCTTTGTTTTGTTCTTTTTTTCTTTCTTGGGGCCAGGAGCATTTTAGGTAGTACTGTTCAGTTTCTTCAGCAGAAATTTCCTCCTGCTATCACCTATGACATTTCAAAGACTTTTGCTCCAAATGGAAAAGCCAACTGCAGCTCCAATAAATCATCCTGTTGTTTATGTCCCCATTGTGGAAGATAGTCTTCCTCTCCCCCCTCCCTGCTCGCCCCATCCCACTTCTTTTCTGGTTTTTGTTTATTTCAGGGGCAGAGAACAATATCTCTCTGCAATTTAATTAGGGTCAGATGCAATAGAAGTGCTACTGGCTACTGGATGACAGTTTATAACCAGTCAAGGGCACGCTCCCAGCACCAATCATGTCTGTTAGGAAAGTCAGAATTGTTTTTCCTGTTTATGTTTTGTTTGTTGTTATTTTCCTTTGCTGGGCAGTAAATGTTGTATTGACATTTAGCACCTCAAGGGGTAAGAAAATCCCTCCAACATTTCTAGTGCTGGTTAGTTCAATCCATGAGGCTGTATTTCTTTATTTACATTTCTTCTTTCCCCCACCAATCTTTTGCCTGCTTTCCACAGAGTCTTATCTGCCAGTCAGACACATATTAGCAATCAATACCCTTTATGTTATGGCGCATGCATGATCATGTTAGAAATGGGGAAAGGGAGGATTTATTGAAAGCGGCCATGTGAAGAGGAAAGGGGAAAAAAACAGTGCGTGATTGCAATATGAGTGTGGGAGAAGTTTGACAGGACAGCCTGAAGGCATGGGAATGCGGGGCAGAGAAGGATATAAAATTATCCCTTCTTGCACACCTAATTTACAACACTAACAATATGATGCCGTTAGGGCACATCCATCTTAAAGTTTTTTAAAAAATCATTACGAGTCTTTCAGCATTGACCAGCCTGGGGAGACAAGAGTTATTCTTAAGAAAGTAATGTATATTCTTTACCTTGGCATCACCATAAATACAATTATTTATCTCTCCAATTTAAATGCACTGTACCTTTAGTACACAGTAAATCCTTTGCTTCCTTTCTTGTACTTTTTTATTTATTTACTGTTGCATGTGTGGCCGAAACTGAATAGCTTGGTCTGTATGAAAGTGACAAAATCCAGCCCCTTCCCCTTCCCCTCTTCCCATGCACAGAATTTAGAAGTAGTAGGATTGATAGATTATAAGACTCAAAAGCACTATTGTGATCAACTTGGCTAGGACGGATTTGTTAACTTCAACTAAAGTCATGTTGGGACAAGAAGGCCGAACTGCAAAAGGTAGCTGGCCCTTAACCGTGATTAGGATCCAGGGAGGTCGACTATATAATTTCAGGTTCGGATACAAATGTTTCCTGAAGTACTTGGAGTTCTTTGATTTGGGACCGACTTCTCATTGCATCAAATTGGGAACTAGTTACAAAGACACTGCTTAAAGATAAACAAATTGTTTATTTTAAACAAACCCAGGCTTTCATCCTTCTCAACAGCACAGAGGCTGTCAGACTGGGGTGGGACCCTCTCCTGTGTCCTGGAAATTCTCATCTATGCACCCCTCTGTGTCCCTTAGTTCCTCCAGTTCAGCCCCTCTGCTCTCAAGAGCCTGTACTTAGTCTGTGCGGGCCATGAGAATGCACACATACATCACCTGCCCACGAGGCAGGAATTGTACATGCTGCGTTCAGTGTAATAAACTGGATAGCCCCACTCTGCTGCTGGACTTCTACCTGCATTATTATTATGTTTTACTCATGCTGGGATCTGTGTGCAGGGGGGGGTGTGGTTACTGGCCTAAGTTTAGAGAATGTTTGTTAGGTGTATCTGGATCTCATGCTTCCTTTCTAAACTCCCCCATTTGCTGCTCCTGTTCATTAGCTCCTCTGGTTGCTTACGAGCAGGCTCTTTAACCCTCTGCTCTACCTGAGTTAGACCTGGCCCCTTGTCAAGGGATGCCAAAGGGGTTAGGAATCAAAGGATGGCAGGCTGGAGCCTCATTAGGAAGCTCTCAGCTTTGCCTAGCAGGCTGCTAGGATCAATATATGACCCCCAAACAAACCACACTATAAAATTCAGCCTATAATAATACATTCAATGGCCACTGGTAAGAGGTTGGCATTTTCCAACAATTACTGCACATTGGAATCAGAGATGATCACTATTTTCCCCTATCCCACACTGGGGGTTATTCTTTTGTCCATTTAAGATGTCAGGCATTTCAATGGAGGCTGTCATCTTGGTATCTGGTAAATGGTGCAGAAATAGCCAGTGAATCTGCACTTTCTAATGTCGCTATTTCACAAGGGTGTTGCAGGGCCTAATTAACGGTTTCAAAGTGCTTTGCAATTCTGGGATGAAAGATGTTACAGGCCAACAATGGCTTTTTGACAACATTCGAGTCTCCCACCTTTTGCCAGAGTGATCAGCTGTATAACTGTATTGTCAAAGATCCTTCACCCCAAACAACACATCTTGTTCCTTTCTCTCCCACTTTCCAAGAGGGGATGCCTAGTTCAGCCACTCCCTCCCTCCTGTGGTGACTCAGCCTCCGCTCTCGGACATCCCTGAGCCCTGTCTCTCTAAAATGTAGATTGACAGGATTGGTGACTTCCCCATGCTCCAGGTGATCCGTGACATTTTATCATTTGTGTATTAATTGCTGCTCGAGATGGCAGCTGATGGCGTGTGCTGCCCAATCAGGGAAGCCCTCATGTTGATGTGCCGGCAATGGATGGGTCTGGTCTGCCGTCAGCACTTTTCCTTGATGTCTGCAACCAAAAAGATTGTTGGATCACTTGGGCTGACAGAGGACAGGAATAGAACAGAAAAAAAGGCCTTGCAAACATTGCATCCAATCTGCCTTTCTCTCTCCTTGGCACTTCCTGGTTTTCAGATACGATCAGCTTTCCCCCTTTGCTTTCTCTCCTGGATTTAAAAAAAATCCTGCAAGTCAATTCATTTCCCTGCCCAGGCAAAATCATCAAGATTTTAATGGTGACCATTGTCTAGGAGCGGGTTGCAATCACCCCCTCTTTAGTGTAGGATTGTGAAATAGTGTGACTATTATTAGCATCCTTCCTGTTGCAAGGGGGTGGCTGGTCTAGTCACTAGGTTGGGACCTGGGGAAAAACAGGTTCAAAAAAATGCTGTAAAGCAGAATTCCTGCTGTATGATCAGAGAAGAGCCCAGAAGCCACCAATGCACTGCATGCTGTGCAGGCACATAGTAAGGAAGCGTGGTCTAGGGGTTAGAGTGCCAGCCTGTGACTCAGGCAACATTTTCAGTTCCCTGATCTGCCACAGTCTCCTTGTGTGACCTTGGGAAAGTTTCTCTGTGCCTCAGTTCCCCATCTGTAAAACAGAAATAATGGCACTGATGTACCTGGCAGGCTATGAGTGAGCATAAGTCCTTTAAAGAGTCAGAGGTGGATAGATGAGATGGTAATGGGAGCCAGAAAAGCACCATAGAAAAATATTTTGGTAGCAGTTAGGGGCCCCAGGCATGCTTTAAGGTGGGAGTGCAAAGGGATTTAGGCATCATTGGAAATCAATGTGAGTTGGGTGCCTAATTCCCTTAATCCGCTTTAAAAATCCCACCCACAAATGTTAGGTCATTGTTCTGTTTCGCTGGAGGGCTTTTCTTAAAAACTGCATTATTGTTACTGTGATCACGATAACAATCACTTAGGAGCTCTGATTCAGCTCCTATTCAACAAGTTACATAAGCAGACTCCTAAATTTAAGCATTGGTGCAATCCCACTGGTCTGCTTATGTGCTTAATAGACTAGCGTCATCAGAGCCTTATCACACAACTGTGGCTGCTGCCTTGTTCCCAGGTAGAGCCAACTGGAGTTCTGCCATCAGCCTAAACAGGCAGCAGGCTCAGGCCTGGTCTACACTACGCGTTTAAATCGATTTAAAGAGCGTTAAATCGATTTAACGCTGTACCCGTCCACACTACAACGCCCTTTATATCGATATAAAGGGCTCTTTAAATCGATTTCTGTACTCCTCCCGACGAGCAGGGTGCGACTAAAATCGATAGTTGTACTTCGGTATTGTAGTGTGGACGGGAAATCGAGTTATTGGCCTCGGAGGATATCCCACAGTGCACATGACCGTGGAACAGCAATCAGAACTTGATGGCACTGGCCAGGTAAGAGGAAAGCCCGCGAACTTTTGAAGTCAATTGTTTGGCCAGCGATGGAGCCTTGTATCAGCACGGTCTCACAGAGCTCATTCAGCACAGTACTGCAGTCTCCTGAAGAATCGAAAAAGGCCCGCATGGACCGCACAAGATACTGGATCTGATCCATATGGGGAGAGCGATCAGTGCTACAGAACTCGTTCGAAAGACCGAAATGAAATATATTTGAAAGAATTTCAGTCTATGACGGTGAAGCCACAGGCAGGCGGACTCAGTGCAGTGCGAAGTAAAAGTAAGGAGGCTTCAGAAGGATACCAGAAACCAGACAGAAAGCAAACGAGGTCTGGGTCAGGCCGGGAAACTGCGATTCTATGCTACTGCATGCTTTAGGGGCGCCGCAACCAGACCCACACCCTGGCCATGGATTCAGAGGTCGGGGTTGTAATATCCAAACGTGTGAGGATTCTGCGGAGGGAAATGAGAGGAAGAGGAGGGGATAGAGCTTGTGAGAGCACACAGCCCTCGTAGCCCCAAACAGCAGGAGCTTTATGTGACCCAGATACCGGTCCCAGCCCTTCCCAAGACCACAAGCCCAGAGCAGTGAGCCTGGCGGACTCTGGTGAGTGTACCATTTGTATATCTATTGAATCGCTCGTTGGCAGATCTCAAAAAGTTTTGCAGAACATTTCTGGAGCAAGGCAGCACTATTTTGTCCCCCATGTATGACATTTTTCCAACGCCATGCATGTAAGCAAGTAATTCGGCATCATAGCTTGCAAAGCAGCATGCGGTATGGCCCGTAGGTGACGTGGGATTCCAGAAATATGTTCTGTCTGTTGGTGCTGTATTTCCAGGAAGAGTTTATATCCATTCATGTAACCTTGGTTGAAATTTTCAGACTTTAATTAGGGGAGACATGGCCGATTTCCTTGGGCAGCCACTTATCCTTCTTGCTCTCGTTAGCAGAAGCGAGGGAGGGAAAAGGATAGATAGCGCTGAGTTTCTCGCGTTTGGCGTGATGACAGGTCTTCCATACCAGCCCCCGATCATTTACCAGTGATCTTACAATGCGCCATTGCGGTGGGGAGGAGGGGGGAAAGAGGGGGTGGGTGCATCCGTTCCTCTTACAGGAACTTAGGCATCATGATCACTGGGTCTTATGAACGCGTGGAGAAGTCAACGAGCCTACATGGCCGCATTGGAAGCTTAATTTGGATGCCTCGGACCGGTTCTGTAAGATCTGCAAACCTCAGAGCACAGGCACTCAATATTAACGATGCAATGGACCTGTAGTGATAATCACTGGCTGCCATGTAGAGTGGATGTTTATTCGCTGTAAAGATACAGCAATGTGTTTCTGTAAATGTATCTTTTTAATTACTTCTCTCCCTTTTCCCTCGTCCCATGGCGCTGCACAGTTGTCCAGGCTTCCCTACGCATCCGAAGGCTAGCTTCAGATAAGCGGAGGGAAGGGAACACGAAGATGAAATGTTCCAGAATCATGGAAGTAACCGCAATGCGGAGCTATGCAGAATGGTGTAAGTGTGCTAGCAATAACACGGAAAGTGCAGTGACGGAGGATAGGAAGACGCTCAGATGGAGGTGTAGGGCAGGAAGATCAACGGGTGGCGGGATGCTACGCTGCAGACTGCTGCGGTGCTCACATGATATCCTCAACGATGGTGGATTTCAGAGAGCAGCGGGCTTACAGAGTGCTGGCATGCAGCCACTGTTCAACACCCTCAAGCGCCCAGTTCATACTTCCCTCACCAGACGTGTGAAGAACGCATGGGAGGCTTTCTGCACCCGCCCACATCACCCTCCTGACAGTCCAAGCAAAAGGTCGTCATGTATAGTTGAAATGAGATAATTGGCCTTTCCTTCCTCCTAATCCCGTCTCCCAGACAGAGGAAGGGGATATTTGATAATCTCTGCCTCTTTTTATAATTACTTTTTTGAATAAAGATACATCAGGGGAGGGTGGGTTGCTTACAGGGAATGACTTTAAGAAAGAATCATTGATTTTTAAACAATACTTGATGGACTTTTAAAAGAAATACATATTTTTAACGGATACTGACTATTTCCTCGCAAGCTGTAAGTAAGGAAGGGGTGGAGTTGCTACAGGCATAGTCAATCAAGGGGGAGGGTTCATCAGGGGAAACACAGCAGTCACACCGTTACCTGGCCCGTGGAACTCGTTTCAAAGAGCTTCTCTGCATGCGCACCGCACTCCTGGATAGTGCTCTTTCTAAGTCGCCTGGTCTCTGGTGCGTATTCACGGCCAGGTGATTTGCCTCAGCTCCACCCCGCCATAAAATGTCTCCACTTACTCTCACGAGCTTGTGGAGCACACAGCAAGCAGCATAAACAAACAGGCATTGGTCTTGTGCTGGGTCTGAGCGAAGTAGTATGTTCGCCAGCGCCTTTTAAACGGCCGAAATGAACATTTCTCCCCCAGTCCTGCACGTTGCTCAGCCTGTAGGTTGAAACAGCTCCTGACATGTCCAGGCTGCCTGTGCTTATGGCTTATCATGAAGCGTTTGAGCATCAAGGATAGGTCGGGCTTCACCAGGATAACGACCAGGCATTTCAACATCCCCCGACGGTATTTTCTGGTCTGAGAAGTAATTCCCTTGCTTGCAGCTTTTAAGACTAGAGTAGATGCTTTGAAGATGGCCGAGGCGTCATGAACTCCTTCCTGGCCATCCCCGTGGATGTTGGTGAAACGTCCCTTGTGATCCACCAGTGCTTGCAGCCATGTGAAAGTACCCCTGCAGGTTTAACTTACGGTGCCCTGCGGCTCTCGGAGCAAGTGGATATTAGGGTCTCCATCTATTGTGGCCCCCCCACAGTTGGGGAATCCCCATTTGCAGCAAAGCATTCCATATCACCTGGCACGTTTCCAAGAGTCCAACCTTCGTAAGCATCGTTTATATTATGCTTTGGCTACTTGCTCACGCAGCCCCCCAGTAGATTTGCCGCACGTTCAATTGTCCCGACTGAGGTAGCTGTCTGGCGTTGCAAGTTCCGAGATGGGCTATTGCAGCTCGCTTCATCACTGTGAGGGCTGCTCTCATGCTTAGTATTTGGCGTTTCAGGGCAGGGGAAAGCATGTCACCAAAGTGTTCAAAGAAAGTGCTCTTACGCATAGTGAAGTTTTGTAGCACTTGGAATCGTCCCACACGCTCGCAATCTATGCCGGTCCCACCGTCTTGGTGCTTGTTTCCGTGCCATAAATCACGTTCAATGGTAGACCTGCCCATTACCAGCAGTAGCTATCCAACCCAGGGCGCCGCGGTATATGGAGGAATTACAGTGTCCATGTCCTACATCGCTTCTTCTCGCCGCGCGTGCCGTAGCTGCTCCCTTCCTCCTGCTTTGCAAGTTCTATAGGTTCAAGCAGTAGACAGCACGAGAGACGTGTGCGCGAGGTGTTGACAACCGTCCCGATTAGCGGTTACTGATCTCAGCAGGGTCCATGCTTGCTGTGCTATGCGTTTCTCAGTTCGACCAGGGAAAAAGTGCGCGAAATGGGTTGTCTGCTGGCTTTCACAAGGGAGGTGTTGAGGCTGTACCCAGAAACGCACCGCGACAATGATTTCTGCCCCATCAGGCACTGGGCTCTCAAACCCAAATATCCTAAGGGCGGGAGAGAGACTCTCTGACAAGTCTGGGAACATATGTGTCCGTTAGACGTTTGAGGCCCCACAGGAACGTGCTACCACAGTGACCGCTCCAGAAATCGGCGCTAGCCTTGGCAGTCTGACCAATGAGGAAGCCACGGCACACGCACGTCGAGATTAACCACCTGTGCTGTGGAGCGCACACTGATTATACTAGTCAGTTTAACAGAACGATTTTTAGCTAATTCGGATTCTGTATCGATGTAGACGTGGCTCTCAGATGGTGACCACCACATGATCTGGATGCTGTATTTTTGCAGTATGTGCATTCAGGCCTCTCTGTTAGGCAACATTTTGTTCTCTTCTATCTTTCTATATTGTACTGTTCAGCAGTGACTGAGGAGCATTTTCAAAGGAAACTTTCTACTCAGCCGAAAATACCAATTCCGGCGTGATGATACACCATGAGTTTGAATTTGTGTGATTGTCAGCACATTGGTTGTTTTTTGTAACATGGAGGCGTGAGGGGGGGAATTAAAAACATTAAAAAGTCAAAAAAAAAAAATATTTTTATTTGGGGGGTGGGGGCTAGATTCCAGTGGGGCCAATTAATATATCTCTTAAGGGGGCGTAAATTCCGGTGCAGAGTTTTCCCCCTCCCTGTTCATTGCCCTTGCAGGGACCCTACGTCTCCTTCGGCCAGGGTGTCCTTCCCTCCCCACTCTTATCCACATGTTGCATTAACTGGTGCCTCCAGGAGTCAAATTCTTGGCAGACTACCCTGCGCTACACCATAAAGAAACTAACTCCCCATGTGCCAGGTCATGCCACCATTTGGTCTGGATGGAGGGGTGGTCGGGTCAAAACTCAGTGGTGTGGTGACCTCACAGCTGGAATAATGTGGAGACTGCTCTGGCAGCAGCCATACTGATTTAGTACGGGACACCTGCTTAAAAGTGATCAGGCCATAGCCCCCCTTACCGGCTCTGTGGCCTATAGAACTTTGAGCAAGTGAAAAAACCTTGCAGGTGGAGGGGGGAGTTTGCCCCTCAACCACTTCCATGCACACACCCCCGGCCCTGGCTAAATTAACATGGGATTTAGGTGCCAATCACAAAATTGAGGACATGGTGGTGTCTGCCTTTTAGACAAAATGGAACAGTTTCGGCATCCCACATGCCATGTAAGTGCGCTAACCACTGGACTGCACGGCATAAAAGATGCACCTTCCCCCTCCTATCCCGTGGTTTTATGAATCTAGCCCTAAGTCTTGAACTGTGTCTGCTTTATGGATCTCTCCTGGGCAAAATCATTCTAGAGTCATTAAGATTGTGTCTGTATTTATGCATAAGGAATAGAACAAATGGCAAACTCTTTGCTGTGTGTAAACAGGCTGAAGTTCTGCTGGAGTTTAGATCCTTCCCTGTTTGATTCCAATAGTCTGAGGAGGCCTAACTGATTAAGGCTAATAAGATCATTCCTTGTAGGTATAAAACCCAGCCCCAGCAGTCTGCAGCACAGCGCCTCCCCCAGCTGAGCCCAGACATTGACTATGCTGCCATTCAAAACATTTCCATGTGGAATTCAGAAGTGCTGTGCTCTAAGTTCTGACAGCACCTGAGATGAAAGGTGCATGAAGTGACGATAGAAAGGCCCTGAACTGAAACCTCCCTTCGGAACTTCCCCCAAGCTTTGGGGGAACCCAGAGACACACTACACAGAAGTATATCAGCTGCTCCCTGATGCTTAATGGACTGAATTAGAACTGGCTGGAAAACCAAAATTTTTCTCTCAAAGTTTTTAATAAAAAATCTTGGTTCAGATTTTTAAGTGCAAATTTGGAAGTTTTGATTCAGACTGAACACTTTTCTTTCAAATAGATGCATTCTTTCAAAATTAAACTTTTTTTTTCATTTTGGCTCGACTTAAAATGTTCATCTTCAGTTTCTCAGTTACAATGACGTTGAGGCTTTTTGAAAGTAGAAATGAAACAAAATTTTGTTTCAAATCGACATTTTGACCTAAAAAAAGTTCTCTTTCGTTTTTTTTTTTAAATTGGAAAACAGCAACAAAATGTCATTTTGAACCACAATGAAACAAAAATTGTTCATTATATGTGAGAGTCCCACAATGCATGTGGAGGCTGAAGTGGTGGGGAGGTTGTGGTGCATGATGAGAGATGTAATCCTGCTAGGAACCTGGACCATTTTTAAACTAAAGTTAGAGATTATAAAAAAAAAAATCAAATTTCAAAATTTAAGTCCCCCCTCCCCCCCACCGGAGAAAAGGCATGGAAATTTTCCATAACATTTTCACTTTAAAAAAAAAACGACTAGCTCTGCTTGTCTGACTTTGAGCATTGTTTTGAATGAATGAGTGATGTTCTCTAGTGGTTGACCCACAGAGTGTATATGAAACATAGCTACCATTAGTGGTAAGGGAATCCTTTCTTACTACATGTGGCAGAGGCCTGGGGTTTGGGAGCTAAAGAATTAGGTTCCCAGCCCTTGTTCCATATCGGTGTGAATAACTTATCTGTTGTATCTGTAGCACATGACTGTCTCACACCGTGTATCTAATTCTCCTCTCTTATTTCCCCCATGTCATATCATCAATGGGTCCCCCTGCGCTAACCAGGTCGCCATCCCCTTTCCTGGCTGCTCACAGAATTTGGTCAGGTTTCTCCTGGTTATAGGAGATTCCTTACAGATCCTGGCAGATGGCTCACCAACATCAACATATGGGAGACAGAAAACTCCTTTAGTCACTTGTTTTCCAAGTGAAATCATTTTGACATGAACTTTCATACATAATATTAGTTAGTTACTAAAATCCACACATTTTCCTTAGTCATTTTCATTTACTACTCTTTTTATAATTGTTTTGCAGCCTTGCAAATCTTCTTATGACAGACAAAGCCAGAGAGAGAGAGAAACTACCAAGTGTTTATTTTTTCATATAATATATTCCAATCCTGTTAGGTGGTACTGGTGGAGGTAATATTTCTGGCATTCATTTAATAAAAATGACATTGATGAATGTTTAATTATACAAATTACATTCTTATTAAATCCCCTGGAATCGGTGCCTTAAAGTCTTAGCTATGGGCTGTTCTTGCTAAATACATTTTTTTTTTTTTTTTGGCAAAATTCTTTAATGCTAGCTACTGCGAAACCTTCTTCCGGGAAACCTTGAAAAGCACTAAAAATCCCCTAGTTTAAGTCAATTACTGAGCTATGTTAATCTTAATGGGATGTTTAAACCCCTATCCTTGCATATGTTTACCTTTTTCTCCTCTCTCTCTCTCTCTCTGTAAAACTGGCTTCAGCTCCAGATGGGCAGGAAAGACAACTTCTCATGGAATTCATTGTGCAGAAGGGTAAAGAATAGGTGGGAAGTGTGGCAGGTTGAAAATTTTCCATCAAAATTGTTTTTCATTGGAAAAATTGGGGGTTTGACTAAAGAATTTATTTTCATAGAACAAGGATTGCTTTCTAATGGAATTTCTTTGTGGGGGGGGTCAAAAAATTGAATGTCTGAGAAAATGGGAATCATAGTTTGACTGCCTCATGGTCCCATTCTCCTGTACTGGCCGGACTCCCCAGCTGGACTGCATCTCCCATCATGTCCACTATGGTGCTTGGCCTTCTCTCCTCAAGAAGGGAGACCATTATGCATCATGGAAGATGTAGGCTGACTACAGAATCTGGCCTCTAGATACCTGAACTGCAATTCCAGGAGGTATCTTGACAGCCTTTGAAACTCAAAATACTTCACTGTTTGCTTTTTAATGAAAACTGAATTTTCTGTAAGGGAAAAAAAAAATTCCAACCAGCACTAATGGGGAAAGGAGAATGTTGTGATCATATAAGCATATTGTATTTTATTATCTTCATATTATATGCTTAATATTTAGCACTCAGCTGGTGCTTTTCATCCATGGATCCCAAAGCACATTGTAACTATGGATGAGTTCCAGTATTCTCAGTTTACAGCAGAGGGAGCACAGTCATAGAAATGGTAGGATGACTGGTTCTGTGAGTGTGTCTAGCATTCAAGAGACCATAGTTCAGTTCCAGAGTTTCCTTGGGAGGGTCTAAACCATTCAGCATACCTGTTTGCTTCACATTTTCTATGTGCCTTTGTCCAGGTCACCGTGCCTCAGCTCCCCATCTGTAAGATAGGGACAACAGCCCTTCCATTCTCCCACTATTTGTCTATTTAATTGCAAGCTCTTTGGGGCAAGGACAGCCGTCTTACTGTGTGTTTGTACAACACCAAGTGTAATGGACTCTGACCTTGGTGCTGTGCTTCCTCAAGGTCACACAGCCAGTCAGGACTGGATCCTAGGGCAGCTGGCTCATGTGCAATTGCTGTGTCCACCAGACCACAACACCTCCCCTGGTGCAGGCCTAATAATGTGTTGTGCTCAGTTGTGCATGTCAGTGACAAAGCTGGTCACCCTTCAGGGTCTGTAGGCTCCCTCCCAAGCCAGCTTGGCTTTCCCGGTGTCTGGGGCGAGAGCTGTCTTTGCAATACCAGGTATAGAATGAGTCTGATATGGCTCAATTCCTGAGCCATTGCTGCAGCCTGTTCCCGCAAGTGGAAGGCACAAACTCTCTCTTCAGAGGTGCATCTGTGGCTCTAAAACTTGATTTTTGCAGCAAAACCCTTCTGCTTTTCCAAGCTCACATCAGCTGCCAAACTACTCACAATACTGTAACCTCCTTCTCTTACCTATATTTTCTTCTATTAAAAGTGGAAAATCTCTCAGTCCTTATACCATACAGTAAAGTCCCATCAATTTCAGCAATTAACTACCAACTTGATAGATTGCTATCTGTGGTACTCATATGGTCCTGGTTACCGTAGTATCTGAGAACCTCTGTCCCTAATGTATTGGGCCTCACAACACCCCTGTGAGTCCTGGTATTCCCATTGTACAGAGAGGGAACTGAACACACACAAGCTGAGTGACTCGCTCAGGGTCACAGAGGGAAGTCTTGGACTGGCAGAAAATTGAACGTTGATCTTCAGGTAGCCCCCTAACCACTGGATCATCCATCCTCTCTGTAGCAGGTAGCACAATGGAAAAATGATGACAAAACTCAGCTATTACCTGGTGCTGTTCATCCATAAATCATAAAGCACTTTACCAAGGAGAATAAATATTGTGACCCCCATTTCACAGATGGGGAAACTGAGCCACAGAGAGGAGAATGCACAGCAGTTTAGAGTCAGAGCACTGAACAGAACCAGACCTCCGGCATCTGATTCCAGTGCCCTGTGTATCTGACTTACTAACATTTCTATCTCTGCGGGGCCTGAAGTCTTGCTGAATTCTCTCTGTAGGACCTAAATTCTCCCCACGCCCTCCTTTGATCTGCTATGCTAAGTGGGATCCAAGAACATGATTGGGCCATTGATTATCTAAATCATTTGCAGCATCTCTTCTGTCTTGGACGAGGCCATGTAGCCTCTGCCTCCTTCCCTCCTATTAAATTCTGCTCTCTTTCACGCCAAGGCCTGCTTACACAAGTACATTCCCTAGTTTTAATTGTACAGCATGGAATGAGCTAGAAGATATTAATCGGGCCCTGAATGCTCAGGGAATAAATGTAATAAATAGACTATTAAGTTAAGCAAGTTTTCAGCATCAGCAGTGAAAGCGCCCATCTATCTTGTGTGGCTTTCTGCATGCTTCATTACCACATGTAACCACATTGGAAAAAATATGCTTTATCCTTTATAGTTAGATGATAAGTTCTCTAAGATATATGTTAGCACTGCCAGGCGCCTGACACTCCTCAGTGGCTCAGCAGCTCCACTTTCCAGTAGCTTCTGATTAAATTTATTACAGAGCTTCATATTAGGCTAAGTTAACATCATTTGATCATCTTACTTGGCAGGGGTATGTATGTCCTGAATTTAGGGACTGTAAGAAGAGTGAGCCATGCCACGGTGCTTGAGTGGGATCTTGCTTCCAAAGGTACATTCTGATGGGTGATTGTGTGCTGCTGTTATCGATATTGCAGCAGCAACCGAGGTCAGGGCTCCGTTATGCTAGGAACTGGGAATAGATGCATAGAAGGAGATATTCCATGCCCCAGTCTAAATAGACAAGACAGGCAAAGGGTTTGAGGGGAAACAGACTAAGAGGGATGTAACAGCTTGCCTAAGATTCCATGGTAGAGTTGGGTACAGAATTCAGGTCTCCTAGACCACTGTCCTGTGCTCTGCCTACCAGACAACATTGTCTCCCTACTAGTACTGACTTCACAAGGGTCCAGATTTTTTTCTGGAGGTTCTCTCCCCCCCGCCCCATCTCCCATATCATCATCAATCTTTACCATGGGTTCCTAAACCCAGCACAGGATCAGAGAAATTAGAGATGAGAAAGAGAGAGAAACTCTCCTAGATCAAAGGGACCAAATTGCTCAGGTGGGTAGCATTGAGTGTTGGGTGGTATTTATAGAGCAAACATATGCAAGCCCTTGAGCGGGACCAGATTCTGCAACAAGAGAGAGAAGAGGAAACAAGTGACAGAAGGGAGAGAACTGGTTCCTCCTGACTCTGTTGACAGGAGCGCAGTCTGTGTGTTCTCACTGATGAATGTGTTTTTGCTATAACTACAGTCTGGGACTGCCTTGCTTAATACAGATAACAGCAGCAATTAATAATTAAAAAAACCACCATGACCTCTTCAGAGCGAGAGGAGAACCCAGAACATTATTCAACACACGCAGAATGTCACGGAAGGCAAGAAATACTTTCCTCTGATAATGTGAACTCCAAGAGCCAGAGCTTGATAGATCAGACAACTGTCCTGACATTACCTTCCCCTCCAAAGCCAATCTGGGTTGTGGCCCTGACAAATGTGGCATGTTCTGTCCTGGTGTCAAGCTGGCCTGCAGTGGCTCAAGAGCATGAGTACCAACTTCAGGGCAGATGAAGAACCAGAGCACAAACCCTAAATTGGTTGTGAGATCTATGCTTAGATTGCACCCACCAGTTATCAAGTGTAAACTCCTCAGGCAATATAACAGCCTAAACATGGAGTCACAGACAGTCCCCTTGGGTACGCCAATCTGTCTTGCCACCCAGGGAAGCCTTCCTTTGTGACAGATGGTCCCTTATACCAAGAATCAGAGCAATATTCATGTTAATTGCAGTCCCAAAGGACCAGTCACTTGCCCCATGACAACTGCATCTTAGATCTGACACCAAAGGCAATGCTTACAGCAAGTCCTGCACTAAACTATCTACAGATTTATTATTAGGAAAAGGAACTAAGAGAGCTTTTACAAGATTAAAGCAGGTAAACAGTACATACACATAAGTTTCAATCTTAAATTTCCAAAGTAATAGAAGCTTCTATGATAAGCAAACTTTGTATGTCTTTTAGAGTTATCTCAGGCTGAGCAGCTGGGAATCTCTTTCTTATGCTGAGAAACATTGCCCCAGAGTCCAAGCAGCACACAGATCTAGTTCCTTCTTGTTAGAGGTTTTTATTCCCTTCCCCTGCATGTGCTCTGAGCTGCAAACTCAACTGATGGGAGGAATCCACTTGCATGGCTCATCTTCATGGGGAGGGGGAAAAAGCAGAGCACTAATGTCTTTTGTCCTCTTTAATGTTCCACAATAATCCATCTGGTGTCAGTGGACCTTCCTTGTTGGCCATGTTTGTCTTCTGTCTGGCGATTTACGCAGTTACAGAGGGTTCACAATACAGGTGCTTATGTATCCTATTATAATATTGATGCCAATGTTATAAGTGAGATTAATGCATGGAGCAGGTCACAAGCATTCAATAAAGTCTATGCACGTTCTTATAATTCTTGTACCTATTTTAATAATACTAACACACAGGTGAGTCAGACTGACTTTAGCTATATAGTATCTGAGGGGTAGCCGTGTTAGTCTGGATCTGTAAAAGCAGCAAAGAGTCCTGTGGCACTGTATAGAGAAAGCTCATGCTCCAATACGTCTGTTAATTTATAAGGTACCACAGGACTCTTTGCCGCTTTAGCTATATATTTTGTCAGTGTTCAGTTGAGACATGGGGACTTTGTCATGAGGTGGCATCTGATCTGCCAGCATCACACCTGGCCCAAGCGCTCAGATCAGGGTACAGTTGTTTGAAAAATGCTTCACATTTTCAGAAAAAAAAATCAAAATAAAAAAGTTGTGTGTCAGCTGAATTTTTTTCTCTCCAAATTTGTCAAGTTACTGACAAAAAGAAAACCAACTTTTTCCGAAGACTGGAAAATGTTCATTTTTCAGGGACCATTTCTTCCCTTCTTGGTTTTTTAATGGGAAATTTGGACCATAAAATTTTCCAGAGGCTCAATCAGAGACAAAGATAAGTGAAGTGACTTAGACGAGTTCATAGACTGAGACAGTGCCTGAGATAGGAATAGGACCCAGGAGTTCCAAAGAGACCCATATGAAAACTTGTTTGCTTTCAGGGTTTGTTGCTAATGCAAAACTAATCCCACATATGTTGAAAGGTGCAATGGACACAGAATGAAAGTACACTAAATGTTTGCCTGAATCTTGTTACAAAGTTACTTCCCCCCACCACACACATGCACAGGTTTTACACAGCTGTAGGCCTGTCATCCTCCTCCCTGTTCTGTCCAACAAGTTTCATATCCTCATTGCAATGACCTCCTTTTTCCAGAAGGACAAGAAAAGCAGGAAAAACTTTATGATCAAGTTAGAGCAGCAGACTCCATCACCAGCCAAGACTATTATTATAAAGTATTCTGGAAGTTAATTCAATAAAAAAAAATAGTAACGAGAGAAACCATTTCTCCCTTTGTTTATCGCTTCTTTAACTGTATAAATAAGCATAGTGGTGATTAATGAGCATGCTTGGAGAGAGGAAGATTTGCCAGCAAGAGCCTGAATTATTACCTTATTGCATGTGCTTCTCAGGCTTAGTGTTTGTTTTGCTGCTCAGTACGATTTAATACAGGAGGGCTAAAGTTATGAGGTCCTATTTATTCCACCCAGCATTGTCCCCTCTGCCAGCTCAACCTATGGGAAAGACAGCACGTTCAGAATGAATTCTGGAAATATATTAAAAAGCAATTGTAAACTCCTTGCCTTTATTGTCCCATCCTCATTCTTCGCAGCACACCCTCCAAATTAGCATAATATCTACAGGCTCCTGGGGAGTTATCAAAACATGATCAGTCTGTATCTAACTTTCAGAGCTGACAGATTTGTAAGTTACAAAATGCCAAAGGTCCTTGTGACTTTTTCCCCAACCTTCCATGCAACTTGTCTGTATCATCAATGATGCCTTTCAACTAAAATCACCCTGTCATAAACCACACAATTGGTGGTGGTAGCCCAAAAGATGCTGATGCAGCATGCATTTCTTTCATTAAGCCATTTCCTTTGCTCTTCCCACTGCATATGCTTTATTAAAATTTGATTCTGTGCATGGACTATTTTAACTATCATATTCTGGTTTATAGACTGCTATAAACCTCTCAGTGGAAAGGAAGAGAACTCAGAGAGAGGGAGAGCAATTGCTTATGTGATTCTGATTTTTTCTTTGCTTTACTACTGAAGTCAAGAGAGAGAATACCACTGAACACTGGATTTGGCCTTTAATGTCTTATCTCTCCCTGCGCCTACTTGTTCAATTATGATTGGTTTCTGTAGGAGCCAGCTGCTGGACACATCTCTTTAGGAGTTGGCCAGATGTTTGATTTGTCCTCAGATTAGTAAACACAGGAGATAGCAGCCAGAGTATTCTATGTGTGTATGCGTGTGAGAGAGATGAATACAGAGCATCTGTGTATAATTCTAAACTTAGCCTGACAAGGAGGCTTCCTTGTAGGCTTTGCATGTGTTAACATATGTGTAGTGATTTCTGAGAGCACCACCCCCACCATGAAGGGATCATATGAACTCAAGATGGAAAAGACCCATTGGATCATTATGGGGGGAATCTATGAGGGTACTTCGGTGCCTAAACCCCAGGCTTTGGTTTAAATGCCTAAGTTCTCCAGGTATCTATATTTCTGCTTCTGAGCGTGTGCACTGCTGCCCCTCATGAGGCATCCAGAGGCCTGTCTCCTGCCAAAGACCCAGAGCAATTCACAAACCAAGGGAAGACAGCTCTTCAGCTGCCTTTGTTGCATATGGGGCTCAATCCAGCAGGTGTGCTCAGAGCCCACCTAGTAGATCAGGTGGAAAAGTCTGTATCTCTGAAATTTTCCTGATCCTAAAGTTTGAAAGAAAATATATGAGGTCAATGGAAAAGTCTTATTTCGATCATTTCTAAATGTTTTGTTCAGTTTTCAACCATTTTTTAAATTTTTGTAATGACTTTTAGTCTAAATTTACTTAAATTTCAAAACAAAAAATCATTTTGACTCGAAAAACTGAAACATGCCAATTCAAAAATGTCAGCATTGGCACATTTTTTGAGTGATTGTCCAGTTCCTGTTTCATGGGGTGGATTCCATCCCAGCCCTTTTGCTGTCACAAATTGCTTCCCACTTTGCATTGGCTCTGGGCTGTGGGGAAGGGGATAAAGTCCAGGCTGCCCACTCCCTATCTACCTGTGTAGGAGCAATTGTCCTCCCCACACAAGCGCAAGTGATGTGAGTAACCTAGACAGGGGAGCAAGGGAGCGGTTCTTCCTTCCACTCTACGATCCCCCTGCATAAGCATATATCAAGTCCATGATTGAGTGTGTAATACAAAGCCTATTTAAAATGCTGCATCAAATACTCAACTGATGAAAATTGGCATAGCTCCAGTGAAACTGGTGGAGTATAGTTAGTTTACAGCAGTTTAACATCTCGCCCAAATATCTCACTCTTTGTATGAATACCTTTTTGCTCAACAATATATTTATATGCGGCAAGTATAAGGTACCATTCAACCAGGTAGTACTTTCTGTTGACTGGTGTGCCTTTAATTGTGTACAGTCTTTTCAGATTTGTTCTAACTACATTATAATTCCCTCCTGCAAACCTCACTTAGAATTTTGACCCACTCACAACACACACAGTTCATTTCCTTGAAATAAAACACACACAAAGAGACTCGGTAACTGTTTGTAAGCTTCATAGCCCATCTTTATCTAGAAACTATTTGTCCAGTATCTTAATCCAGGACAATTTGTATACCCTGAAAACACATTTACACTGTAAATTGTTTATAGAAAAAAACAGCCAAAGGAAATGGGCTTTACTGCCATTGAATTCATTAGCAGCATACTACCTGGTTGCTTTTATTCCCTTCAGTTTTCTGTTCTCTGTTTCATTTGCTTGGCTGCCGGTGTCCTGTGCTGGGTTGATCCTGCTCTCAATTACATTAGTATAAATCAGGTGCTGTTTCATTGGAAGCAAGCAGAATTACATCAGTGTGCATGAAATCAAGAATACAGCCCTGTTGCTGCCTTTGTATACCGCGTGTGCTGTTTTTGTTTGAATTGGCATGCAGGGAGGGGGGGAATAAAAGGAGACGATATTGACAAATTAAATTATCTTGTTTATCTCCTCTGAGTCTGCTCCAAATGTTCATAGAAAAACCATTATCCTCTGCTTGTCTATGCACCCCAGTATCCATCTAAAGGTTGTGAGTCATGTTTGCTTTGAAACGTGGTGCCTGAGGGCTGTCAGTCATGCCTTTTGTTGAGAGAACCAGAACTTCAAGGAGTCATTCGGCTGCTATTTACCACATGCAGAAAAAAAAACACCTCTCTGAAAACAGCTTTTCTTGGCATGTCTTTCACATGAAATGCCATCTATCCTCACTTTATTCACCCATTGAAAGGCTGTGCTGTAAAATACAATGAAATGTGATACTGGAGCAGACTGTTGCCTACCTCGAGTGTTAATGCTGTCCATTGAGGCATAACAAAGCCAGGGGAGGGCGTAAAGCTAGGCAGCATGAAGTATGTACTTCATTCCTTGGTTGCCAGAAAATTTGGACTTTGAAAAGTTTTTTTTCTGGATGGCCGGTGTATCCTTCGGGCTGTGTGCAGTTGTCTTTCTCTGTAGGGTAATACAATGCCCAGCTGTCGAATGGCTGGGTGTTAGGAAGGATGGTCCAATAGCTATGGGCTAGTCTAGAACTCAGGAAATCTAGGTTCAAGTCACAGCTGTACTGCAGACCCCTTGTGTGATCTTGGGTAAGTCACTTAACCAGTCTGTGCCTTAGTTCTCCATCTATAAAGTGGGGGTGCCAATACTTCTCTACCCCATGGGGATACCTGTGGAGACTGTGGTGCGCTCAGATGATAGGTGATGGAGACTATATAAGTAGCTATGATAAATAGTATGTTGGAGGTACCAACAAACTTCCCCATTTGTGCCTCCCACAGAAGAGCTATGTAGAGGGACTACTTCCTCTTATAGCCCCAAAGGAGTCAGGGCCCACCTAGTCCACAGAGGTGGCCTTGGCATACAGGATGAAGGAGGATATACAATCTAGAAGGTGAGGCAGCTCCATGCTATGAATCTGGGCCTAAGTAGTTCACCACAGAGTTCACCTCTATACCTATATGTCCCCCATCACCTAATATCTAATATTCCCTCTGCAGCTGAGTGAATCAGGGTGGTGGATCAAACACCAGGCCTTGTGTTGCTCGTGAGCCAGACCTGTGTCTGAAGGCCAAGGCGACCTGCATGCCACCGCAGATGTGGCTCCCA
Organism: Chelonoidis abingdonii; assembly: GCF_003597395.2. NCBI lineage: Eukaryota > Metazoa > Chordata > Testudines > Testudinidae > Chelonoidis > Chelonoidis abingdonii. Next base: position 4,866,628 of record NC_133786.1, on the reverse strand, counting down.
GCCAATGTGCACTGATTTCCATGGTTGATAGGTGCACTGTGAATGGGGAATGTCACACTGTTTGTGCCTTACTCAGTGATATTGGCAAAGCTTTGTGGCCCTGAAGCTTGTCTCATTGAGCACCGAAAGACCCTTTAGTCTTGCACAGGCACTCAGTCTCTTTATCGCTGTCTTGAAAAGGCCTAAGAAAGGGCTCCAAAGGAATTAATTAGCCCAAAGTTGTGTCAGCCATTGCTGGGGTGCAAATCAACACTGAATTTACAGCCAGTTCTGAAAGCAGAGCAGAGAAATGGTGGCTCTCCAGCAAAGGCTGTGTTCTGTGCCGAGCTAAATGGCCCCACACAGCTTGGATATTAATGGGAAACGTAACAAAGAAACTAAGCTGTGATTTGATTTCACTGCAGGCTGGCTTTGGAATTCTCGCAGTATTCCCCAGTCACCTTCTTGTGCACACACATATATAAAATGGTATTTGCATAGAGGCTTTGAGCTGAAATCCCAGATTCCCTGCCCCACTTGTCATCACAAGGCACTTTTCGCGTAGGGCTCAGTGCCAAGAGAAGTTGTTAAAGACACATGCGTTCCAGCCCTTTGTGTTACCCATTGCTGCACATGGTCTTCCATTTAATCCTGACAGTAATGTCTCTTAGATACTTATATATGCAGTGTAGTTATGGCCATGTTGGTCCCAGGATATTAGAGAGACAATATGGGGGAAGTAATATCTTTTATTGGACCAACTTACGTTGGTAAGAGAGAGAAGCTCTTGAGTCACATATAACGTACTAACTAAACAATCAGTTCCACCTTGTATTTTGCTAGGATACTGGGTGTACTTTTCCCAGCCCTGAAGAGCTCTGTGTAGCTTGAAAGCTTGTCTCTCTCACCAACAGAAGTTGGTCCAATAAAAGATATTACTTCCCCCATATTGTCTCTCTTGAATACTTAGACGTTATGGTCACAGGTTAGTCATTATAAAACCTCATATTGCAGGACAGTCCTTGTTGAGTTTGGGAAGTTTTGAGCAAGTTTGAGGGGTCAGAAGACCTGAACTCGAGACTCAATTCTGCCATTGGCTGCTTGTAAGGCACATTAGGTGCTGAATTCTCCAGAAGAATCTGGCTATAAGCACTATAATGGGAACAAGTGAGTGCTGAGCATAGTTGAAAATCCAGAGGCTGAATTACCTTGAAAACTGGGCCCCAACTGTGGGTACTGAGCTCCTGATAATCTTGCCTCACATTTCTCTGTACTTAGTTAAGATCTGAGGAGAAAGTGAAGGCTGCTACATAACTAGAATGTGTTTATGATGATGATTATTTATTAAGCCTCAGGTATGCCTTGCAACCTATTGCAGAAATGAATAGCTTTTATTTTAATCCTAAATTTCTAATGCTTTTCATATATATTTACATGCTGTATACTGATAAAACTGTATATTGTATCTCATGTTAGGATTTACCTGTGGCATTATCCACAGACTCTTGGGTGTAAGGATCCCATTATGGCCCGTGTTCAACAAGCATTTGTTTGTATAAGCACCCAAATGTTCAGATTCTTATTCCAACGTCTTGAGCCTTGGGAAGAGATGAGGGTTCCTTCTTCCAGCAGAGCTCGAAATGATACTTTGGGAATTCTAGTCCTGCAAAAGTTTATTTCAGGATTTGGTTTGAGTTTGAGGTCTATTCTTATTCTTGTCAGAACTGGTTAGTCCAGTCTTGAATGATCACTCAGATCCCATCTTTGTTTTCTTTCTTAGCATGCAGACAAATACATAGCTCCAGCCGTCTCTGTTTGGGAAGGGGTTCTGTCCTTGTTTAATGTCTCTTTCAGGCTGTACAGTGAGATTTCCCCATGTGAAACACTCATCACTTACTCTTCTCCATTGAGTTAATGTTTTCTCTCTGTCATAGACAGACATGTTCTTTTTGATCATTCTATGATGTACGTCTTCCATCACATCTGACATTCTTTATTTATATGCATAGCATAGGTAAGCAATTTTAAGAGAAAATGGATGGCTTTGAGTCTGAGTGAGGCTTTCACCTCCAGGAGCTATAGAACAAAGTACCTGGAAAGTCAATCAATCACTCTCTCTTTCCCCATATATATTTCTTTCATTTCTCTCCTCTTCCAAGGCTTTGGGTTCTGTTTTTTTTTTTGTCTAAATGAATAAAATATACATTTTTGGTTCTAAAACATTTTATTGTATAGAAGTTGAAAGGATATAGGCCAGGAGAGAGATGGTTCTATGTCACATGGAACCATACATGCAGCGAGTGAACTAGCCTAGCACAAATCACAGAGGAAGAGAGAGCCACCATAAACCTGTGTCTAAAGGCAAATGAGTGGTGTCATCAACAAACCAGAACCTCGGGGCTTGATTCCCTACTGCCTCCTACCTTGCATGGTCCTTTGCCCCCATGCAAAGTGGATGCGAAATGCAGCCATTCTGGTCTGCTACTGTTTTACATTCATTTTGCACAGCTGAAGATGGCTGTGCCAGGTGCAGGACAGTGCGGAAATCCAGCCCTTAATTTCTGTATTTTGGAGCGTATCAACTGGTTCTAATCTGCCACGGGTGAGGTGCCTATAAATTCTACTCCTGTGTGTGTATGCGCACATTCTATGGCAGATTGTTCAAGGAACACAGTCACACAAGGTGGTGTGGATCTGGGGGAAGAGAGTGGACCCCTGAGTGAAGCTATACAAATCTCCCTTTGGGGTGCCATTGAAGTCAAAGGTCTCTCTCTCTCTCTCTCTCTCTCTCTCTCTCTCTCTCTCTCACACACACACACACACACACACACACACACACACACACACACACACACACACACACACACTTACTGCACCTTTCTTTTTTGTGCTGGGCATGTTTAGATTTTCCCAAGTCAGCTCTATGTTCTAGTTATGACAGGCGACATCCTGGCTCCATGGGAGGAAACAGGAATTTTGCCAGGGACTTCAATGAGGCTAGGATTTCATCCAAGATCTTTGTGTGCCATATTAAGGATAAGGTCCAGTTCCCAGTGGAAAGGATCCCACTGACTTTGCTGTGAGTTGACGCAGACCCTAACTGAGCTGAGTCCTCTGTCCCTTAGAGGCTCAGTTCTGAGCTGTGCTCATGGCTGACTAATCACAGAAGTGTTAATGGACAGGCTGCACATTTTGATGATCCAGGTCTCATGCCCCAGTAGATGAGTTGTTAGATACTCTGGGCCTGATTCTTTTCTTTCTCATGCTGGTGTAAATGAGGAGAAAGCCCACTGAAATCAATGGTTCCAATGGTGATCTCCCTCCGCATTTAAACCAGTGTAACTCCATTGACTCCAACTGACTTGCTCCTGATTTGCAGTGATGTCCGAGGAGAATCAGGCCCATTGATTGGGCTGCATGGCGATTCATGCTTTGCAGACAGCACTGCTCGGCTTTTCAACCAGGCTGTGTTCTTTGCCAGGGCTGCTGCCTCCTTCCCGCTTCACTTATCATGCTCCGAACCTTTTATGCCCCTAACAATTCATGGCGCATCAGCTCCCACCTTGGGCTGTGTGACTGGGTTGCTGCGATTTCACGCATTCTGCAGGCCCACTTGTATAGATGTCTGTGCCACAAAGAGTATGTTAGTGAATGCAGACGTGACAGAGAGAGGCAACTTTCCTCTCGGAACTGGGTTAAAAAATCTCATTTTGTCACTTATCCTTTGCAGGGTTACAGAATTGAAGCCCCTTCCCTGGCAACGTGGAGCTTTGGGTTTAGTTGTCTTCTATATACCAGCACAGCCAAACATTTCCCTTCTCTTTGGGCAGAGCCAGACATATTCCAGACATCCAGTTTATGGGTGCAGCCTTAGGCAAAACAGGTACACATCTAACGCTTTACATTTAGGTTGCCTAGGGCTCTCCACCTAAGGGGTCCTTAACAGAATAGACTGTTGGGGGTCACTCAAACAACACACTGCTCTCAACATGCCTCTTCTCCGGAGGTGGAAATTCTGCCTTTCCTGCAAAACAGTGTCTGCTCCACCTCATTTTCCTGTTCAACCGGCTCTTTCGGAACTTTGGTGTACCCCATCATCTTTTTGCACCAGCTGCTGCAGCACCTCTTTGGAAGCACTGATGCAGCTGATGTCAAGAGTTCTGGGGTGTGTTTGATAACGAAAGGCACTAGCTACAGATGGCTGAGTAGAAATGGCGGGGGGGCGGCCCTTTGAGGGATGGAATTACAAGGATGGGGGTGCTGTTTTGTTTATAAAAGGACATGGCACCAAATTCCACCTACATATGTGGAGTAAGTTGAAGGATTGAGCAGAGAAGTGCACTGTATTTGCCTTTATATATCTACACAGGCAGACTTTATGAGTCTGATCCAGACCCCACTGAGGTCAATTAGAATCTTTCCATTGACTTCAGTGGGCTTTGGAGCAGACCCTGGTATGGACACAGTATCCAGATTGCTATGCCTAACACAGTGTGCATTAGTGCAAAATTCTCTCTCATTCCCACCCACTCCCTGAGCAGAGGATGCGAGAGGCTGTGAAGTGAGCTCCATTCTCTGTTGATGCCAATGCCTCAGGAATCAGCAAACCAAACAAGATGTAAATGCCTGTTAGGAAGGTGCATTGCCTGGTAATTAAAGTTAACTGTGGGGAGGGGGAGAAAGAGGCTGGTAAAGTGTGAGGGATCAATAGGTTAAGTACTGGATGTCACTCAATCAGATACTCAGCAGAGAACTAAGTGTTCCACATCTACCCTGATCAGAGAAGGAGGCGAGTCTTCCAGGGAGAGGTGTGTTTTGGGGGAGCGGGGGGGGAGGAGGAATGGGGGTGCCAGACTGGGGGAACAAGGAAGGCTTTGGTCAATTCCAGCTCCAATTAGACGAGCAATGCAAGACCCGATGCCTGAAGTATAGGCCAATGGAATTAGTTGTACACCATACTTGCTAAATTATGCAACTCAGTCATCAAATTATACCCAGGGTTTGTTATTAAAGTGTGATGATCGAGTATGAAAAACATACTGAGCAAGGGACTGGGTTGGGGTTGTGTGAATTTCTTTTCTTTCTTTGCTTTTCTGTCTCCTCTCTTGGAGGTGCCCTCCAAGGAAACACCACTTTCTCCCCAACGGGTGTGCATTCTCTCTGGGTAAGGCAGGGTAAACCAGACCAGCACAGGGAGGACATGAACCAGTGGGGAAAAATCTGTCCTTCTTTCAGTGGAGGATGTTGGCCATAGCTTGATTTGAACCTGAAACCAGTTTTGTGTTGCAAAAGCTGTGTGTTCCCTCACACACTTACATGCATATGTTACGCCAACAGACCTCAATCGTCAGCAGACAGGATCAAACTGAGGACCTCTGGAGCTTAGTGCATGAGCCTCTACAGCACGAACTAAAAGGCAGCTGGATGTGATAGAACACCATACCCAGAAGGTGTGTGGATTACACATACACAGAATTTGTCATACATACTCACACAGAAACACACACACATCTCACTCCTGCTGTTGAAAGCAGTAGCAGTCCTCCCATCAATAGGAGGAGTGGAGGCCCATTAGCAGTTTCAAGCTTGGGGCATGATTATTTTCAACATATCACTTCTCTTCCTGTGAAAACAAAGCACGGGGGTTGGGGAAGGAGCAAGTGCTGCCTGACTCAGCCATCATTGAGTGGAATTACTAGAACCAGCCAAGTTCAATGAAAAAAAAAAGGGGGGGGAGAAAGTTGAATTGTTCAATGAGTCAAAGTTTGCATGAAAACAAGTGAAAAATTTGCCAGAAAGAGTGTGGGTCTTTGGTGAAGTGCAGCCTTTAGCACCTTGGCAAGACTGAATTCAGAAGCTTGTGAGTGACCCAGTTTTGGGTGCAGGAGCCCATGCTATTTTACAGATAAAAGTGAGTGAAAGCAAAAAACCCCAAATCCAAACAACTAGGCTTGCCTTGACACCAGGAAAAATGATCCCAATGGTAGAGACTAATCTTCTTTCTTTCCCCCCTACTCTTACAAAACCCTTATTTTGGCAGCTCCACAGAGCGAGCTGAATGCCGCATCTTCCCTTGTCTATTGTTTCGTTGCTCTGCCTTTTCTTTCTTTCTTTCTTTCTTTCTTTCTTTCTTCTATCTGGTAAAAGCTTTCTAGGTATTTTGGCTTCTGCCTTTTCTTCATTCCAATCACCCAGCAGATTGGAGTGTTAGCTGGAAATTAACATGGGAGCTAACTAATGTAAAATGTGTGAGAGAACTGTGTACCGGCTGGCCTGCCAGCTGTCTGGGCTCGGGCAAACAAAGGCCCAGGAGAGAAAGATTCCAAGAATCATTCAAGAAAGCAAGTTGGTATGCTCTGAAACTGACTTAGAGAGAGAGTGAGGGAAGGCTAAGGGCTATACATAGGGTTGTCACTTCTGAAGTACAAAATACTGGAACCATTCAGGAAGCTCCTGGGCCCATAAAACAATCACCTCTTTCCAGAAATTGGGGCTTGAAGTGAAACAGAAGTATCACAAGACTCATGCTAAAATTGCAGGAGTTGGCAGTATTGCATGTAGGGTGGAAGTTCTACTCTGGTAAGCGGGCATGAGTCTAAATTACCAAGTCCATCAGGGATCCTGCATCTCAAAGCCTGGTCTACAGGGTGCTTAGGAGCCAGTAAGTTAAGACCTGCTATTCAGTGACTCACTAACTTGCCGGAACTAGAAACTGAAGTCTGACAGAGGACACCAGTCCTGCGATCTGATTGGCAGCACTCTGGAGGTCCTGACTGGTTCCCTGCATGTACTTAAACCAAGCAGAGAAACAGAAAGATGTCCCTATAGCTGGGTTTCCTCTGCTTAGGACTGCTCTTTCTGGACTACCTGTTCCTACTGCCTGACTGATCTCCTGATAACCTGACCCTGCCTAGCTCCTGACCCCCAGACTCTTGGTTGCCCTCTGGCCTGTCTTAGACTCTGGTCTCCTGACCCATCTTGGCTCCTGAGTCATGCCCATGACCAGTTGTGATAAAGCCTAAGGACTTGGAAATACATGTTGAAGGTGGGGAAGTTGGAAGAATGTGATTGCTAGCTGAGTTGAGGGGATGAGCAGTGAGAACACAAACAAACCTTTTCCTATTCAATTACACCTCACGGTGAAATTCCGTCCTATGCAGAGTGCTGGCAATTAAATTTAAAGTAGTGCCTAGTCCTTGTGCTGTGCCTCGGGCAAGGGTGACTTTCATTCCCGGTGAATTATATTCTACGATCAGGGGAGGCAGAGCTTGTGGTTCAGGCCATTAGATTATTGTGGGAAGGATTTTATCCCCAACTTGCAGTATTGCCCAGTTGGCTGGGGGCATTATAAAGGGAACGGGTTCATCTCTCTCTGAAGCATCAGGCACTGGGGAAGGATAGAGGACTTGATAGACCATTGGTTTTATCTAGTAGGCCCTGTGGCCAGAAGTATCCCAGTCAGATGTTATAGACAACAGGTCCACAATGGACCACCATATAGTCCTGCCTTAAAGAATAAAGCACACATTTATTTTTCTACTACTGTTTCCTTTTCTGGAGATGGAGGGAAAACCATGTAAAAAATAAAAGTTGGTGAAATCTCCTGAAAGAAGGGGCCTGATTTTCCATAGGAGGGAGACAGAACTTTCTGCTGCGTTCAACTTCAAAGCCAAGTGCTGAGCCTTTAAAGATATTCATTTTAGTAATTCATATGCAGCTGCATTAGTTAGGGGCTTCACATTGTTCTATCCACTCATCACGATTAGACTTGTTATTATTACTGAAAACAGAGATGGTTGAGGAATATTAATTCTTTATGAACCTTCCTTCACAATTAATGTCGGCTTTGCGCTTTCCCGTCTATTGAGTTATAAGCTAATCTATTCCATATGTGTGTTTCAAATCTTTAGTCAAGTACAAATAATTTGAACTAATTAGCTTATTTTTTTTTTAAAAAAAGGAAGGGGGAATGAAAATAAATGGCACATGAATGAATTGTGGGATTTTGTATGGAATTAATCTCTCTCTAATACACATGGATTTGGTAAATTCATTATGCATCCATAATCAGACCTGATAAATTACCTAGCTAATTCAGGAGTAATTAGGCATGAACTACTGACACTCATTTTTAAAGTGCGACCAAAGCAGTAGGATTTATCCTAAAGACTCAATTATGGTCTCCAAGGCTCCAGGAAGCACTATTGTATGTCTTGTGAAATTGGCCACTGTGAAACCAAGCTCTGGATGACGTTAATAAGAGCCTCTCTGATTTCTGACTGTGATTAGATCAGAAATGAATTCCATTTCCTGTCTCCAAACGTGCTTCAGCATGGCTGACCATTGCTATGTTAGGCGATGGCATGATAGAACGGTTGGTTGTGGAAACCTACTCACACTCATGAACTGCTCATATGAGGCTCCTGTGGAAGTACTCACATAAGTGCTTTCCCTCATGAGTAAGTGTTCCTTTAGCTTAGTCATCCCTTTTTGAATAGACATAGATCAATCAATAGCATTAAAATTATCTTTGGTTTTTATACAGCTGCTCATCACTGTAATATCTGAACGCCTTCCATGCAAAATCAATCTGAATCTGAATCCTTCTTGCTCTGTCAGACGTCATTTCGGGCACAAACATGGTTTTGCCATCCCTGAGTATTGTGCTGTTTGCCAGAATCAAGTATCAGAGAGGTAGCCGTGTTAGTCTGTTTCTGTAAAAGCAGCAAAGAATCCTGTGGCACCTTATAGACTAACAGACGTTTTGGAGCATGAGCTTTCGTGGGTGAATACATGCATCTGACGAAGTGGGCATTCACCCACGAAAGCTCATGCTCCAAAAAGTCTGTTAGTCTATAAGGTGCCACAGGATTCTTTGCTGCTTTTGCCAGAATGACTCTCTTGTTGTGTTTCTGTCATTTCATTGTTTTATGAGGATAGGTTATTGGCCTATTGCTGAACCCGCAACCTGAGCAGCTAGTGGACTGTTCTTCTGTTCTCTACCCTTTTGACAGTCAGGAGTTACAGGTCCTGCTGGCATAGCTCATCGATAGCCTTACTAATGACAATAAACTTAATGTAACAAAGTTGTAAAGCAGAAAAGTCAGAAAATTCAAACATTCAGGGTTCAGTTGTCCAGTTGATATGTCCCCCCGGTGCAGGGAGCCAGCACCACAGTCTATGCACCAGTTGAGTCCCATGGATTTCACCCATAGGTAAGTAGTAATAAAAGCTTGTAACTCACTGAAATCATACAAATGCTCACCTCTGTGAATCAAGGTTGCACAACTGAGCCCCTGAGGATGCAATATTTTGTATTTATTTCCACACCTGATGTTGTATGCGCATAGAAACCCTCTTATAGAGACATCACTGGATTTCAGTGGCCAACACAGCTTGCAGCAGAAGCTCATTCTAGACATGGTTGCGATTCTCATGTCGCCAGGCAATGATTCCATTTGGGGCTTTCATTCTGCTTTGCGATGAGCCAAATCCAAACCCAGGACCTGGTCTCAAATTGCTGGGCACTGGGCAGATTTACAAGTTGGTGGGGAACAGCTGAAGACGTAGAATATTTATATGCTCTCCCACCACCCTAACCACGCACACACAACAGAGACAGGACAGGAGGATATATGTGGTAGCAGAGCCTCTGGTCCACCTACTCTCCCTCCCATGTTCCACATGCTGTGGATGGAGGGGTGGGAAAACTTTTGGGCCCGAGGGCCACATCTGGGTGGGGAAATTGCATGCAGGGCCATGAATGTAGGGCTGGGGCAGGGGGTTGGGGTGCGGAGTGCGAGAGGCAGCAGGGGACTGGGATGCAGGGATGGGTGCGGAGTGTGGAAGGTAGCTCAGGACAGGGGGTTCCACTGCCTGAGGGAGTGCAGTGTGCAGGAGGGGGCCAGGGGGTTGGGGGTTCAGGGCAGGGGGTTGGAATGTGGCAGGAGGCTCAGGGCAGGGAGTTGGGGTGCAGGAGGAGTTTGGGGTGCAGACTGGCGCCACTTACCTTGAGCAGCTCCGGGGTGGAAGTGGCATGCAGCAGGGCTAAGGCAGGCTCCCTGCCTGCCCTGAACCCATACCGCTCCCAGAAGCAGCCAGCACCACATCCCTGCAGCTCCTGGAGGGGGTGGGGGCAGAGAGCTCTGCATGCTGCCCTGCCCTACCAATGGGAACTGCAGAGGGTGGTGCCTGCAGGTGGCCTTGCAGCCCCTCTTCTCCCCCATCGCCCCCCAGGGGCTGCAAGGCCACTTCCGGTAGTGGCACAGGGCCAGGGCAGGCAGGTAGCCTGCCTTAGGCCTGGTGCGCCACAGGGCTAGCAATCCCACAGGCTGGATCCAAAGCCCTGATGGGCCAGATCCGGCCTGTGGGCCATAGTTGCCCAGCCCTGCCATAAAGTCTGTTCCAAATCCCATTGAGAATCTCTCCATCAACTTCAAGGGACTTTGCATCAGGGCCCATGAGGCAGGAGAGACCAGATTTTTGGCCTGGTAAATGGATTGGGTCAGGGAGAGGGCTCTAGGGTCTGATTTTTAGGGCTGCTGATAATTCACAGCTTCTGTTGAAGTCAGTGGGATTAGCCAGACCGCCACACCTCTGACAATTAGGTGTCATGTTAGTTTACAGATAAATTTGAGGCCTGAGGTACACAAGAGTCTGTATTCTGTGTGTAACAATCTGATCTTCCCTTACGTGAGGGCAAACAATGGGGTAGGGAATAGAACAAAAGTGCAAAGTACGTGCTTTTCAATATTAGGCCTCAACCTGGCACTTTTGCTTGCATGGATTCATCCAGCTGCAGGATTGGGGTCTCAAGTACACATCTCTAGGCTCTTGAAATGCTGTGTATACATCTAAAGTATTGTGTGTATCTAAAGTACAGTACTGCTTCTGCAGTCCACTCACCAACAAAGTGTAAACAATAGCAATTACTTAATACTTGATGGTGATGGAGTATTGAAAATTAGCACGAGTTAAAGCACTAATGGGAAATACAGCACGCTGCATGCCTGTAGAATTTTGTGTAGCAGAATACAAAGTAAATGAAATTACAGTTTAAAGAAAGGCAGACAATGAAATCATCTTGTAGGCAGGGTACAAAAATTTGGAATAACTGCCTAATCAATATACTGTTACAAAATACAACAACATATCACCTCTGTAAGGTTGTGGGGAAACAGGTAGTTTTAGCAGACAAAGTGAGTTGCTGAATAAGATATTTAGGCAGATCTCTCTGGAAGGGTGTTATTAACATTCAAATGATATTTGTTGCAGTAGAGATGAGTCAAGCCTCAATGGTTTTGGATTCAAGGCCTGTAAGAACAGGGAACATTTGACAATCTCCCAGTTTCCTTTGCTCATTTTTGACTTTCAAACTGAAAACACTCTTTGCTTTTGCCTTTTAAATTGTGCTTATATGAGAGGAATAAAATGAGGCGAATAGGTAACCCCCCAGCGTAGTAGTGCAAATGGAAATAACATCATGTAGGAAGCTGCCACCTACCAATATCCGTATAAAAACATACAGTCAGACAGACTCTATATTGGAAATGTGCCTGCAGCAATTCATACCCAACCCAGCAGGGCAAAACTACATGAGAGCATGCAGCAAACCGTCCCAGCCTAGCAAAAATGCATATAAAAACTAGTGTGGAGGGGATCTCCAAACACATTGGTTCAGAAAAGCTTTCAAAAAGTTCAGGAGCTTTTCCAGATTATCTGAAGCTCTGGAATTCTCCTCCATTCCCATGTGGTCTTCTGGGCTGAAAACCAAATAGCCTTCCATTTGGTGTTCTCTTTTTGTGGAGAGGCCTTATCGCCCCTGGTATCTTCCAAAGACAGATGGGGAAACCACATTTTTCAATGTCATATCGCCACCTGCTCCCTTCCCTACAGGACCCCAAAATTTTAACCCCTGAATCTTGTAGGAAAATACTTAGCTGCTTCCTGGGAGACTATCACCCTTAAAAATGTAGGGCCACATTCTCTGCCAGAGTAAAGTGGCACATCTCCAGTGAAGTCTGATTTACATCAGCACGGCTTCTTCCATCTGTCAGATGGGATCTCATCTCTTTTGGAACTTCTTGCTTAGCCAGTACTGCATAGACAAGATCCTCAGTTGGTGGAAATCAACATAGCTGTGTTGACTTCAAATCTACATCAAGTTATATCACCTGAGGATCTGGCCTGCATAGCTAACTGAGATTTGTGACAAGTGCTGTACCCCAGTATGAAATGCCATCTTTTGGTTCCACACCAATGCCAGTCTTCTAAGGGAAAACAGATCTTCTTTGCACACCAGTGTAGTCTACTGATTTAATTCCATTGGTATGTCAAATCACATTATCTATTCACGCTGAGGGAAAAACTAGGTTTTCTTTAATGTTACAACATGTATTTGTCATTTGAAAAGAAATCAAAATCTCGTTTTGTGAGAAACAGTGTCTTTGTGTACATGTGTCCAGGTGACTGCATGTTGGGCTAGATTTTTATATTTTTAATATAAACCCCCAAGTTTTTCATATAAACCCCCAAGTTCTATGGGACTTAACTTGAGGAGATCCCCTCTTCTAGAAGGCAGGGGACCAGACCCTAGGATACAGCCAAGGAGTGATCAGCCCACCGGAAGGTGGGGTGTGAAGGTTGGTTTGCACTGCTATGGCTATGGGCTGTCTGGGTACTGATTTGTCACTCCTAGAGCTGGGGATCAGCCTGGCAATAAGGGAGCCCAGCCTTCTTTCCCCAGAAACAGCAGAGCAGCTGCTACCCCAGCTCTAAGCTACCTGAGGAGTCTACTATAAAGGAGTCCTTCTGTGGCTGGAGCTGCTGAGTTTAAGGCTATTCAGTGCCAGCAGAGCATTCTGACATCATGTGCATACACTGGAGAATCAGGCATGTAGTATGATGAGTGGAACAGGAGAAAATGAGTCAGGTTTCAGGAAGGACGTAGTTCGCTCTGTCACTGAGGTCTCTGAAATGCAAGCTGAGCTCAGGCTGCTGGCTCCTCTACCTCTAAAGCCACTGCATGCAACACTGGCCTCTCAGCATGCGTAATAAATATCTCATTCCTACAACTCTGTCTGCCTACTGCATGACCCACTGCTAATGAGTCAGTGTGTGCAGAGTCCTGCCTGTCAGCACCTTGTGAGAAGGCCCAGGTTGTGACAGTTTATATTGTGGTCTGCTCCCAGAGTTCCTGCATTCAAGGTCATAGGCTAAACTCCCACAAGCATGGTGCAGTAGAGATCATAGGAGTCCAAGATTATCCCAGCCATCTCCCAGCCAATGTAGGACGGTCCTTGTACATTTCCTAGGGTCATTAATAAGGAGTGATGGGATGAAGTTAAAAGCTGGTGGCGGGGTGGAAATGCTTCCCTCATGTAAGATCTATTATATTATGGAATGGTTGCCCATGGGAATGGAAGTCCCATTGTCAGGGAGACAAGGCAACTAAACCCAAACAGAATGAAGCATAGGCAATATATTGGGCCTGGTTCTCCTCTCGTTCTTACTAGCTGTGCTCCAAGGCTTCAGCGGATTTGCCCCTGACTTATACCAGTGTCAGGAGAATGAGGCCTACTGTATGGAAGAATCCTGCAGTGACCTTGGGCAGAGGCAGATGACTGAGAAAAGATTTTCCCATCTCTAGTTTCTGTGAAACAATTTTAATGGCGTCCCAGGGAGAGGATTATGATTTGAGCTGGGGAACAATTAGCAATGTCCTTATTTTATTAAAGTTCTCATTTTCATGTAAATATCCTTTGCTCGGTGACTCATAGAAGCTCTTTAGAAGTCCTCACAGCCCCAGCCATCTGATGCACTTTTCTGGGGCTGCCATGAATTTTCAGCAGATTCTCTCTGAGTTCTCTTTGTTTTGGAAACAAGCTCTCCTGCCCTTGGCAGAGCTCAGAAAAAGAGGGCACATGTGTCTTGTGGTTGTGTTGTATTGTTAAAGGACGGAATCAGGGTTTGTTTCTTTCTAATTCGTGGCCTCCTCTCTTATGATGAGTCACAACCGGTGAGTTTATTGCGCTCCTAGATGTGGTAGTGACCGAGAGGGGATGGTTGTGGAAGAATTGCTTTAAGCCAGCCAACATCCTGGATTTCCAAATCTCATTTTAAAGAAAATTACTTCTGCTCTTTAGCACCAACTGCCTGCACTTTTGCTGTGTCTCCTGTTGGAAGGATCAGGGAACATATAGACATTGAAAACACAGATTGCACAGTGAGACATGATGCATTCACCACTTTATTGCTGCATGACACATGCCAGGCGCCTCTAATTTTGCCAACCATCCCAGGTACGTATGGGCAGAAAGCACTTGCTGTGCCACTGAGCATTCCTGGTTAGTCATGGTAGGATGCCTTTGGCTTGGGGGTTGAATGTTCCTGGGACTATCTGTTCACTTCCCTTTCAAGGTGAATCTAAGGGCTAGCTAGTGTTGGGGAGCCAAGGGGCTATTTGAAAAGAGAAAAGGTGGGTGGGCCCCAAGAGGCTAAAACCCACTGAATCCCTAGCCTGAGCCACGAATGTCAAGATTTACTTACCTCCCTAGCATTTTCTGCTTCCATTATTGCTGATCTGGAGTGAGACCTGTCTCAGTGACAATGACATGTCCTATCACTGTGAATTAAATCTGCTGTGTACTAAAGTGGGAGTGATGGGAATGAATTGAATTTGTATTCACAGGCATGTCAGAGGTGCTTTCTTGGGAGCTCAATGGTTATTCTGCACCGGCTGAGAACACAGAGCATAGTAACAAATAGAAAGAAAGGCCCCTGGCCTGACCCCATCTTGCCTGCTTAGCTTTATTATACTGAACTGAAAGCATTATTCACTTTATAGTCCGTTAGGTTTCCTTCAAGCACAATTAACTAGATCTGGGCAAAGTGCGTAGAGAGAAGAAGATGACTTTTGTTTTGGGATTTGGGGCTGACTGCTCTCTAGACAGAGCAAAATCCTGTCTCAGAGCTGCAGAGGGCACAGAAACTGCCAGCCACGGTAGGGCATGAGAAACAATCATGACAGTACATGGCATGATGGCTAGTGGTGATCAGGGGCACTTACTGCTACTCCGTTAAAGAATAAAGTACACCCTGACTAGAACTCACTGCTGATTGCCACGTAAGCATTAGCATGATGAAACCCTCTCTGGCTGATTGTGCCCCATAGGGGCCATAATTTTCCAGCAGGGGTGATAGCAAGATCCTCCACCTCCTTTGAGATCACATTCAAAAAGGTTTGTTTGTTTTCTAAGCAGTGTTATTCTATGTCATTGCTAGCACAGAATTCTTTATTCAGTGAACGGCTCAGAGTCATTGTTGTACTTTGTCTTCTGAGGATCTCAAAGTGTGAGGAATTGAGCCGCTTCCCTGCACTCCCGTGCAGCTGGTAGGAGTTCCTTTACCAGCTCTAAAAGAGGGTGACCACTTATGTGATAGAATGAGCCACCGACAGCTACCTGCTCAGGATTGTCTCACGACTTAGGAAAGCCAGGTCCAGTTCCTGGCATTTCCACAGACAGGCTCAGGGACTTGTTACGTGTATAGTCATAGCCCCTCAAGGCCCTAGTCCAGACTCAGGCACCCACTGTGCTGAGCAACATACGCACCTATAACAAGGCTAGTCACTGCCCTAAAGAACTTACACACTATCTGGGCACCTTGGCTGGATGCTAATCTCTCTGCTTCTGCTCCCATCTGTAAAATGGGGGAAGGACTTCCCTAACTGACAGACTGTTAAAATCACAGACAGTCAGGAGGTGCTCATATTCCCTAAATGATAAAAATTTTTTCTTTTCCCTGCTGTTTCAGCAGTTCGCATTTTTACTAGGCTCATTAAAGAGAGCCATTAAGAGTCATTGGTTGGAACAATAGCCTTCTCTTTCAGAGGGCTTGCTAGCAATCACACAGTCCCAGGGAGGAAGAGATTGGTTTTACAGACAGCAAAATTTTTTTTTCTTTGCTCCATTGCTGCTTTAGCATGTTACTTTAAGGAAGACAGGGTTTACAGGGCTAGAGAGCTGAATTGTTTTTTTCTGCTTCAAGTTTTTTTGCTTTGCTGTAGCAGCTTGAAATTTTTTTTCCTTGCTGCTAGCAGCTTGCAAAAAATTTTTTTTTTCAGTCATTACAGAGACCTTACATATCTTTGTTAAACAATGAAACTTAAGTACCAGCCAGCAGCACTCACACAGGTAAATACAGTAGCTTGGTTGGTTCAATTGCCAATCAAACAGAGCTAGGACAAATCTCAGCAGGCAGAAAGCCAGCAATTCAAGACAACACGACCAGAGGCACTCCAACACAAGAAAACAAACCATGAGTTCAAAAGATGAGCAGAAAAAGAAAGAGCCCGGCTACAAGCCCAAGACAATGAAAATAAACATAGGAGACAGCTGGAACTACTTAAGGCCGAACAAGATGCCAGGAGCAGCTCACCGAAGAGATCAAGAAGCCAAAAAAGGCAGATCAAGAAGCCAAAAAGGCAGATCCACGAAAGAAAACAACAGAAGAAGAAGGCAATTCACAGAAGACAGAGATAGAACTACAAAGAGATCACCAGCAGCCTTGAATTAGAACGGCTAAGCAGCAGACCCCAACAAATCCTAACCTCCGCCGCCGTGTTGTTCCACCGCACAGGAATTTCCCAGCTACAAGGCAGTGAGGACCCGGAACCTTCTTAGAAAATTTCGAAAGGCTGTATTGGGTACAACATCCCTGAAAACCAGTACATGTTAGAGCTGAGTCACACATCAGTGGACCCTTGGCAGATGTGGCGGCTAAAATGCCGAGGAACAAATGATGATTATAAACTGTTTCAAACCCAAGCAGATCCAGACTGGGATAAACCCGGATCACGCCCGTCGGCGTTCAGAAACCAAAGTGGAAACCAGAGGGGTCCTTCCGACCACGCCTACTACTTTTGGGAAGCATTGCGACGCCTGGATATCAGAACCCAGTTCAAACCTTTGAAGAATTGCGCCACCTCATATGCATGGAGCAGTTCTTGGATGTGTTCCTGAGGAAAAACACGGTACATCCTAGATGGCAAACCCACAACTCTCACCGAGGCGGGGAGATTGAGCCAAATGGATGCGCGTGGCAGAGAGCAAGAAATCTACTGTAAAGGGGAGTGAAAACCCAGGAGCCACCCCAGCAATAAACTCCTACAACCGAGGGCAACCCAAACCCACCTACAAACCAAGAAAACCGCAGACACCCTATCCTTCCACCTCACCATCTCACAGTGACTCCTTACAATCCAGTAACCCGTTAATCTGGAAAATGCTATCACTGTAATGAAACGGGACATATCAAGGCCACTGCCAAAGGCCACACTGCCCGAATAACCCCACCCGGGTGCAAGTCATTGCACCCCCAGCGACCTAAGACCCCCAGCCCAGATACCTCTCAAATCCCTTGGAGCAAAGGGAAAAGCTGAGAGTGGGCGGAAAAGATAGGTACGCGGAGAGACACGGGAGCACAAGTGCAGCTATCCACCAATCCTTCTCGATCCCAAATCATCAACCCAGGGGCCAAAGTGACCATTTACCCCTTCATTTCACAAGCTGTGGACTTGCCTACAGCTGAACTGCCGTCCAGTACAAAGGCTGGTCAGGAATGTGGACTTTTGCAGTCTATGACAATTTCCATCCCATGCTACTGGGAGAAGACTTGCCAATCAAGTTAAGCAGTCCAGAGAGAAGGAATGGTTACACGCAGCAAACCAGACAAGCTTCCAGACCCATTCCTATTCCTGAGCCGTCCACAGAGAACCTGTCTGTGTTACCCGAGACCAGACTGAGTAGTGGACCCGGATCCCATGTCTAACGGCTGAAAACAGCCCAACACACCTCCAGTCCCAGACCCGAACTGGAACAGCAACCAGCACAAGCAAGCGCAACCACACTTCACCCATGCCAGAAGGACAGCAGCCTGACTACGAGAGCAACAACCAACCATAGCAGAAAGAGCTCAGGCAGAGCCTGAATATCCACACAGATGCACCAGCCCAGACTCAAACCCATAATTACATCACCTCTAGAGGGACAAAGCCCAAGTCCCAGTCTGAGGAAGAACTGGAGTCCCCAGCTTCAAGGAACAGTTCCAGACTGAGCAGGAAGCAGATGTAACCTCAACAGCTTGCGGCGGACGGAGCAACCACGCCATCTCAGCTCTTCTGACCGATCCGGTTTGTTATACCAGGACTTTATACAGGGAAATTCTTTCTGGTGGACGCACAGGAACAAGGGCAACTGCACAAGCGGTTGTGGTTCCAACTAAATACAGGGGAAAAGCTCTTGAGCTTAGCCCATAATCATCCCAGTGGTCATGCTGGGGTGAACAGAACCAAAGACATGTGGGGAAGTCTTTCTACTGGGAGGGGATGGCAAGGAAGTTGCCAGTAGTGTCCAGTCTTGTGAGCTGTGCCAAAGAAGTCGGAAAGCTCAAGATCTGGCAAGGCCCCTCTCCAGCCACTCCCCTAATTGAGGTCCATTTCAGCGAGTAGCTGTGAGATATCTGGTCCTTTCGAGAAAGACACCCAGGGAAAGCAGTACGTACTGACTTTCGTGGACTTTGCTACCGATGGCCAGAAGCAGTGCTCTGGGTAACACCAGAGCTAAAGCAGTGTGCCAGGCCCTAACCACATTTTCACCAGGGTCGTTGCCCTCGAATATCCTTACCAATTCAGGATCTAATTTCTGGCAGGCACCATGGAGGACTGTGGGAAAATCATGGTGAATCACTGTTGCCACCCCATACCACCATTCAAACCAATGGCCTCGTGGAAAGGTTTAATGGAACGTTGGGCATGATCCGTAAATTCGTAATGAATACTCCAATGACTGGGACCTAGTATTGCAGCAGTTGCTCTTTGCTTACAGCTGTACCAATCCAGTTTAGTTCTAACCCTTGAAACTTGTGTATGGCCATGAAGTTAAGGGGCCATTACAGTTGTGAAGCAACCAATGGAGGGATTACACCTTCGCCAGAGGACACATTCTGGATTTTGTGAGCAACCTACAAACACCCCCCCCATTCCTAGCCCTGCTAGAGAAAACTACAGGATACTCAGGGAGAGCAAAGAGCCTGGTACGTAAACATACAAGACCGTTCCTTCAAGAGAGGAGACCAGGTTATGGTCTAAAGGCGCAACAGGTCCATAAGATGGAAACATCCTGGGAGGGGCCATTCACAGTCCAAGAGCGCCTGAGCGTGTAACTATCTCATAGCATTTCCCGATTCCTCACTAAAACCAAAGTGTACCATGTTTAATCTCTCAAGCCCTTTTATTCCAGAGACTTACAGGTTGTCAGTTTACAGTCCAGGAGCAGAGGACGCAGAGTGGCCTGAGGGCGTCTACTATGACGGCAGAAAAGGACGGCGTGGAAGAGGTGAACCTCTCAACCACCCTGGAACGTCCTGCACGGCAACAATCCAGGAGCTGTGCACCAACTTCGCACCATTGTTCTCAGACTCCAGGACTCGAACGGCTACCACTCCATTGAACAGGTAAGCTCACCCAATTAGAACACCACCTCTACCGGGTGTCCCCCACGCACAGGCTGCTATACGCGGGAATTTCCGAACAATGCTTACAGATGGGTATAATCCGTCAATCTACCAGTCATGGGCATCCCGGTATTTGGTACCCCAAACCAGATTGGAAAACGTTTGTGTGGACTACCGTAAGCTAAAGCGTGACGTCAGACACTATCCATGGCCACGCAACGATAGCTATTGGAAAAGTTGGAGCCCAGGTTCACTCTACCATAGACTTAACCAAGCGGGTAACTGGCAAGTACCACTAATGAACTGCCAAGGAAAGGTCAGCGTTCGTCACCTGCAGGTATATGAATTTAATGTACTTCCTTTCGGCTGCGAAATGCACCGCCACCTTTCAGAGACTGTAGATGTCTACTCGCAGGAGGGAAATATGCATTGCCTACCTCGATGATTGTGGCCATTTTTTCTGACTCCTGGCCCGCACACAGAACCTGGAAAAGGTCTTGACCGTATCAGGCAGGGCAGGACTACTGTTAAGGCCAAAAAGTGTCAAATAGCCAAAACAGAGTGACTACCTGGGACATCAGGTGGGTCGAGGAACATAAACCCCTACAGCCAAGGTGGAGCTACCAAAAGTGGCCTGTCCCAAAGTCAAAGAAACAGGTCCAATCTTCTTAGGCTTGGCGGTATACAGGCGATTTGTACCACACTACAGCCAAACCTGCACCACTGACCGACTTGACCAAAAGCCAACTACCAGTTAAATGGACTGATGAGTGTCAGGACCTTACCCAACTTAAGGCGACGCTCACGGTCTACCTGTCACGGGCCCCAGACTTGACAAACCATTCCTAGAACCACCGATGCATCTGAGCGTGGTATAGGAGCAGTTCTTATGCAGGAAGACCGGATCAAACTTCCATCCTGTGTGTTCCTCAGCAAAAGACTATCGGAGAGGGAAAAGTCACTGGTCATCAGTGAAAGAATGCTATGCCATTGTGTACGCCTGGAAAAGCTACCCTCACGTTTGGGGACGGCGGTTCCAGCTACAAACTGACCATGCTGCGCTAAAGTGGCTTCATACAGCCAAGGCAACAACAAGAGAAACTTCTTCGGGAGTCTAGCTCTCCAAGATTTTGATTCAAATTCGACACATTTCAGAGCTTCTAACAAAGTAGCTGATGCACTCTCCGTGAAGAGTTCCAGAACTACACTGGTTAAAATTTCCTGACAATGTTGAAGTCTTGTACTTTGCATGCTTTATTTCTATGTGCTTTGTGGTATTCCTCTGTTTAGTTAAAGTTTTAGTGTAAAATCACCTCCAGTGAAAGTTCCTACTGTCGGTGATGGGGGGCGTGTCATAAAGGATAGGTAAGGTAAGGGTAAGTTTCTTTTACTCTGAAAAGTAACCGAACACCTGACCAGAGGACAATCAGAGAACTGGATTGTTTAAAGTCAGGGGCGGGAATTTGTATACTCAGGGTCTTTGTTGTTTTCTTAGCATTAGGAAACAAGTCTTCTTCTAATTCTCTCCTAATACTTCTTCTAAAATCTGTAAGTACCCAGGAACCGCAAATAATTCAGCTATGATGTCTTTGGGGTGTATTTACCGTATTTAATTGTTGTGCTGGTTTAATTGGGCTATCTTTTAAATCAGACTGTTTCTTTATATTTTCTTATAAGCAAGAGCTGTATTGAGTTTCTTAATGCAAGATGATTGTTTTATTTTCTTTCTTTTTTCTATAAGTTTTCTTTTTAAACCTTGTGAAAGTTCTTTTCCTAGGGAGCAAAGGAAAAAAGCAGTGTGGGCTATTTTCCTATTGGTCAGGAAAGAGCAGACTACGGGGAAAGAGACGAAGAATTCCTCTGTTCTCTGTGTTCAGTTTTCCTCGTTCCTGGAGAAGGGGGGTGGCAGACCCAGCTGTGTGGTATTTTGCATCTCCATTGTCTAGGAAAGCAGAAAAGCTGGTTTCCTTGTGGTCAACAGCAGGTTAGCCGCGAGGCAAGCCTGAAGAAGGAAGAGGGAAGGGGTTATTTCCCTGCTTTTAGCATCCAAGGGATTGGAATCTGGGTCCACCAAGGAGGGTTGGGACACAGAGAGAGGAAAGGGGGATCAGGAATTAATCTATGGGCCTGATTCCCCTTTCCTCTCTCTGGTGTCCCAAGCCTCCTGGTGGACACCCAGATTCCAATCCCTTGGAGCTAAAGGCAGGGAAATAACCCTTCCCTTCCTTCTCAGGCTTGCCTCGCGCTAACCGTGTGACCCAAGAAACCAGCTTTTCTGCTTTCTCAGGACATGGAGATGCAAAATACCCAGCAGCTGGCTCTGGCACCCTCCTTGCTCCAGGAACGAGGGAAAACTGTAACCACCAGAAGACAGAGAGAATCTTCGTCTGTTTCCCCGTAGTCTGCTCTTTCCCTGGACCAAATAGGAAAATAGCCACAGCCTGGCTTTCCCTTTAGCCTCCTAGAAAAGAACTTTCACAAGTTTAAAAAGAAACTTATAGAAAAAAGAAAGAAAATATAAAACAAATCATCTCTGCATTAAGAACTCAATACAGGCTCTTGCTTATAAGAAATAAAGAAACAGTCTGATTAAAGATAGCCCAATTAAACCAGCACAACAACACTAATAAAATAGGTAAATACACCCCAAAAGACCATCATAGCTGAATTACTTTGCGGTTCCTGGTACTTACAGATGTTTAGAAGAAGTATTAGGAGAGAATTAGAAGACTTGTTTCCTCATGGCAAGAACAACAAAGACCCCGTATACAAATTCCCGCCCTGACTTTAAACAATCCATTCTCTGATTGGTCCTCTGGTCAGGTGTTTGGTTACCCTTTTCAGGTAAAAGAAACTTAACCCTTACCTTACCTATCCATTTATGACACACTTATGTGATAGAATGAGCCACCGACAGCTACCTGCTCAGGATTGTCTCACGACTTAGGAAGCAGGTCCAGTTCCTGGCATTTCCACAGACGGCTCAGGACTTGTTACGTGTATAGTCATAGCCCTCAAGGCCCTAGTCCAGACTCAGGCACCCACTGTGCTGAGCAACATAGCACCTATAACAAGGCTAGTCACTGCCCTAAAGAACTTAACACTATCTGGGCACCTTGGCTGGATGCTAATCTCTCTGCTTCTGCTCCCATCTGTAAAATGGAAGGACTTCCCTAACTGACAGACTGTTAAAATCACAGACAGTCAGGAGGTGCTCATATCCCTAAATGGAGTCGTCCCTGATGTGACTTTAGTAACTTCATGCCAAGGATGAATTTGGCCTGGGGAGTGAGTGAATTGCCCAAGTTCATCCATAAATCCCATGCAAGGACAAGAATAGTCTCCGCACTAATAGAACTCCTATGCAATCACCATCAAGGCCCATCCATCCCCTAAGCAGATGCCTCTTCTGTTGCTATCCAGTCTTCAACTTTGTCACAGAAGAGGAAGCGAGCCAGCAAGCATCTTCCTAATACAGAAAGCACGCATTAGCAGAACAGGCCTTCGTCATCATCACATAACAATTATTGCTTTGCTTTGTTACTCTGGAAAAATAGCACAGAAAAGTGCAGAGTGTTTTTGTTGTTGTTGGAATTTTTTCTCTCACGTTTCAACTGGAAATGTTCTTTCAAAGCAAGAGTGACATTTTCCAGTGAGGAATGAAATAAAACCGCTAAGGAAGATGGGGACATGTTCTGTCTTATCAGACTGTGTTTCAGTAACATGAGGTAGCTTAATAGAAGATGCGAGTGGTACTGTGCCAGATCTGAACACCCAGAGTCTTTAGTGACAAGAGGTCAGATTACATCAAAGCACGGTCTTTCCAAACTGAATCCCAGGCTTATTGGAACAACCCCTGCAAAGATTTGTGACTCCTCACTCACTGAAAAACAATAGTTAAGCAAGCTAAAAATATACCATTAATAAAGACTATAGATCTGTCCTGCAGAAGAGAGTTCCACACTGTGTACCAGTCTTCTCCTGTGAGACCTGTGTAATCACACTGATTCGATGTGCACTCTCCTCTGGTGGCTGGCACACATATAGAGGTTCATGAGCTTGCCATATCTTTGTTGAAAGGAAGACGGTCTCCTAGCTCAAGCAGCAGTCACACGTTCAGTCCCTGCTGACCTAATCTACCTCGGGCCTAGTTGTGATGGGGCCGTGGGAGCGGATAAATGGATAATCCATGGTTAGTTAGCACAAGCATTGCACGGGTGTGGCAAAGCTCACATACAGTGCTGTTACTTTGCAGCTAAAGAAGATTTCTTCACTTGTGCATTCCTCCCACCCATTACTTCAAGATTTACCTCTCAGTGCTTAGCTTAGCACAGGGTCTTTGTTTACAGCTAGAGCTGGTCAAAACTGGGAATTTCCATTTTACTGGAAATTTCTTGGTGTCCCAAACTGCAACAGAAAGTCAAAGTTTTCTTCAAAATAAAACGTCTAAAAAATTTTAATTGGGGAATATTAAAATAACCTCATCAATATGTTTCATTTCACTAAGTCCATATTGTATTATTAAATGTACATAAGCATTTGATCTTATCAAAACCAAACATGCTGATAATATTTTTGTTGACAATATTGACAAAATTGAAACATTTTTGATTTCACTGACTCAGCATTTTGATGGAAAAGCTGCTGTATCAGAAACATTTTCAACCAGCACTATTTACAGCACAATATGGTGGTAAAGCACGACAGAGTGTTTGAAGTGTCCATTCTCTAAACCAGGGATAGGTGATCTACGACACGTGTGCCAAAGGCGGCACACGAGCTGATTTTCAGCCACTCGCTGCCTGAGTCCTGGCCACCAGTCCGAGGGGCTTTGCATTTTAATTTAATTTTAAATGAAGCTTCTTAAACATTTTGAAAACCTTATTTACTTTACATACAACAATAGTTTAGTTATGTATTATAAACTTATAGAAAGAGACCTTCTAAAAACTTTAAAATGTATTAACAGCCACACACAACTTATTAAGAGTGAATAATGAAAGATTCACACACCGCTTCTGAAAAGTGGCCGACCCTGCTCTAAACCCAGGTCCACACCTTAAATTATTGAGAGCAAGCTATACCAGCAAACCTTCCTAATGCAGTTTTAAATATACCAGTGCTTTTGCCAGTAACAGTTTATTCTGGTTTGGCTGGGAAATAAGCTGTGCATGTAAAAGTACTTTAATGCCGATAATAGTTCTACGCTAGGCAAGTTTTCCAGCATGTCTGTGTCACAAAAAATCACCTCCTAACCATGTAGACATGCCAACAGAACCCTCCTAGACCTAACCTAGTGCTTAACTTGCAAGGATTACAATGGAAACAGGCATGTTGTCTATATTACACATTCAGGTTTTTGGAGTTGCAGATAGAAGTTAACATCTAGCTTCCATTGAAAGCCAAAGATGTCAAGTGTGCAGGTTATGCCTACACTTTGAGCTACAGATTAAATTCCAACTCAAGGAGACATATCCGCACTATCTCTGATGAGTTAGGCGCTAAAATTAGTACGTAGCTGTGCAGGGGTTCTCACTCTCCTGCTACACTCTATTTTAAGCATGCTAAGTCAATCAGAGCTAGCAAGGTGTGTCTCCCTGAGCTGGAATTTACCCTCCAGCTCCAAGAGTAGACATACTTAAGCACTGCATTTGTGCTTTGAAAACCTTGCCCGACAGCTGGCCAAAAGTGAAAACAATAACATAATATATATGTGAAGAAATGGGCTGATTTTGCTGAAGCCCCTGTCTTTGAAGTCAAATAATTCATGATTTGTAAGTCTTCAGCCAGCACTATGTTCTCATGAAAATATCATTAATCCATAAATTTTACAAAATTCTAATATGATCTTTGTTTCGTAATTCATACTAGGAAGTACACGATTAATTATTGGCTATTGTTATTCTTCTGTTTAAAAAAGTTCCACCATCAATGAAGAAGCAAAACAATACCATGAGACTTAGACTATTTGAAAAGAGAAAAGGTGGGTGGGCCCCAAGAGGCTAAAACCCACTGAATCCCTAGCCTGAGCCACGAATGTCAAGATTTACTTACCTCCCTAGCATTTTCTGCTTCCATTATTGCTGATCTGGAGTGAGACCTGTCTCAGTGACAATGACATGTCCTATCACTGTGAATTAAATCTGCTGTGTACTAAAGTGGGAGTGATGGGAATGAATTGAATTTGTATTCACAGGCATGTCAGAGGTGCTTTCTTGGGAGCTCAATGGTTATTCTGCACCGGCTGAGAACACAGAGCATAGTAACAAATAGAAAGAAAGGCCCCTGGCCTGACCCCATCTTGCCTGCTTAGCTTTATTATACTGAACTGAAAGCATTATTCACTTTATAGTCCGTTAGGTTTCCTTCAAGCACAATTAACTAGATCTGGGCAAAGTGCGTAGAGAGAAGAAGATGACTTTTGTTTTGGGATTTGGGGCTGACTGCTCTCTAGACAGAGCAAAATCCTGTCTCAGAGCTGCAGAGGGCACAGAAACTGCCAGCCACGGTAGGGCATGAGAAACAATCATGACAGTACATGGCATGATGGCTAGTGGTGATCAGGGGCACTTACTGCTACTCCGTTAAAGAATAAAGTACACCCTGACTAGAACTCACTGCTGATTGCCACGTAAGCATTAGCATGATGAAACCCTCTCTGGCTGATTGTGCCCCATAGGGGCCATAATTTTCCAGCAGGGGTGATAGCAAGATCCTCCACCTCCTTTGAGATCACATTCAAAAAGGTTTGTTTGTTTTCTAAGCAGTGTTATTCTATGTCATTGCTAGCACAGAATTCTTTATTCAGTGAACGGCTCAGAGTCATTGTTGTACTTTGTCTTCTGAGGATCTCAAAGTGTGAGGAATTGAGCCGCTTCCCTGCACTCCCGTGCAGCTGGTAGGAGTTCCTTTACCAGCTCTAAAAGAGGGTGACCACTTATGTGATAGAATGAGCCACCGACAGCTACCTGCTCAGGATTGTCTCACGACTTAGGAAAGCCAGGTCCAGTTCCTGGCATTTCCACAGACAGGCTCAGGGACTTGTTACGTGTATAGTCATAGCCCCTCAAGGCCCTAGTCCAGACTCAGGCACCCACTGTGCTGAGCAACATACGCACCTATAACAAGGCTAGTCACTGCCCTAAAGAACTTACACACTATCTGGGCACCTTGGCTGGATGCTAATCTCTCTGCTTCTGCTCCCATCTGTAAAATGGGGGAAGGACTTCCCTAACTGACAGACTGTTAAAATCACAGACAGTCAGGAGGTGCTCATATTCCCTAAATGGAGTCGTCCCTGATGTGACTTTAGTAACTTCATGCCAAGGATGAATTTGGCCTGGGGAGGTGAAGTGAATTGCCCAAGTTCATCCATAAATCCCATGCAAGGACAAGAATAGTCTCCGCACTAATAGAACTCCTATGCAATCACCATCAAGGCCATCACTCCTCCTAAGCAGATGCCTCTTCTGTTGCTATCCAGTCTTCAACTTTGTCACAGAAGAGGAAAGCGAGCCAGCAAGCACTCTTCCTAATACAGAAAGCACGCATTAGCAGAACAGGCCTTCGTCATCATCACATACAAATTATTGCTTTGCTTTGTTACTCCTGGAAAAATAGCACAGAAAAGTGCAGAGTGTTTTTGTTGTTGTTGGAATTTTTCTCTCACGTTTCAACTGGAAATGTTCTTTCAAAGCAAGAGTGACATTTTCCAGTGAGGAATGAAATAAAACGCGCTAGGAAGATGGGGACATGTTCTGTCTTATCAGACTGTGTTTCAGTAACATGAGGTAGCTTAATAGAAGATGCGAGTGGTACTGTGCCAGATCTGAACACCCCAGAGTCTTTAGTGACAAGAGGTCAGATTACATCAAAGCACGGTCCTTTCCAAACTGAACTCCCAGGCTTATTGGAACAACCCCTGCCAAAGATTTGTGACTCCTCACTCACTGTAAAAACAATAGTTAAGCAAGCTAAAAATATACCATTAATAAAGACTATAGATCTGTCCATGCAGAAGAGAGTTCCACCACTGTGTACCAGTCTTCTCCTGTGAGACCTGTGTAATCCACACTGATTCGATGTGGCACTCTCCTCCTGGTGGCTGGCACACATATAGAGGTTCATGAGCTTGCCATATCTTTGTTGAAAGGAAGACGGTCTCCTAGCTCAAGCAGCAGTCACACGTTCAGTCCCTGCTGACCTATCTACCTCTGGGCCTAGTATGTGATGGGGCCGTGGGAGCTGATAATGGATAATCCATGGGTTAGTTAGCACAAGCATTGCACGGGGTGTGGCAAAGCTCACATACAGTGCTGTTACTTTGCAGGCTAAGAAGATTTCTTCACTTGTGCATTCCTCCCACCCATTACTTCAAAGATTTACCTCTTCAGTGCTTAGCTTAGCACAGGGGTCTTTGTTTACAGCTAGAGCTGGTCAAAACTGGGAATTTCCATTTTACTGGAAATTTCTTGGTGTCCCAAACTGCAACAGAAAGTCAAAGTTTTCTTCAAAATAAAACGTCTAAAAAATTTAATTTGGGGAATATTAAAATAACCTCATCAATATGTTTCATTTCAACTAAGTCCATATTGTATTATTAAAATGTACATGAAGCATTTTGATCTTATCAAAACCAAACATGCTGATAATATTTTGTTGACAATATTGACAAAATTGAAACATTTTGATTTCACTGACTCAGCATT
Source organism: Chelonoidis abingdonii (assembly GCF_003597395.2). Classification (NCBI taxonomy): domain Eukaryota; kingdom Metazoa; phylum Chordata; order Testudines; family Testudinidae; genus Chelonoidis; species Chelonoidis abingdonii. The sequence continues at coordinate 4,838,429 of NC_133786.1, read as the reverse complement.
TTGATGGAAAAGCTGCTGTATCAGAACATTTTCAACCAGCACTATTTACAGCACAATATGGTGGTAAAGCACGACAGAGTGTTTGAAGTGTCCATTCTCTAAACCAGGGATAGGTGATCTACGACACGTGTGCCAAAGGCGGCACACGAGCTGATTTTCAGCGGCACTCGCTGCCTGAGTCCTGGCCACCAGTCCGAGGGGCTTTGCATTTTAATTTAATTTTAAATGAAGCTTCTTAAACATTTTGAAAACCTTATTTACTTTACATACAACAATAGTTTAGTTATGTATTATAAACTTATAGAAAGAGACCTTCTAAAAACTTTAAAATGTATTAACAGCACACACAACCTTAAATTAGAGTGAATAAATGAAGATTCACACACCGCTTCTGAAAAGTGGCCGACCCCTGCTCTAAACCCAGGTCCACACTTAAAATTATTGAGAGCATAGCTATACCAGCAAAACCTTCCTAGATGCAGTTTTATCAATATACCAGTGCTTTTGCCAGTACAGTTTATTCTGGTTTGGCTGGGGAAATAAGCTGTGCATGTAAAAAGTACTTTAATGCCAGTATAATGAGTCTACGCTAGGCAAGTTTTACCAGCATGTCTGTGTCACAAAAAAATCACCCTCCTAACCATGTAGACATGCCAACAGAACCCTCCTAGACCTAACCTAGTGCTTAACTTGCAAGGATTACAATGGAAACAGGCATGTGTGTCTATATTACACATTCAGGTTTTTGGAGTTGCAGATAGAAGTTAAGCATCTAGCTTCCATTGAAAGCCAAAGAGTGTCAGAGTGTGTCAGGTTATGCCTACACTTTGAGCTACAGATGTAAATTCCAACTCAAGGAGACATATCCGCACTATCTCTGATTGAGTTAGTGCGCTAAAATTAGTACGTAGCTGTGACAGGGGTTCTCACTCTCCTGGCTACACCTCTATTTTAAGCATGCTAAGTCAATCAGAGCTAGCACAGGTGTGTCTCCCTGAGCTGGAATTTACCCTCCAGCTCCAAGAGTAGACATACTTAAGCACTGCCATTTGTGCCTTTGAAAACCTTGCCCCGACAGCTGGCCAAAAAGTGAAAACACATAAACATTAATATATATGTGAAGAAATGGGCTGATTTTGCTGAGCCCCTGTCTTTGAAGTCAAATAATTCATGATTTGTAAGTCTTCAGGCCAGCACTATGTTCTCATGAAAATATCCATTAATCCCATAAATTTTACAAATTCTAATATGATTCTTTGTTTCGTAATTCATACTAGGAAGTACACGATTAATTATTGGCTATTGGTTATTCTTCTGTTTAAAAAAGTTCCACTCATCCAATGAAGAAGCATAAACAATACCATGAGACTTAGAACCAACAGGACACCACAAACATGGCATGTGAATGACCTTTGAAACAAATTGGGAAACAATCCAACCACTGGAAATTATTAATCTAAACTGCTCAGCGAATACTTATGAATAGCTAACACTTTTTTGGAACCTTTGGCTTGGTTCTTGAATATAAGAAAGGGCTAAATTAATCACAAATTACATGTGAAATGAATAATTTAATTAATCTCTATTACATATGAACGCGCAAACACACCCACCCACTTTCAGCCATCCATTCAAAGGAAGGGCATTCAGTTTAAATATAGTCAGTTTTACTTTAAAAATTAGAACTTTTCCAATAGACTAGATCCTTGCAAATGAATTCAATTCTAGAAGATCAGCCTCAATACTCTACTTTTGTTTTTCTCTATATTATCTGTAGAGAGATTATTAATGCCATGTAACACTTATCTAGTAGGTCAAATGTGAGACTTATTACAAATCTAGGGTAAATTGCCTCGTCAGTAGCATATGGCATGACCTTCAATCCCTGCTAGACTAGAAGGAATTCACACTTCACCCTTCAGACATTCAGAATGCCCTAATTACTGTATACACATACATGTGCATTTGAACTCCCATACCAGAAAAGGCCAGACTCCATTTCCTGCCTTGCATTGTCTATTTTACTATGCAATGCTACTACTACAGAGAAGGATATTTCAACCTGATCCCCATGCATAACCTTTGGACCTGACCTCTGATGCATTAGGATTCATCACTCACAGCATTTTTTCCCCTTAGCGAATCTAATTTACTTAAACAATAGTTTGCCAGTCCCCTGAAATCAACGGGAGCGGAAGGTGCACAGCAACTGCAGCATTGGATCCTAAATTATTTGATTCAGTGATATCATGTGGTGCTGAGTTCCACAGGCCACCTAGAGAACAGCTTTGATGCACCAAGTACCAATTAACCCTAAAGTCCCTGTTAAACACATTAGGTATGTACCTTGGGTAGCACTGGTGCTGCTGCAGCTCCTTAGCCGTGCAGGAGCAGGAACTCAACTCTGTAGAATCCCTGTGCTCTGAAAGGCTGAACTTTTTAATAGTTTCAACGGAGCAGAGATGTAAGGCGCAAAAGAGGTCTGACCTTCCCTCAAGGTCAGGCAACTCATCAGGGCTAATAAGAGCACTTACTAATATGCACATGAGTCCTGCTCAGCCAACCAGCCTTGGAGAATTTGGCTGTTCCCCTGTAATTGAGGAAACCAGGGATTGGCAACCTTTGGCATGCGACTCCGGCCGAGGGGTATGCTGGTCCTCACTTCCTGCAGCCCCAGGGCCGGCTCCAGGCACCAGCATTCCAACCTGGTGCTTGGGTAGGCATTCTGCAAGGGGCGGCAGTCCCTCTGTTTTCACCACCCCAAGCAGGGCGGCGAATTGCTGCCACAGACAGTGGGGGCAGTCCATGTGCCCTTAGGGCGGCAGGCACGTTTCCACAGTGGCGGCAATTCGGCGGCAGCTTCTACGTTTAGCTGTCTGCAGCGGCTTCAGCTAAACATAGAAGCTGCTGCCAAATTACCGCCACTGCGGAAATGCGCCTGCCGCCTTAAGGGCACATGGACTGCCTCTGCTGCCCGCGGCGGCGATTCGGCGCCCTGCTTGGGGCAGCGAAAACTGTAGAGCCGGCCCTGTGCAGCCCCCCTTGGCCTGGAGCGGTGAACCATGGCCAGTGGGAGACGTGATCGGCCGAACCTGTGGATCCGGCAGGTAAACAAACCGGCCTGGCTCGCCAGGGTGCTTACCCTGGCGAGTCGCGTGCTGAAGGTTGCCAATCCCTGGAGGAAGCCCTGATTACAGAACACCCAATTTCAAGTTTTTTCTGTAATTAAATATGAATGACAGTTGGGTTAGTTGCTTGGCCAAGAAATTCAGTCATGGAGATAAATGTCAAAAGACAGGACTTTGGCTCTTAGGCTTGGAGCTGATGGGAGTGGCTGGTTCTCAGGACCTCTGTTATCACAATTCACGAGGACATCTTGTAGCCTGCACAATGGCTTCTGGAGAAAACACTTCTCTCAAGCCTTCAGTAGTAGTGGTTATCAAGGATTTGATCCTAATGCTTATTCCAGTCAATGGAAAGCCTGCCATTGACTTCAGTAGGTTCTGGATCCAGTCCCTAATACAGTGTTGCCATGTATTGTGTAGTGGTTTAGAACTCGACCATCATTCAGTGGATCAAAGTCTGCGGTTGGTTACCTGCCATGACCCACACTATAGTCAACAGAGGGCACTGTTGAGTTGCTATTATTTCAGCAAGAGGTGGTGAAATTTTAAAGGACCAGGGCTGTACTGATAATAATAGTTTGCATTTCAGATAGTCCTTTTCACTTCAAATAATCCCAGAGTACTTTACAAACTACATATAGGAATTATCACTTCTTCCGTCAGCCACTGCTTAATGCTGCCTAGCAACTCTGCACGGCAGTTTGAGGGGAGGGAGAGAAGGAGCCTGTGTCCAGCTGAATCTATAGATGGAATTCATGGTGGTAGAATAGAAATGAGTAAAGCTAGTTGGGGGAAATATAGTGGGGTTGTTTTTTTTTTTGTTTTGTGGGGGGGGGTTAAGCCTGCTTTTTTAAAAAACATTGACAAATTGAAATTTCATCATTTTTCTTCTACATCAAAATCATCTCAACCAGATCTCACAAGAGCTGGTTTAACTCCCTCTCCATCCCCTTCCCCCCTCCCTCCCAACACACACACAGTAATAATTTCATTTGACTGTTTTTTTCTGAACTTTTGAAATTAAAAAAATATATATAACATTTTGATGATTTTTTTTAAAAAAATTGACAAACGATGGCCATCAGCTAGCATCTAGCCAGGACACTGAGGTCAACACCCCTACTATTGCAAAAAAGGTTATAATCTTCAATGATCAGGTAGGGTCAAGACTTCATCCTCTTGAAAGACATCACTGAAAACCCAGCTCCCTGGCAGGTTGTTGGATTTTCAGATATCTCTACACTTGGAGCTTGGGGTGTGATTCCCAGCTCTCATACACATACTCAGGTTAGCTCTCATTGGGCTAGCCCACTAAAATAGTAGTGTAGCCATGGCAGTGGTGGGCAGTAGCACAGGCTGGCTGCCACAAGTAACCACCCACAGGGTCCAGGTGAGTTTGTACTTAGGGCCACTAGCCAGTGCTGCGGCTCACCACTGCTCATGCTACCCCAGCTACATTATTTTTACTGAGCTAGCTTACTGAGCTCTAACATGAGTATGTCTCCTTGAGCTGGGAATCACACCCCCAGCTCCAAGAGTAGACGTAGCTTTAGTGACCATTAATTTTATTTATACTAAGGTGCAGGACCTCTTTTCTGCTAGACCCCTGCACCGAACATAGTCATTATTGCTGTCTGATAGGGGTCTTCTCTGTGTCTTCTCTATTTCTCATTTTCTCACTGTGGCTAATTCTGGTTCAGCTACACCAGAGTTGATAATATTGGAAGCACTGGTGTGGATAAGTCTTGTTCCAGCACCTGTTTTGCACACCATGTCACTTAGAAGTTCATGCGGGCTGGAATTGTCTTTCAAACACAGTCTAAACCTGGTGCTCTGACTATTCACAGTCATTCCCTGTGTTCAGGGACACGTGGCCATATGAACAGAAATATTTCCATTTCGGTATTTCTCTTAATTTCAATGAAAGTGTGAGAAAACTCTCATTGACTTCAAAGGGGCTGGGATTTCACCCTTAGCATCTTATGTCAACAAGGACAAATTGAGTTTCAAAACATGCTAGCTAGTCAGAGTTGAACCTAAGGTCCTTTCCAGGGTTAACCATGATGAGGTAAACCTAGCTTCTCCTTGTCCGTACAAAGGGCAAACTCACAATTAATGTCATGTTGGCTAATACATCTTTTAACATGATGCTTTTCCTCAATATAGATAAGGACTTTGATGAATTGTACAGCAAAAGGTAGTTTGTGCAAAGTCAGTTTCTATTTTAAAAAATATTTTCAGTTTTATGAAGTTAATTTCACTGAGTAAAAGTCTATGTTATGTGTCAGAAGAGATTATAATATTCCTTTCAAATGTTAAAATCTTTGAATTTATGACATTATCATTAGTAACATAGGTAAGAAATAATGTTTTTAAAAGATTTTTATCATGGTCCTTTAACAAAAAGTTCCATCAAAGATCCAAATCTAAAACTGTCCCACTCATCTCCTGTAATAAGATCAATTCACTAATATTTGAGATTTGATTGGTGAGAAGCAGCACATGAACCAAGCCCTTCCACTGGTTGCATTAATCAACTTCTTTAAAAGAAGAATCGGAACAGTCTGACTGCATGAAAAAAAAGGCCATTTGGACAAACTGTCTGCCTGAAAAATTCCTTCATTTATTTTACATGGCATTGTGAAGGCAATAAGACCATGTAGTGTATCATCTAAAGGCATAAAAGGTAAAGGATTAATTGGCTTATCATTATGAATTCATTTCATATTCATTGTAGCGCTGATCACAATGAATGTGTTTAGTACTCATGTCATGTCACATCATGTCCCCGCCATAGATGTTTTACTGTAATTTAACATAAGTTAATGGACATCTGAATTAAACCATGTGCAATTAAAGAAGTGGTCATTCAATTCTATGGGTCAGATTTGAATGGATGGCCATGAAAAGTAAGTAAACTATTCTACCAAATAGCTAGCCAGAGAGGTCAAATCCCAAAATGAGTTTAGCTTCTTGTGTCTGTTTCACAAGAATACTCATGACTGGAAAATAAGTTTGTAACTGACTGATCTGGACAGATGAGCAGAGGAAGTGGGTGATGGATGTGTGCAATATATTTGAACAGAATCAATGCTGACGAGAATACTAATTACACAGACCACTTCAGTTGACACATCTATTGCTAAAATACACCTTGGATTAATACATCAAATCTCCAGTTTTTAAGCCCCTGATATATTCAAAATATTGCCTTGGATTTATACTTCTTAGTGCCTTCTGTAGCACTGCAGGATCAGAAGTTGTGGAGTTGGACATTAGAGATGAGCTGAGATCTGTTTTTAAGGCCTTCATTCACCAAAACACTTAAATATGTGTTTAACTTTAAGCACGAGTGGTCTCTTTGATGTTAATGGAATTAATAAAATGTGTACCCTTAAGCACGTGTATAAGTGTTTTGCTGAATAGTGGTGGACTTATGCACTGAAAGTTAAGCACGTGCTAAAGACCTTTGCCGTACTGGGACCTAGCAGATTAACATCTTTAGATGCATTTTACAAAGTAAACAGCTTTCAATGTGTTTTGTCAAGCAAAAGTCTTTTTTTAAGCCACACATTTCAATGATGGAGAGACAAACCTAAGGATTATCCCCTAAGTCATTAGCAGCAGCAGAAGACAGATTGTTAATGCACCTTATAAAGTGAGATTCTCAGTAGAAACCATTTGGTACTGAAGTAACATCCTACTGGAGCTCTGTCTGCAGCATCTAAACTGCAGGTCCTAAGCCTCCCATTCAATTATTAGTGAAGTGTCACTCTTAATGGGCTTCTGGGTTGTAGCATCCACTCCAGGCTTGAAAAGTGTCAAAATAAATCAAACTAGGTCAATGAAACCATCTCCTTGAACTGCTCTGAGTCCGGGAGGGGGATGACTGAAATCCATCGAATGGATAAATGGGAAACTCCATGTCTCACTGCTCTTGCACTTTCCACGACCTTGATCGTACTTCAGACAAAACTGTGTTTTTGTTGCTTTGCTGCAAGACCAAAATTAAGTGCTGGTGGCTCTTCACCTTGAGGAGCGCTGCAAAGGAGTCTTCTCCCCATACATTTTTCTCAATAATCAGATTAATGATACACTCTGGGTGCGTTTTAATGTATTAAGGCCATTTTAGTTCACTGTAATTCATTGCTCTAGCAGATAATGTCCTCAGAGATGTGCGTGTGTGTGGGTGAACTATGCAGTTATATAGTTTCTGTCCTGATCTGGTTGTAGTGGCTAAGATCTCTAAAGTTCTGGCTAAAAGATGCAGAGTTTCTCGGTGTGTCTCCTACAACTGTTTGTTCTGTTTACAGAACAAAACTTGGTTGAGCTGCAACCTTGGTGATCATGCACCAAAATCTCATGCAAGAGTAAAATGAGGTTATGACAAAACATTATTGGGTTGCAACAATATTCCAAAGAGACACCATCATCGTGCTGTAGTGCCATCAAGTCAAAATGCAATATCCCAGTGCCATGATAGTGCATTGACACATTATATTTCTTTGTGACACTTCAGTGAAAGGTGTAGGTGTGGCCTGTTGAAAACGGGTACTCCCACAAAATTTTAGATGGGTTGAACTTGCACTCCTATGTTGCCTGCTGTACTGTATAAATACACATGATCTGGATTCAAGATGAAATTGCTGGTGCAATTTACGTAGATCTGAGTGTAATTGCCAGAGTGGGCATTTGGCCAGGAAACAAGAATTAATTCCCTTAATGTTGTGAAAAATGCCACGAGATCTTTAAAGACCAAGGGTGGTCAGTACTTAGATGTTATAAGTCACCTAAAACACAGCATGTCTAACAGCACAGTCCTTTATCATCCTGCTGGGGAGAGGTGGACGTAAAATGTATTTTTGTGTCCTGTGAAAATTGTCTCAAATTGGAGGCAGCTTTTTTTAAGCTGAAGTTTCAAAAATTTTCATGAAAAAAGGGAACAAAATAACCCAAATTTCAAGTTGATAAATTCTAAACATTTTGTTTTGATTTCAACTGGTTAAAAAACATAAAATAAATTTCAAAATTAAAAGTCAAACAAATTGAAATTTTCTGCTATGAAAATGTTCAAATGAGAGTTTCATGTTAACATTTTCAAAACTTTTTTTTCAATTTTTTTCAAAACAAAATTTGGTCAAAATCGATAAAAGTTGACAATTTTATTTCAGTTTCATCAAAATGGCATTTTCCAACTAAAAACGGATGAACATTTTTTTGACCAGTCTATAGCTGGAATATCAGTTCAACACTGAATAGAGAGCAAAAGTGCCCCCTACTGGCTCATCAGCACCACTCTCTGCAGGACCTTGCATTTTCATTTGTGGTCTCCTGCCTTCTGTGGAGAGATCATTTCGTTTTTCTACTTTTAATAAGTGTCGGTTTCTACCGTATGGGGCAGAGATTTTCAAAAACAGGAGAGGGGATTTAACTACTCAGCTGCCATTCAAATTGATGAGAGTTATGTGGCTAAATCCTCTGCACTGCTTTGAAAAGCTAAGCCTCTATCTTTATCTAATTTTGAACATAACCAGTACATGTAGAGCTAAGTACTGGATGTCTGAGTTCCTAGAAAGGTGGCACATATGGGGAATATAGTTCAATTTGAGATTTGCAAAGTGCCATTTTTTTACTACAAATACAGAAGTTTGGTAACTGTCACCAGATGCAACCCACGCTTCAGCACAGGTCTGTTCTGCATAGAGAGACAATGACAACTTGGAATCTAGGCAGTGTACAAAAATGAATCAACAGCTGAGTGCCCATGACAACTTTTGTGGGTTTTCAATCATTCTTTTTTCTCTCCTTCCTTTTGTCATGTGAAAGAACCAGACAAACAACAGGGGAAACTGACAGTACCCCAATCGTGTTCCCATTGGAGCAGGATCAGGTGCTGATTGACTATCTGGCAGGTGTGATGGGTCTTCACCCCCATCACCTGCAATGCAAGGGAAAAGATCCAATTAGTCATGCTCTGCACCTGGACAAGGGGAGTACCTAACTGCCTCCTGGATAGAGGAGGCAGAGCTAAGCCATATAATAGACTGAGGGAACTCAGCTGGGGAGAGACTGTGGAGGAGACAAGTATCATTGATGGAGTCAAGTCCTGAGCTGGGGCCTACAAGGGAAAGGGGATTGAAGTCAAACCCAGAAGGGCTTTAGTTTAGAGCTGAACACGGAAAGGGAACTGGACCGTTGTATGACTCGGCTGGAGGGATGAACCACAGAAGACCCCAGTGATGGAGTCCAGGGAAGAGATGGGCTGGGTGTGGTCCCCACGGCCAAGAAAGTGGCCACCAGAGGGGGTATGAGAAGCAAAATTCCCTCAATGCCATGTCCAGGCACAAGGGGGACCCCTAAAGGTAAGGATGTGTGCATTCAAAAGGGACAATGCACAAGAGCTGCAATTTTTCAAAGGGAGTTTGGTTCCCAAGTCACACTGAGTTTCAGCAGGAGCTGGGCATCTAATGCCCTCAACCTAGGTGCTGCCAGGGGCACTACGCAAACAAACTGGAAACTTAGGGAGAGGGCAGAAAGAGGAAGAGGTAATAGGAGCGGAGTGGGGGAAGAGGAGTGCTGAGGGGTGAGTGAACTGCATGGAGGGCAGGGACTGGGAAGCTAGCAATGGAGTGGCAAAGGGCTGAAAGGAGAGAGGGCAGTAAGCAGCCAGTCAGCAGGCAGAAAATGGTATCCAAGGTCTAAAGCAAAGAAGGTGGAGTCTTTCCTTCATGCTGGCCCTCCTGGCTGGTGCCTCCTTTCCGAGCTGATCTGTAAAGCTGAACTCCTCTCCTCCTTCAGATCCCTTCTCAAAATCCACCTCTGCAGCAGCGGCTGCATGAGTTATTGTTACTCTCTATTATTTTGTGTTACGGTAGCACCTAGAATGCTCAGCAAAGATCTGGGCCCTGTTTTCCCAGGTGCTGTAGAAATATATCGGGCATAGTCTAGGCTAGAAGCGAGGCTGAGTTAATGTTGGGCTTTGCTACCAGAGGCTGGCTGAGCCCCACCACTTTTCCTACTCTGAGCAAAGGCAGCATGAGAGACAGTCCCTGCCCCAAGGAGCTTACAGTCGAAGGGGGAGATATTTTTCCAAGTGGCTAGTCATTCAGGAGCATTGTCTCATTGAAAGTCAATGGCATGCAGGCACATTTCAAAATTGTCACCCTAGGTACACAAAAGAGATAGACCAGGACACCCAGGAGGTCAGTGCTCAGTCAGAGAAGGGATGCCAGGTCTGCTGACTCCTGATACCGTGCCCTAATCACTGGACCTCCCCATCCAGGAAATTCAAGGATAGCCTGGTGGTATGAGCACTACTCCAGTACAAATAAATAATAATAATGCAGCTTGGATTGGACACCTCCACCTATCAGCCTCAGGCAACTGCGTAGCATTGCTGATCCCTGTTCAATAGCCACTGAGTACCACCCTGATACGTTTTAGCAAAGAGCAAGGAAAGAAATCCCCTGCACATGTCTTGCAAAGTACTTTGGAATGAGAGGCACCAAATGTAAAAGAGTATTATGATCATTGCCCAGCTATCTCAGACACATCCTTTCCATCTGAAATGGGCTGTACAGGTCGGCAAGAATGGAAGCTGACCTTTCCAGGGGATAATTACCATTATGGATACAGATGTCATTTCCAGTCTCCTGCCACCTCTCGGCGTTGTGTAGGTGTGCCTGCCTGTGCCACCACCTCTGCCTTCTCAGATGTGCCACACAGTTTGCAGGCACTCCACGCCCATCTCCACCTAAAGGACCAGGCACTGCCTTCAGCTCCTTGCTCTTATGCCTTTTCCTCTTCAGCACCATGATATGAAAAAGCCACAGAAATTGAATCCCATTCAGAGGCAGCCACTGAGCAGGAATTTTTCCCCCCTTCCCTTGAAATGAAGTTTCTTGTACTGCTCATTAGATGATAAGTGACTATAGAAAAACCTTTGAGCGAAGGTAGTTCCTAGTGTGAAGAAGTGGGTTGCTGCACATTTATGAATGCAAACGAGGCTGGGTGTCCTGTGGGGATGTTTTGTCAGCCCTTTTATCTCTGAAACCAAAGTTCAAACTGACTTCCTGAATCAAGAACCATAAAATTATTCTGCTTAAAGAATTCTCAAATGCCATATGTGGAGTGGGAGACATTCATTTATCAGCCTCTGAACTGGCCTGTGCATGGAAATGAAAGGAGCCCTCATTATCAGGGCCCCATTCAGCTTAGCCCCACTTTCTTATAATTGACAGAATACATTATGCTCCCATGGGGAAATCCTGGTGAATCCAATGGAAAGCCATAATAATAGTGACTCGGTGCATCTCCATAACCTGTTTCATCTCCAGATGTGAAAGAGCTTTCCAGACAATTAAGTGAGAATTACAAATATCCCTGTGATCCTCCATTGTCTTCACTGAAAGGTGAACACCAGTTATAACAAGTGTTTCCCCTAACTCCATTCCAATCCACACACACAATCCCTTCACTCAAGCAAGCTGGTGCTTTAACTCAAGTCAGCTTGCCCATCCGGGGGGATGGACTAAATCTTGAGTGTGCACAATTCATCAGCTGCTACCATGCTCACTCTGTAATATGGACATAGGCTAATGGCACTCGAGGGCTGCTAGTCCTCCCATGCCCCTTCCCACAATTCCCTACCCCCATGGACCCAAGAAGGACAGACAAGTTCTCCCACAATTCACTGGCAAATAATTTTTAGAGCAACTCAGCTTTCTGCAGTACAAAAGACTGTGGGATGTGCCCGCAGGCATCTCAGCGCCACTTTCCTTGAGTAGCCTGAGTCAGAGGAATAAAGTGACTCACACAAAGTCACACAGGAATGGGGACATTCACTGGCACAAGGTCTAGGCACCACTTGAGTCCCACCTAAGCCTCAAAGTAGGGCTGATGTGGGACATGGATGGTGCATCGCCTTTCTGCACGGGTGAGTTTCACTGGAAGTGAGCCGCTGATCCAGGAATATCCACTCAGCTACCATGGTACAGAGTAGGAATAACACAACAACAGAGAATAGAACCCCTGGGCCCTGACTGCCTATCTTGTGCCTTAGCCCCATCTATGTGCCCTCTGATTGGTTCATCCTATCATGCATCTGGAAAGTGCCCCTTTGCAAATGGTTGTTCCTTTCATAGTGCCACAAATAAGCAGGAAGCCTCTTAGGGTTGTCACATGGGTGACAGGTTACTCTCTTCTATACCCACTTTACAGAAGGGTAAACTGAGGCACGGTGCTATTACTTGACTTGCCTGAGGTCACATGATGGGTCCTTGACAGAGCTGGGATTAGAAGCCGGTTCTGTTGGCTTTCTCCTTTTGCAATATCCACCTTGTTTCAGTGGCACTGGAACAATTTGTATAGTGGCAGTATGAGAGCCATTGATCAAAACAGTAAACCCTGTATATGACAGAAACCACTTCAAGCCATGGAGTACTGCCACACTCTAAATACCCCTGCCTTGTTTCCCATTTCAGCACTGCAGATCATAACAAATGGATCCAGAGGTGATATATCATCTGCTAGATACTTGCCATTCCAAGTCTGCAGTATTAGGTATCCTTCTGACCTTATAGAACAATCATAACATTGCCTCGGGATGTTCCAACTCCTATCACTTTCAAGCTAGATCCTCCTGATGGCCTTCCAGTAGTCTAATACAAGGAGACTGCTCTTGGCGTGGGTGAGAGAGAGAGATGGCTGCTATTTTATACTCGGGAAGAGATAGCCAGCTGTCAGGTGGCTACTGATGCATCATGCAAGAGCCTGAATGTTGCACATATTTGGGCTGGCAGCATCACCCGCCCACATGCGAGGCAGCTGCGGAAGTGTACTGGAAGGCACCTACGATGTTGAGGCAGTTTATGCAGTATTTATTGTGTGTCTGTGTGTGAGGGTGCCATGCACTTCTTGCATTCACACCTCCTTTAAGCTGTATTGGTGCGCCAAAGGAGATCACCGCTTGCTGCAGGCAAGCAGCACTGGCTCTCCTTTCATCCTGGAGAGTGCTCTGATCTTGGCAGCTCTCCTCACTAAGCAGAGTGGGGAGTGGTCAGCATTTGGATGGGAGACCCAGGGGCTGAAGGAATTGGGGAGGGGGGGATGTGGGGTGACCAGATGTCACAATTTTATAGGGACAGTCCTGATTTTTGAGTCTTTTTCTTATATAGGCTCCTATTATGCCCCCCACCCTCTGTCCCGATTTTTCACATTTGCTGTCTGGTCACCCTAGGAGGATTCAGGAAGGGAAAAGCTCTTCCCTCTGATTCAGTTCTGAATCCAGTTCCCCAGTGTGGTGTTGCGGGGAGGGGAAGGACACAAAATGTGTATGGCCTGATCTCTATAGGTGCTGAGCACCCACTTGCAGCTCTCACTGAAATCCAGTAGTCCATAATTGAGGTGCAGCCAACACTGTGATAGGTGTAGTGTAAGAACCGGAATAGACTAGAATAGGGGTGTGATTAACCACTTCGTGACCACTTGCAATGACATTCACAGGGAAGGCTGAGTTCACAATGTTTCAGGTTCTGTCAGAACAAGATGCGCTGGGAAACCCCTTGGGAAACACTCATCTTTCATAGTTGCATAGAGTTTAAGGCTAAAGGGACCTTAAATCATCCTCTGACCTCTTGGTCAGTTTCACCCAGATTGCCCTATATTGAACCCAATGACTTTAGATAAACTGAGGTATTTCAGTCCTCAGGAGTTTGAACTATTGTGTGTCACAGGCAGAGAACAGGAGTGACTTTCCTGATTTCCAGCCCACAAAATTAGGATTGTGTAGGGAGCTTGAGTCAAAGGCCATTGAAGTCAGTGGGGGTCTCCCTTATGGCTTCTGTGGAGCTTTGAATCTTTATTTCTCCGAATCAAACTTCTGGGGTTTCCCCCAACTAAAGGTGGTCCATTTCTGCTGACACAGGGGCAGATCTTTAGAAACACTTCAGCAGAAAGGTCAAAACATGGATAAACACACCAAAGACAAGCACACGGAAGGGAACATTCAGCAACAACGGGAAAGGAAGAGAGAGAAATGCAATTTGCACAATTGCCAATGTATCTGTTCCAGTAACTCCTCACACAGGAAAGATAGCACCACATTGTTAACGCCTTGCTTGTTTCGAGTCACTCCATGCCAAATATTGTGACTGTTCTGGAGATTTTAATTTAATTGCACAATGAATTAATAATCTGTTTCCTACAGTTTTTGGTTGTTGTTTTTTTTTAATTTAAAAAGACATTTTACCCTCATCCCTTTGTAGTGGCTACAACTGCAGCCACGAGTTGCTGTAGATCTGGAGTTAGCATGGTTGGAGACCTCTGAATATGGAACCATTGTGATGTCTCTACCTGTGAGGATGGGTGGTTTGATTGTTGACCCATGTGACAGTAAGGTCATTTTTTCCCCATGAACTTCAAGGCATGACATCAGTGGAAAGTCTACCATTGATTTTAGTAAGGCTTTGGATCAGGCATTAATATGACAGAAATCTCCAAGAGGGGCAGAGAGAACAGAATGCAGAAATCTGCATGCAGCCACAGCCCATCCTGCATCTGGATACCCAACTCTGTACCCCACTGTGAGAGGAGGCTAGGGCTGGAATGTGCATGTGTGGGGAGGAAGAGTTAGGAAGATACCTCCCTCCTCTGTCCTGGTCCTTCAGCAAAGATGCCTTCCCCTTGCTTTTCACTGTGCAGCCAAAGTGTGACCAGGCTGTGCCCTCCATACACATACAGGTTAGCAAGCGGCCTTGTCCTCAGCAAGACACCAGACATTCTGAGGGATGAAAGTAGTCCCCATTGATGAACCCTAGAAGAACTGTAGACAATTAAGGTACATCCGGACAGGACAAGTTCTGTCCACTGCAGTGTATGGATTTGTTTCTCCCTGAGCATGAGGAACCGTGGGTGAATGGGCAGCTCAGTCCCCATTTATTTTAAGTCTTCACTCTCTCTGCTCAGAATGCCAGCTAGGGTGCCAGGTAGCAGTGGTGGATTGGGCCTTTTGAACTTTCGTCTATTGCAGAGGAAGCTGTGAGCTCTAATCATTTCACAGAAACTACCTGGAAGCTTTGAGAGGAGAGTGACATTTGGTCACTACTGACCTGGCCCAGGTTTAACTAGAGTTGGTCAAAATGTTGATTTCTAACCAGATTTCCATCACATAATGCCATTTCAACAAAACCATTTTTTTTAAACTCCTAAAAAAGTTGGCCAAAATTCTGGTTTTGGCCTTTTAGAATGAAAAGCTTTGATTTTTTCATTTTAAAAAAAAGTGTACTTTATATAAAAATTTTAAAAAATTACAATAATCAAAATCAAAATGAAATGTTTCAAATTTAGCACAACAAAATATTTCAATTGACCAGAAATGAAATTAAAAAAATATTTGTTTTGCAAAATTTTGGCTTATCATCCCAATTTGGGATGATTTTTTTCTTTAAATCTCAACATTTTTCACAGGAATTGAAAAATCTGTTTTCCGACCAGCTCTAGGTTTGAAATGAGAGGTGGAAGTCTCCCCTTGACCAGTCTCCTAAGCCAAAGCCATACCATGCCCTCTTCTGCTCTGAAAGTGGTAGGACTTCTTTATTGTAAAAAATAATGAACAGGAATCGAATCTGATTGCTACAAGCATTGGCTAATTGAGAGTACAGAAACAGCAAATGGGAAATGCTATTAATTCACTAAAAATCAATCAAATTATATCTTTTCTCTGTCCCCTTGAATGATTCTGACTCTGCACCTTGTTCTATCCATGTAACCCTTTGAGTTAAGAGTTTGGAATGTGGAGCTCAGGATTCTGTAGCCATCAATTTTGAAGCTACACATTCCATCCATCTCCCTATTCACACATGCTGCCTGACTATGGGGAGGGGTCCCCTACTTTAGATCTTAAACAAAGGTTACAGTGGCAGCACCCAAAGGAAGAAGAATTAAAACCTCACTTAATCAAAGGGAATATTACAGCTGGACAGCACAGACCTCAGAGAATGAATTGATAAACTTAACAGTAACAAGTCACCGGGACCAGATGGCATTCACCCAAGAGTTCTGAAAGAACTCAAATATGAAATTGTGGAACTGCTAACAATAGTTTGTAACCTGTCCTTTAAATCGGCTTCTGTACCCAATGACTGGAAGATAGCTAATATAACACCAATATTTAAAAAGGGCTCTAGTGATGATCCCTGCAATTACAGACCAGTTAAGTCTAACATCATTACTGGGCAAATTAGTTGAAACAATTGTAAAGAATAAAATTGTCAGACACATAGAAGAACATAAATTGTTGGGCAAAAGTCAACGTGGTTTTTGTAAAAGGAAATCATGTCTTACTAATCTATTAGAGTTCTTTGAAGGAGTCAACATACATGTGGACAATTGGGATCCAGTGGACATAGTGTACTTAGATTTCCAGAAAGCCTTTGACAGGGTCTCAATGCATCTGAAGAAATGAGTTTTTTACCCACGAAAGCTTATGCCCAAATAAATCTGTTAATTCGTTAAAGTGCCACCGGACTGCCCGTTGTTTTTGCGGTTACAGACTAACATGGCTCCCTTTCTGATACTCTTCACTACCTATCTATTCTATAATTATCATCACTGTAGTACCTAAACATGGACTTAAACTGTTGTCCAGCGATGCTGTGCACTGTTATAAAGCCTCTGTGTTCCACCTCAGAGGTGTCTGTATTTCCACAATTGGTGGACTGAGCCATGTGTATCTGTTGTGGTTGTGAATATTTTCCACATGTCTAGCAGTAGCATTGCCTGATTGCTAGAATAGAGGCTTAAAAGTCTCAATCCTGAGTTGTGTGCCTGGCTGGGAGAAGCAGTGTTATCTAATAGAGCAGAGGAGCAGCAGTCACGATGCCTGACTTCTATTCCGCGGTCCCAGGCAAGCAGTGTCATTTAATAATTAAAATAGGGGCTAAGGAGCCAGGATATCTGGGTACTATTCCTAACTATGGCAGGCTGTATTGTCTGATAATTAGCAGAGGGCTATAAGTCAGGACAGCCGGGTTCTATTCCTGAATTTGTCAGGCAGTTCTGCCTAATGGTCAGAACTGAAAGACACTTAGAGTTTGTGTGACCTTGGGCTAGTTACTTAACCTCTCCGGGTATTTCCATACTGCAAAAAATAAATAAATAAAACCCACAGCAGTGAGTCTCAGAGCCCAGGTCAACTGACTCGGGTTTACAGGGCTCACACTACAAGACTACAACTAGAAGTGTAGACATTCCCACTTCAGCTTGAGCCCGGACTCTGGCACCCACCCCTTTCGCCCTCTGTGCTTTCCTTCCTCTATCTGCAATTCTCGTCTCTCAGGGATGATGGAGAAGTAAATTCATTCTTCTCTCTGAAGTGTTTTGCAGACGGTGGTGCTGTAAAAGTGCAAAGTGTTATTATGAAACCCCGCTGAACATGGATTGGAGAGCACCTCCTTGATCTCATTATTGTAGAAGAGAGTGAAGCCTGCTTTGTTGTGTCACTGTGTCCTCACTCTATATGCAAGCAAGACCGCTGGGGTCAGCACAGCAGCTGCCTTAGTTTCCCTTGTTATGACAATGCTCCATCCCTGTTCCCTTAAATAAACTCCCCACTTTAGTTCCTCATCGCCAAGCAAGGCAGCCTCAGCTCCTGTGCTGGGTCCCAGTGACAGCTGCTATAAACATGTTAGTGAAGCCAACTGCTGGACCTGACAAGATGTGTTAATTAGGATGTGATGTACCATGATATGACACATCTAAAGCACAGCAGAATTGGCAACATCAGTCACAGCGCAGGGAGAGGGGCACACGTGACATTTTTAATTAAAGAGAAACGTGTTTTGATAGTGAGGTGTTGGTGCCAACATTTCTGCTCCATTCTCTTGAATGATTCAGCGTCTATTTCTGATGTCCCCAAGCTGGTCTAAATGGGCTTTTGCTGCCTGGGAGAAAATCCAGACGTGAGGTTTCTGCCTTCTGTCTCCCTCAAAGAAAGGACAAAGACAGGACACTGCCTTCTGCGAGAAACCTATCTTCACCTTCTGGCCTTCAGCGTTTCACTGTCAAGGTCAAGTGCCCCTCACATTTAAAGACGTTCATCCAACCTGCCCCAAGGTTGCAGGCTCAGGATCCCTGACCCAAAGTCATTCACTGCTGGTCAGGATTCTTTCTTCATCCCCTTCCTCATCACTGCTACAGTTAGGGATGGCTCCTAGGCTAGGGATACTCCATCCATGCAAGGACGTTGAATAGTGTATTACGTACCAGACACACTTAATCATGCACTGATGGGCTGACTTGTGTGGATGGGATGGAGATCAGTAGGGGGCCAGATCTTCAGCTGGTGTAAATCAGTATAGTTCCATGGACTTCAATGGAGCTACTCTAGTTTGCACCAACTGAAAATCTAGGCCCCATATACACCCAGCCCTAGCCCAAATGTTAATACTGCATTGAGACAGAAAGTGTGGTCTAGTAGTTAGACCACGTAATGCTGTAATCAGGACTGCTAGGTTCTGTTCTCAGCTCTCTCACTGATGAACCCTATGACCTTCGGCAAGTCATTCCTCTTCCCTGTACCTCAATTTCCACATCTATAAAATGAGGATAGTGATACAGGCCAACCTACAGAGTGACACAGTTATTGTTTGTAAGGTGCTTTGTGATCCCTAGATGTAAGATGCTGCATCACATCAGGGCAACTTCACTGAATTGCAAGCTGGAATCTGGATGCTTGCTCAGTGAGTATAGAGAGTCTGTCTAAGTTTTGGCAGCTGTTTGTTTATTTGTTCCATTCTTTCCAGTGTTCCTGTTTGCTAACATTGCCTGTGGGCTCCCTGAAATCTGGAAAATCCATGATTCATCAAGGCAGACTTGCAGTGAGTGCTCTGCTAGGGGGAGGGATAGCTCAGTGGTTTGAGCATTGGCCTGCTAAACCCAGGTTGTGAGTTCAATCCTTGAGTGGGCCGCTTAGGTATCTGGGGCAACAATTGGTCCTGCTAGTGAAGGCAGGGGGCTGGACTCAATGACCTTTCAAGGTCCCTAGCAGTTCTAGGAGACTGGTATATCTCCAATTATTATTTATTTATTTAATTATTTGCCAGCTGATGTCTGCTGTAGCGCAGGCTACATGAAATGTAACGACTTCTAGAAAGCATGGACCTGATCCTACGACATGCCAAGCAGCCATGACTCTGTCCGAAGTTAGTGTGAGTTGAGGGTCTTTGGCAAAGAAGTGCGCTTCACCTCACAGAATTGGGTCCTAGGGCCAGAACCCTTCTTCAGGGGGATCTAGTCACCTCTGGCAATAAACTCCCATTGCATCAACTTGCACACAGTGGTGAGAATAGTTGTGGTGCTGTATGCTGGGGGCATGGGCGTATTATGAGTGAGGTGATCAGAAGGCAGGCTGCTATTTCAAGAGCAATGCCAGAGAGGCATTGCAGCCTGGCATGAGCACCTGAAATTCAGAGACAGCTTTTATTAATTTTAGTCTGGGACAAGACACACCCACTATGGAAGGAAAGAGACATTGCCTTGAACTAAAGAATGTCCCCTTGCTGTGCATGCAAAGGTCATAGCAACCTGTCAGCAAGGTAAACCTTTCTGGAATGAATGCAGTGGTCGCTGAATTGAGATCTGTAGAGTATAACACTTTTCACCATTAAGTGGGTTTTATCCTCAGAGCACCCCAGGAGGTAGGGCAGTGCTATCATTCCCACGTGGAATGGAAGCATGGAGATACTAAGTGTCAAGGTAACAGGAAATCTGCAGCAGGGGAGGGAACTGAACATGGCTTTGCCAAATGCTAGATTTGTGCACTAACCTCTGGGCCACTCTTCTTTTCTGTTGGTCTATCCTACCCTCTCTCTTCAGAGCAGTCTCCCCATCTCTTCCCCCCTCCCTCCATCACATGGCTCAGCTGTGCCCAGCTAGAGGTGCAAAATGAGACTTTCTGCTGTGACCACCCTGTCTGACTCTGAGACTGCCAGTTGTATGGCCTTGGTTTTGTGCCATTGACACCTGTCCTCTGGGAATTGGGCTGAGACCCACCAACTCATTTCAGGCAGACCACTAGAAGTCAAGGGCTCTATTCCCATATTCTGAGCCAGCCACCTAGCAGCTTATTAATGAGGAACAGGTGGCACTGACTCTCCTCTGTGTTCTATCAATTCCGTATTTTTCAGTTTCTGATGATATAAGAAATGGCCTGTACCTGGAATTCTAAAATACAGCCCTCACTTTGCATGGCACAGAATGCTGTGGTGTTTGCTGAGAACAGATGTTCATCTCCAAAACCCAGAGCTATTCTTCTGATAGGCTGGAGCTAGACCTGAACATTACGGCTGTGTCTGTGCCCCAAGAGCCTTGGACTTTCTCCCATCCCATCTACTGACGAGGTGGCACTGCCTCCTTTTCCATGCATGGTCCCTGATTTCAGTGGAAAGAATCTCTCCCTTCTCTGCGACACCCCTCTACATGACAAACTGTATGCTGTGCAAATGAGGGACGCTCACTGTCACATCACCTGGCATCTCCAAATTTTGGGGTGCTGAGGATCATTCCCAGGGTAATCTGGTGGCTTAGTTAGATCTTCTTGAGTTCATAGACTGGTTTCAGCCCTTTGGCTGTATATTTCCAAGTAAAGCAGCTAATTATCAGCTACGGCTGCAACGTGCTGTAGTAAGTGTTCACCCTAATGATCATGCTACCTAGGATTTGCCATGCTGCCTCAGACCATTGGTCCATCTAGCTTGGAATCCTGCCATTAGGTGTAGCCAGTGTCTGATGTTTCAAGGCAACATGGAAGCTCTCTATTACAGTAGCCCTTTTGTAAGTTTGTCCAGCAGGGCAAACTCCTTTTCTGCTTTGGTGCGACAAGAGACAGTATGATCATCTTTCGATGCAACCTTGTTGCCTTGCATCAAAATTGTCATCCTCCTCTGTGGCAGCCCAATGCTGCTGCATCAAAATGGCATCCGGTTACATGCCAACAGCATCATGCTGCATTGAAACAGCATTGTGCTGTGTCAGATAACATTGCATTCCAGTGTAAGACATTTGGAAGAGCCCGGAACAGATTTAGGGAGTTGTAGACATCTTGCAAGCAATTTTTGTGGGATGGAGACCTGCTCTGGTAAAGATGGGATGATCTCAAACAGTGGTAGGGTTAGTTAATCTATCCCTCTCTCTCACACATACACCCACACACACCCTGTTGTGCAGTGCTATGTGTGTGTGTGACAGAGAGTTTCTAACCTTTTCAGGCAATCAGCTGGTGCTCTGAAGCATGAGGTTCAATTACCCTTATAGTCTTCTGACTAAATTCTGATCTCAGCTACATCAGTGCTACTCCGTTGACTTGAACAGAATTGCAGCCGTGGAACTCAGGGGAAGAATTTGGCCCTTAGTCTGTAGAGTTCTGAAATATGATTAATGGTCATAATTTCCTCCAACCCATTTTATAATCCAGACACAGTATTTGTCTTCATGACTTCTTCTTGCAATACTACTATGAATCAATAGGAGATTTATTTACCGATACCTGATATACTAGACTACAGGGGCTCAGCTAGAGACATGAGTGTAATAGGATGCAGGTTGTTGATCTGTGTCTGTAACTGCCATTGTTCTACAAGGAGTTTTGTGTGTACAGCAAGTGGAAATAATACCCCTCTTTTATGGCTTTTATAAATGTATACGTATGTATTTTTTCCCCATGGAAGAATAGCTTCCTCCATCTACCAGTTACATAATTACTCCTTCAGATTCCGAGGGCGTGTTTCCCAAGCAAATAATACATATTTATGTTTCTGGGAAAGATTTGGGGATTGTTTCTCTTGAAAAGGAAAGAAAGCAAGAAGGAAAGGGCAAGATTTTCAGGAGGCACAAGAGCGGTGGAAGCTCCCAGAAAGTGAGAGGGCCACCAGCGCCTGAACCGTGGCCCCACCCCCTGTACAACCTCTTCCCCCGAGGTCCTTCACCCACGCTGCCTCTTCCCCTCAAAACCCTGCCTCCCACTCACTCCTCTCTGCCCCCCCAGGTTGCTCACCCTTATGGCTGGTAAAATATAGGAGGGGATAGCCCCCTGTTTCTGGGTGGCCAACATGAGACCCTTTAAAGAGCCCTGGTTTTCACCGGGTGAAAATCAGGCCTCTTTAAGGTATCTCAGATTATGCCCTCCAGACCACTAGTTACTTGGGAAAAGCTTGGCCAAAGATACCAGGGCTGGGCAACTGGTTCTGTGCTCTGTTTATTATTTGTGTTACAGGAGTATCTGGAGGCTCCAGCTGAGGTTAATATTGCAGCATGCTAGGAGCTGTACATACACATCATAAAAGATAATCCCAGCTCTAAAGAGTTAATCATTTAAATAGACAAGACAGACAGTGGGAAGAAAAAACAGTGCCACTGTCCCATTTTACAGATAGAGAACAGATGCAGAGAAAGAGACTAAGTGACTTGTCCAAGATCACACAGGAAGGTAGTAGTAGAGACAGGAAATGAAGCCAGCTATTTTGAGTTTTGTTCCATACCTTAACCACAAGAACAATCTTCCTCTGGGTCTAGAGTGGAAAATTTAGATACTGATCCAGACTTGGAGTCCAGTGATCAGCAGTGTGCTGTTTTGGATTCAGCCCTTTATATGTGTAAACAAGCAAATTCGCTCAGTTAATTCCATACAACTCCATTGACTTTGGTAGGATTTCCTTGGTTTAAGCGAGGGAGGAAATTATTCCTGGGATCTGTAATGTCAGATTCCACACTGGATGGCAGGTGTGCAATGTCCTCCATGGCCCCCAAAGTCACAGAAGGCACCCCCAGTCCCAGGACGGATTAGCCCGGTGTCGCTCGCCCCCCCCTGCACCTCGCTGCAGGGAGCAGGCACCGTCCCAGATTCCAGACCAGAGATTTCCCCCTAGAAAATCCAATACATGGACGCATAGGAGTTTAGGAATTTAGTCAGTGCTATGTGGATACCTATGCAGTGCAGGCATGATCAGAGAAGATCATAGTTAGTGCAAAATGCTTTCAGTGACTTGATTTAAAGAGTAGCCAGGGACATCAGAGGGCACAGCTGTGAAATTCAGAAGTAGGTCTGGGTTTGCATCCTCCTTAGAGATCCTGGATTTTGGTCCAAGTCCATGGCTAGTTAGATGTATGCACCACCCGGTCCCTAATGCTGCCCAGACTGGCTTCTCCTTTCTGCTATCCATAACAATAACAAAGGAAGGCACAGTAAAAGCCTGGATGCTGATTCCATACCCTGCGTGTTATACTGACTTCCCTTCACCCTAATCATGCATGGCTGCCCTCAGCTGTAGCACAAGCGTATCTGACTTCCCTGTTCTTTCTCCTCTGCCTTTCTCTTCTTTCCCGCTGGAGACGGGGCACTGGAACCCCAGCAAGAAAAGATAGCAATAAGGGTGCAGACTCAAGCTAACAGTTAGACCTTCAGTTCAATGTGCAGAGAGTTAAGCAGGCAATGCCACTCCATGCATAGACTACTTATTTCTGCTGTGCTGGTGCTCGCTCGTCTCTCATGAGTATCAAAACAATTCAATATGCCATCAAATTTCACCATTTCTGCCAGCCGATATGACCTTGTGGCGGTGACAATAGTGAATTTGTCTCAAGGGAGAGTAAAATCATCTCATGGCTGTGTGATGGGAGCTGGTTCAGTTTCAGCCCAGTTTGGGAATGAACAGTTCCCATCTCACAGCTCTCCGGTGTCATAGGAGTTTGCCGGTATCAGCCCTGGGACCAGAAGAAAGTTGTCTGTGGCATGAATCTATCTGTGCAAAGAGAAGCTATAACCGTGGTTATATAAATAACATGCACATGAGGAGGTGGGACTAGAGTCCTGCAATGCAGTTCCAAATGGTGGGTCACTACCACTTGTGCTAATGAAGGGCCATTATATGTTGACGTACTGAGGTCCCTTAGCCTTTCTTTGGACCAGCCACTAGAGGGCAACAATGCATATAAATCAGTATATTACAGCCACAATGCAACTTCCGCCCCATCCCCACGACAAGTGGCTTCTTTCTTGGCAGTCACAGGTAGGGTGACCAGACAGCAAGTGTGAAAAATCAGGACAGGAGGTGGGGGGTAATAGGATCCCATATAAGAAAAAGACCCCAAAATCGGGATTGTCCCTAAAAAATCGGGACATCTGGTCACCCTAATCACAGGAGAGAGAGCAAAGACTGAATGGCTCATTGAGACTCAACTCACCTCTGACCTTGAGAGATGATCCCTCCGTGTCTGGTTTGAGGCACCTTGCGGGGCTAGTGTGGGTAATGTATGCCCCGCTGTTGCTCATCCTGCCACTATTTCATGGATAAACAGTCTCCAGGCTCCCTGTCCTTTTCCCCAAAAGTCCGGAGACCTCCCTGTTAGCTCCCTTCTGGCACTAGTCAAGATGGCCACCACAGGACCAGGTTAACCAATGTGCACTAGGTGCACTTGCACTGGGCCCCCATCTTTGGGGACCCCCATGACTGGGAAAAACATCAAACAAACAAAACTCAACCAATTTGCACTGCGCCAGTTGTAATGCCACTCGCTCCAAGGTGTTGGGGGCTGTAGTGAGTGGGATGGGATGGAAGTCAGGACTGCTGGGAGGTACAGAGGGGCTGTCAGCATGCATGGAAGGTAGAGGGCTTTTGGGGTATATATGGGGTGGGAAGGGCATTCAGGGATCTGTGAGGGGTGGGGTATGTGTGGAGTGGGGTGAGAGGGGCATTTGGGGATCTGTGAGTGGAGCAGGGTGCTTTGCTATCTAGTTTATGGAAGGTTAGGGGACCCCCAGATTCTCTAATCTGGACTAGGAGGAGGAAGCAGGATGTGGGGTAGGACTCTGTAGCTGTGGGAACTTTTGCTGTGTCTTCGTCCATTCACCCATCTGTGCAGAACTCCTCTGGGTGGGTCCACTGGTGACACCTTAGACTCCTTGGGACAGTGGGTGTTCTTTGGGGCCCTTTGTTCAGTGTCCTTCTTCTAGAACCCTCATTTGAATCCACTGATTTGCACCCCCATCTCCTTTTTTCATTCTTGTTCCCCAAGTCTGGGTTCTGTGGCCCCTCCCTTCTCTGAGGGTCAGGGCCTTTTGTTGTTCTGCTGGGCTCTGCCCACCAATCCAGGATTTAGCTAGGTAGGTCCCTTTTCGCAGCACTGAACTCATGCTGGGACATGCCAATTTTTTGCTTTTACGCAGGCTTATGAAAATATTGTTTTGAAACATTTGCCTAGGTTTTGCTGCCAGTGATATAGAGGCTGATTCTTCTCTCTTTCCCAGTGAGTTCAGCTCCCATGTAACTCCATGGGCAAAGCAACTCCTGGTTTATCCCACTTTCCACTAGGCCCAGATGTTTTCATGCCAGCTGTATTGCACTCCATGCTGAAAATGTACTGTCTTCTCTGCTCATCTGCCCCCCACCCCAAGTATTTAATCAACCGTCTTCTATTAAACAAAGGAGGAGGAAAGTGCTAGTCCGTGCATCGTTCTTTCACTGGAAAAGGAAAAAGAAATAAATTAGACCCTTGCTGTTTGGTTTGGGAAGAAAATGTGGAGGTGGTGGAGGGGAAGTATTTCTCAGTGTAATGAAAACACAAATGAACAAGATAATTATCTTCATAAGGGTTTGGATCCATGACAGTGCATCTCATAAAGCCCATTAGAGTTTGAATTTTATGCAAAACATTAAAAGAAATCTAAATATATAAGGCAATATAGTCAAAGCAAAGGGGATTATTACTGAAGGAGGGGTGAGTGTTATACTGAAAACAATAAACCCTAGAGACCCAGGAAAACAATGTTCTAGTAAAACGATAATAAATGACTATGGTTTAATCACTTGGTAAATAACTAGGATATTTCTGTAGGTTTAATAGTATCACCATAAAAATTAAAAACAAAAAACAAATAACCCCACCTTACACATCAGGGGTTCAGTTGGGATGAGTATTGTAGAGACAGAATCACAAAATAGTGTCATTTTGGCAATTTACTCTTTTAAATAATAGTATATTATTTTCTACATGGATTCACATTTTCAACCTCTTCTGTGCTTTTAAGATATCGCTTACCATTAGCTGTTTCCCCCCCACATACACACTTTTCCCACTTAGCACATTCTTGAGTCTTTGAACACACAAAATGATATTCTGGGCAATCTTCACCACTGCATCAAAAAGCAAACACTTAGCGAAACGCCTAGGGGGGTCTCGATTTTAATAATGATTTTTCATGTCCTTGTATCCTAAAAGTGAGAGTTTAGAAAGATGGTTTGGAAAATACAAACACATTTTGTGTGACCATCTCATCACCTATTTAAGAGCTCAGATCAAAAGGGTAGATATTGTCTTTAAAACTAGAGGATAGTCCAGTAAGGTGCATGTTAAGATAAAATGTCTTAATTTAATAAACAGTCCCTCATTCTGAACTGATTTCGTGCAACTGAATGCAGCCCAGATCTGGATTTAATTTTTAAGAGGTGGTGTAAGAGTTTGTGGGAGAGACCAAACAGAGAACTCTGGAGACTGAATTCATATGTTTATCCTCACTCCAAGTGTGGTGTAGCCTAATGCAGAGTGTGTTCTGTCCCCCTCTTGTGGCTGTCTCAGTAGAGGATCAAGTATCAGAGGGGTAGCCGTGTTAGTCTGGATCTGTAAAAGCAGCAGAGAATCCTGTGGCACCTTATAGATTAACAGACGTTTTGGAGCGTGAGCTTTCGTGGGTGAATACCCACTTCGTCAGACGCAGGTAG
>NC_133786.1:4746751-4810347 GCF_003597395.2 Chelonoidis abingdonii | reverse complement strand
ATTTCCACTACCTGCGTCTGACGAAGTGGGTATTCACCCACGAAAGCTCACGCTCCAAAACGTCTGTTAGTCTATAAGGTGCCACAGGATTCTCTGCTGCTTTTTCAGTAGAGGATAGTAGCCTACTACTGCTGTGAGCTAAGCTCCCGTGGCAGAGGTTTATGCTAAGGTTCCTGAGTTCAGACACTGCTGATGACCTATGCAGATGGGTCCTCACTCAAGGTTCCCCTACATCAGCCTTTGCTAATAGCAGCAATCTTCTCCTAACCCTGCAGGGTGCTTCCTGGGGACCAGGTGCTGCAGGTGTGGAGTGGGTAGGTCATGGGGTGATGGCTCCATAATCCATAAGGAAGCAAACAAATTAATACTGAATCACATGCATTCACCCTCTGTGCACAGAAAGCCCTTCCCCATGGGGAGAGGCATGGCTGTAGAATCAGCGGCCAGATGGATCCATCCTGTCACAGGGCCAAGAGGAAAATCAGGGATATGGGGAATCTGCATGTTGGTCCTCAGCCACATCTCCTGAGAGTCCTGGCTTTCATCGACTGAATCTCCTTGTAGTTCAGCCCCTCCCTTCCCTACTGAATAATTTCCAGTGCTAAATTATGGATTTCCTATCCCCTTTGGTGGGGACAATCCACTGGGTCAGTTGTTACAGTAGATTGCGACAGGATCCCTTCACCAGCCAAGGAGAAGGATGGACCTATAGGGATGCTGGAGAGATATGGGGAGTTCCTCTCTCCTTTATGTAGAGACTTTTCCCTCTGACCTGGCCTCTCATTTACTTTCCATCTCTGGTGCTGCTGCTTGACCTTTCCCACTTCCACTCTAGTGGGCAAGTTAAATGGGCATGGTCACTTTCACTTCCTGGTTCCCATGCACTCCTCCAGTGCTCCTGTAAAGGTCAGCTGGGTCGATCATGGGTATCTTCCCCCGACTGAGCTAGAGCAGCCAGCTGGAGGCACTATCCTGGGAGCTGGCTGCAGAGGGGAAGCTGTGTAGCTAGACATCTGGGATGGGAAGGTTGAGAATTGGGCAGAGGCACATCTGGTTTTTGACAGAAGGCAATAGTAGCTGCAGCAGAAAGATATGGAGAAGCACGCTGCAGGGAATGGGATAGTGTGGAGAGGTTACAATGAGGCACAGTTACCCTTATGCTTTGGAATGGGCTGCTCTTTGGAGCTGGTTTAGGAACTATTCAGTTGATCTATAACTATTACACTAATTTTGCCTGGGGTATTTGCACCTTTTAGTTTCCAGCAGCCATCGTAAATGAAGCGGATGCACCATGGCACTTGCAGCCACATCCTGCAAGGGGGTGGGTTACGCTCTTTTGCTTGGGTCTCCAGCTCCACAGGGAACTGTGCTTTTGATGGTGTCCCTTTCCTCCGCTAAGATTGATGTTCTTGGCCTAGATTACTTGACAACTTCCCTTTCATAGTCTGCAATATTTCATCACTATAATGATAATTCTGATCAAAAGCCCCCCGCTACATTTGCTAAATAGCACTGTTAATGCAATAAGTATATGATGGGGCGTAGTGAGAGAAAACTGTAAAGCCTTGTTCCTACAGAAAACCAGCCATGCATTTTACTCCTGCTTACTCATGTAACATATCATGTGAGTAGGCTCTTTTGTTGTGTTTTTAATTCCCTCCATCAGACAATGAAAATATCCTTTCAACTTCTGCACACAGCTTCCATTAGCAATAACGGGGAATCCAGTAGGGAAGCTCTTGGAAGGGAAAACAGACGTCAATAAATCAACTAGAAAGTCAGCCCCCGCCCCCTCAAACTCCTGTTGTACTGTATGAAGAATTACTATTTAGTGTTAATCAGTGAGTCATTTGCCTGCCCCCACATTGTCCCAGGCTGCATGACTTTGTAAGAGCTCAGAAACTAAATCATGTTGAGGATTATTTGTACTGGGAGGGGAGACAGCCGAGGAAAGCCCTGGTAGTGTAGGAAGTGGGGTTGGTTCAATCAGTGGTACTATTCCCCACTAAGGACCCAATTCAACAATGTATTTAAACTCCTACCCAACTTTAAGGCCCAAGGCGGGGACTACCGATGCGTTTAACATTAAGCAGGTGTTTAAATACTTTGCTGAGCTAGGATCAGAACGAGCACTACAATAGCTGTAGTAGGTGTCTGGGTGCTTTGCTGTTGGAAGTGCTGCCATTTGGATGCATTGTCTCTTTGGGACATCGCAGACCTGAGTACTTGTGCTTACTAGGGATCCTATGGAATTTTCCACAAGACTGATGGTGGAGTCCGCAGAATCCTGACCTACTTACATGCTGCTTTGTTAAATTCCTTTGGCATTTTCAGTCTGGATACAGGAAGCTTTCTCACTTCACGTACGTTTAGTGTAGTGCTGCTGAGTGCTGTTAAACAGCTCTTGTGTTCTGCCCCAGAGGTGGCTGTGTTTTAGTGGCAAGTAAAATGCTACAGTACAAATTTTGCAGAGGATGCTTTCCCTACACTGCCATATAAATGAGCTGCAGAAATGTTATGGGAGAGCAACTGACATCCAAAATAGGGTGAATGCCCTTGGAGATGTATAGCTAACCACAGAGACTCTGGTCCTGAGACCACTCATTCAGAACCCAGATATTACAAGAGAGAACTGGCAAGTGCGGGGGTAGGATCCTTTTCCCCCTCACTTTTATGCCTCTTCTCTTCCTCAGCTTGCAAATCCAATATTTCGCTCTCCTTTGGGCCCTCTGGTTGTTTGACTTCTTTATGGTTCTTCTTGATGGTTAGGGAATATTTTGTTCCTGTACGCATCTGATATCCTGTCACAGTGCTTTGAGAGCCTAGGGCTAGGGGAAGTGGTGTAGTCTAGTGGACTGAGTGAGTTAAATTCCTGCCTCTGCCAAATGGTGTGACCTTAAGCAAGTTGTTACTCTCCCAGTAGCTCACTTTATGCATCTGCAAAATGAGGGTAATGATACTGCCCTCCTCTGTAAAGTGCTTCGAGATCACTGGATGAAAAACACTATGTGAGAGCTAGGTATTGGTATGTGTGCCAGAGATGGACTGAAAGAGGCAATTTTTACACTGGATGTTGGCTGGAGTTTGGGTGGGAGGCAGACTCAGGCTTAGGCATCAAGTCTGATGGCTCAGAAATCTCACTAGCTACATAGCCACGGCCCTGAGCCATTCTGGTGGAAATCTTGTGAGCTGGACTGTTCGTCTGAGGTTGGGCTGCCTCTGAAGCAGAAGTGGAAAATAGGCCTTGTTTGTGTTTTGATCTGACCTTGAATCTGGAATCCCCCGATGAGAGATTTCTATCCAAACACACTCACCCATGGAATCTAAGGGGAGGTGGAGCTGAGTCAAAGATCTGGCTTTGACTCATGACAAATATAGCTTGGTCTATGCTACGAGTGAGGGAGGAGATTCCCCTGCTTGTGTGCACACGCTTGCGCTGGCTCTCATTAAGTGTGCCTGAAACCAGTGGGTATGCACTCAGCACAGCTGAACTGTGCCTCTGCTGCCACCACCCATGCTACCACGGCTACACCAGTGTTTATATTCACTTGCACTTGCTCCGTGAGAGCTAACCTGAGTGTGCACACGAGCAGGGAAATCATACCCCGAGCTCATAGACATAACCTGTATTTAGTGTCTTGTAACCAATTCCTCTGACCCTGCTGCATGTTATGTTCACTCAGAGGTCCATGGCAACAGTGGGGATAGAGCTCAGCTCCTCCTGCTCCCAGGTCCCTTTCATTTCAGTTCAGTTAGCTGCAAGCTGTATAGGGTAGATGACTCACAGTGATCAGTTTGATTCCACCCAACAGAGGGCAGTAGTAATCACATTCACACAACCCTGTTCATTCCAATATGCAAATCAAATGTAATATCACTGCTGAAGGAAGGGGGAAGAGGACGCAGGAGGGAGAGAGAGAGACAGTTTTGAAATGCATGATGGGTAAGTTTGGCAGAATTTGATTTTTTTTTATCACTTCAGTGTCGATGTTTATTTTTAAGCATTTTTATCTATATACATTTTCACAGCTGTGGGGAATTATTGGGAGGCGTGTTTCAGAAAATGGAAGTGAGGATTAGAAGATTTTCCCTTTGTAATAGTGTGAAGACTGTTTTCAGCCTTCAAGAGAACAAACAGTTAAGATGGTCAGAAGACTCTAGTCTGGCTGAACCCTGGAACATCAGGAGTTCAGATTTACCATGGAAAACCAGGCGGTTCTCAAAAACGTATTAAGTAGATAAGAAGCTGTTAACTAAATTATACACTCTAGACACTCAGAGTATCCGGCCGAGACTTACATTAGTTATGATACTGAAATAATTGTGCAAAAATAAGCATGTAGTAGGGGATTTATACTTAAAACTCAAAATATGGATCCTGTACGTAGGGGAAAATCTCACGAACTCAGAGCATTTATTTTTACATCCATGGGAGTGAATGTGGCCAGGATTCGTGCTCTGAGTGTGGTATCAATAAGGAAGTTACGAGTTGTAGGAATGTGCGTGTTTGACACGAAGGTCAAACTTCAAGGTCCCGCAATTGAGTGGCAGAGAGAGTACAGAAGAGAAGTTGGTAATGTTTGTTTCAGGGGAGATGTGGAGTTTGGCTCTGCTGTGTGTGGTTCAAGCGGTGGCGGCATTCGCCTCGCTGCAATTGTCTCCTTCCTTCCTTCTAAACTAGGTTTTGCTTCATGTCTGGTAAGTGTTAGGCACTTCTACTCCAGTTTCTCTTCACTGGCTGCTCTGGGCTCTCGGTGTCAGTCTCCCCATCTGTAACTGCAGCTAGGGCAGCCACTGCTACTGTCCCTGGCATCCCAGCCACCAGCTCCCCCTGCAAGTGGTCCAGAGCCAGGCACTGGCACTGGTTGTCAGCTGCTATAGGTCGGTGCCCAGGACTGGTGGGATGCTGGCCGGGGCCACCTGCCACCCATGTACTTCACCAGCCCAGCCATCTACTGCCAGATGTGCCGCTCCATTTGCCGGGCCTCCAGCACAAGCTCTATAGCTGGCCCCCCAGCACTGCCTGGCAGCCCCAGACCACTGCCTCCAGGTCAAGGGGCACCTCGGAAAATGTTGGGGCCTGGCCACTGCCATGTGGGGACCAGACAGGACCAAGAGTGATGTCTTGGGGGGGACCTGGGCAGAGACCCCCTACATCCTCCCAGCGGTGCCCTAGCCCCAGTATCTCCCTGTTCCTGAAATTACCCATGGTATGAATCACAGTGGGAGCAATTTCCATTATCATCAGTGAAAATATTTTTTCATCCGGTTTGTGGCATACAGTAAAATTAATGTTTACTGACATTTACTGATAAAAATCAAATCCTTCCAGGCCTGTTGTGGGCTCAGTCCTGCTGCTACTGAAGATAGTGGCTTCTGCCATTAACATTCATGAGTGTAAGATCAACTCCTGTATGCCCTATGCAAGAGTCTAATGGAGTGAAGAGTGATTGAGTAGTGGTTAGGGCACTTGCCTAGCACTTCCAAGAGTGGAGGTCAAGGCCCTGTTCTACCACAGATTTCAGGGGTGCTAGTGGACTAATCACTTGGCCTCTGAGCATATGCGTTTTCAGTAGAGCTGGTTGGGAAACTTTTGTCAAAACATTTTTTCAAGAGAAAAATGTCAATTTGTCCAAACTGAATCTGTTCATGAACCAAGGTCCGTTCGGACAAATCTCCTGATTTGAAAAGATGTTGGGAAAAATAAAAGTTTTGAAATGGTCTAAGTGTCCCATTTCAACAGTTTCTAAATTACTTTTTGTTTCCAAATTGCACTTAATTTACACTTGAAAAGGTTTTAAAAAGCTAAAATTGAAACAATTCAAAATGAAACATTATGATTGACCCAGACCAAAATTTTATTCAGTTTGTCGGTTCCTGAACATTTTTGAGATTCCAACATTTCATCTAGATTCTGGAAGGGAATTTTTTTTTTTTTTTAAATCTTGAAAATTCTCATAGGATGGGAGAACCATTTTCTGCCTAGCCCTAGTTGTAAGATGTTCAGACACCCCAATAATATATATATAGCCATAGAGGTATCTAAGATAGCTAGTATGACCTTTATCCACACTTATTATCTCTCTTCTGTGGTGTTGACAGCTCATGTGATTTTAGTTTGAGCTTTGTGTTGTTGGTGGTTTTCTTAAAGCCCCAGGTCCTGAAGCTATGTGATTAACTGAACTTTCATTTCTTTTAAAAAGTTTCAAGCTCTTGTGAGTCTGGAGAAAAACTTGAAAACATGATCCCTAAAAGTTCAAAACCCAGAACCCCCAAATAAAAGGAGCCCCCATATTTAATATTAAAAAACTCCTCATGATTTTTAAGCCAGTCTCATGATTTTGGGGGGGGCAGGGCAAACTCATGATTTTTTAACACCTGGGATTGGCAGTGGTTCATCTTTCTCCTCAGAGCTGACAAGAATTGGGTGCTGCAAATCTTCTAAACCACCTTAAAATTTACTTCCCGGCCTAGCCCAATGAACCTGAAACACGCCATATTCAACTGTCACATCCCCTGGGAACAGAGCCCCAGCCTTCCCCATCCCTACCCCACACCCCACAGCGTCAGGACTCTGTCCCCAATGGAAAGATAAGCTCTGTTTACTACCTGGGAATTATTCTGCAAAAAGGAACACTGTCGTAAATCAAGAGCCGAAAAGCAATTCTTAAAACGAAATTAAAGCCCTGAACACATTCCTTTAAAAAGTAATCTGAAATAAATAAGTGGTATATTTTACAGGCCAGGATAATGAAAGAAAACCTATATATGTAATATGTATTTCCTCAGTACGATCAGACTGTTTTACATTTTAATAAGTGCATATTTTTGAAGGGAATAATATAACTCCTATGATGTGGTGGGGCTTATTTGACCAGATGATATATGGCAACTTGTCAAAAGCACATTTGGGTGGGTGGAGGGGGGAGATTTTTGTGTGTTTGTTTGTTTTTGCTTGTTTCTTCCATTTAATGGGAGATGATTGCAAACAACTATCCACTGAAATAAATGTGGGAGAAATGGAGGTTATCTGGCACAAAACGGCAAAAGAAAATCTAAAATAACAAGAGGGGAGTAATGGACAGCAAAGTATTTTGAAGATAATTGCACATCAATTGGATGATTGTGAAGTGTGTAGAAAAAATTAAGAGGGCTGATTGTCTGTCTGATGAGTGCTCTGTCCTCGTGTTTGCATGATCAAAGCACTCAGCCAAATTCAATAGACTTCCTTCTGTCATACAACACCCATTGGACTCAATGGGGCTTGCTGGAATGAGCACTGAGGAGAGATTTCGAAGGCCTTTATCTGTGTAAAATAATCCCCACCAGTGTGGCTGTCAGTTCACCACTGCTAGTGTAGACAATAGGTATGTCTAGAGCGGAGCTGGAAGGGGTAATTTTTTCTTTGAGTAGACATACCCATGCTAGCTCTGATTGCACTAGTCAGCTCACAATAGCAATGTAGCTACAACAGCAGGAGGGACTTGCTGTCCCTGAAGCCCTAGGTACATACTCAGGGCTGCTCAGTCACAGCTAATGCAGGTATGTCTATCTGAGCTAGAAATTACACGGCAGACATACCTTAGGAAAGCCGGGAAATCCAGGGCTGGGATCTGCCACCCCACTGAGTAGTACACTGCTCTGCGAATCGTTTCATTCAGAGCCAGCTTTAGGAAGTGCGGGGCCCAATTCGAACAGTTTCAACGGGGCCCCGGCAGGAATGACTAAGAAAAACAACCAGCTAACCAAAAAAAAAAGCATGTGGGGCTGGTACTCACCCGACGGCACTCTGAGTCTTCGGCGGCACTTAAGCAGCAGGTCCTTCACTCACTCCAGGTCTTCGGCAGCACTGAAGGACCTGCCGCCGAAGACCCGGAGCGAGCAAAATAACCGCTGCCGAAGTGCTGAGGACCTGGAGCACCGCCGGATGAGTAAAAAGTAAAAAGGCCCCTCTAGCCAGGGAAGGGATTCTCACTGACCGCGGGGCCCTCTGAGGTGCGGGGCCCGATTCGGGGGAATTGGTGGAATAGGCCTAAAGCCGGCCCTGGTTTCATTGAATACTGTAAAGCTCCATTAAAATCAGTGTTACTCAGGGTGAGTAAGCATGACCAAAGCAGACAGTAAGAAACAGAACTAGCTGATGAATAAACAAGCTAATTCATGAGTAGTGTCCTGATCAAAAGCAGCAAGCTGGGTTCACCGTGAATCATGGCATCACCTGTTCCTTGTTCAGGAGTATTTGGATAACCAAAGGATATCCATTGAATTGCCCATGATTCCCAAAGAAATCATGAATGTAACACCAATGAGCCAGCCAAAAATTAATCCCAGGGACGGAGTTATTTGCTCTTTGTTATCTCCTGTTTTAAATGTTTCAGTTATCCAATCAGGGAGCAACAGTGATACCATGTGATTTAGCTGACCACAGCCATGAACAGCTTATAGTTTGAAAATTCTTCATCTGAACTATTTGGCAAATACTAGGGATAGAAAACACATTAAAAAATCAGGTGTAGGCTGCAAACTCAAAATTCATAATTAATGTTATGTGCAATGAACGGTCTGAACAACTTTGGTAAGAAATACAAAATAAATTAATTATTCAGATCGCTTTTCATCTGTTTTCCAAAGGCGTGTGAACGGGGGATGAGCTGGGGTCCCTACATGAGCCTGATGCTCGTAAATAGTTCTGAAAGTGCCAAGTTTACAGTTCATGTGACTTTGCTCTTCGAGAGTGACCAGAGAACGAAAAATGAATGTACTCAAATGAATAGGACTGTGCACACTAGAAGAGTTAGACACCGAGGGCCAGATTCTGAGCTGCTGTAAATATCTAGCACTGAGAATGAAATCATTTTAGATCTTTTAGGGCATAGTCTTTAATTATTGTATGCCCCTGAAGTGATTGGCACCTTAGAAAAAACAGTAATAGACAGATAAGCATTCAGCCCATACCTCTATCTCTACGCCCATCACTGTGATATTTCAGTGCCTCAAAACATATAGTGTGTTTATCCTTACAACACTCCTGGAGGTAGGAAAAGGCTTTTATCTGTGTTACAGAGAGACTAAGTGACCTACTTACTGTCACACAGGAGTCTGTTGAAAAGCAGGTGATTGAACCTGTGTCTCTTAAATCCCTGGCATGTACTCTATTCATTAGACCATCCTGTCTCTCTATATCTAGACTGTGTCACAGCAGCCCGAAATGCTTACTGTCATCTGAACTTCTTCACTCTATCTCAGACATGGTTAGATACCATCTGAGCAGTGGCAAGTTAAAGTTCTCTTCATTACTCCCCTCCCTGCTTTGTACACCGGCCCTGGGCTGGACAGATGGAGCTTCCATACTGGCTCAGACCTTGGCCTGACTGCCGACCAGAGGCACAACTGCAGATAGAATTTCAGGGTATACAATCTAGACTTTTCCCCACGGAAAGCCCTCAAACTCCTTTTAAGTAAGCCATTTTGCTCTAAGCAGTGACAGTCAGTCGGTGCCTCCTGGCTCCACGTTTGAATCCATGATTTATGGGGAGAAGCTATGTATCCTGTTCCCAAGCAATCCAATCTCCCATTTGTAACCATTCCAAATCAAAACAAAACAGCAACAAAATCCCATCTGGGCAGACAAAACTTGTTTGCTTGTCTCTCAGCACCTTGAAATAGTTGAATTATAATGAGTCCCATGAAGAAAGAGGCTTTATAGTGGAATATACCAACGGGCCTTTATCTGTAGCTGCATGCCATCATAGAACCAACAGAGTGCTGTAATTACTGGGCATGATGAAGCGATGCAGTAATTAACAAAGCTGTTGAGACAGTGGAATGGTACTGGCACCTGCTTGCAATGACACATCCAGCGAATGTGCTGGCTGCTGCTTGTTATCAGACAGAGGTGCAAATGGCTATTCTGAGACCAAAGCTGCAGCAGGCATTGCTGGCTTTAATGAGCTCACTTGCATGTTGATAACTATGGGTGCGTGGGAGGAGCTGAGGATTTGCCACAAAAGGGGTGCAGGTTTAGGGCTGAAGTGCTTTGCTAGCCCATATCTTGCTCCAGATGGACCTGCCCTGTAAGTTCCTGGTGTAAGCAGGCATTTTAGAATATTGACTTGCCCTGTTTATTATGTATCTTATTATTATTGAGGTAGTGTATAGAAGCTCCAGTCATGAACCAGACCCCATGTGCCAGGTGCTGTATAAAACCTAGACAAAAAGATGGTCCCTGTCTCAAACATCTGCTTCCCACACCTCTCCTCTGCCCCAGCTCCTCCTCTCAGACTGCATATCTCTGCAGTATGACTGTTCACAATTCATTTTAGCACAATCATGTGCTGCGCAAGACTTCTTGCCTTTTCTCTCCTACCAGGCTGTGAAGTGTCTGAGGCTCCTACCCTGATAATGAGCCGCAGTTGCTTTCAGTTACCCTCTGGTGACTGCACTGAATTGTTCCACTGAGTTGCAATGGAGTTAGCGGTCTTGGCCCATTTGCTAAATGCCTAAAACTAACCCCTTTGTTGTGCTAAGGATTGAAGAGACCAAGGAAACTGGAAATTCTTATAGATCTGATTTTTCAATTTGATAGGCATTCTCCTGGCGCATGTCACTCTGCTCACTTCTCTTCATTTAGTCCAGGCCTTTCCTGTTCTGCTTATAAGTTTGTTGTTGAGTTTACCATTATCCTGTACTGTTGAAACCTAGGTACTTGAACGTCGGTACCTTTGGTAGTGGCTGGCCCCTACAGACTTAGTCTCATGGTCTTCCTGCAAGGTCTCATTGAATCCACTGCCCATCTACTCTGTTTTATTTCTGCTGATTTTCATGCCATTTCTTTCAAGTACACATGTCCAGCTCTCTAAATTTTCTTTCACTTCCTCTTTGCTTTTGCCCACAAGCATGACATCTACTGCAAAAGGCAGGCACCAGGATGTCGGTGGCTGGATGTCTTCTGTACATGTATGAACAACCGACATGAACAAAAAGTAATTGGCATACTAATAAATAACAATAATTGTATGGGCTGACTTTCATTAATACTTTTTAGGTGCTGGGGTTCCTTATCAAAGTGATGCCCAGCGAGGTAGCCCAAGGACACCCCAGTAAAGGTAGGAGGAGTCATTGCCAGACTTGATTCCACCTGCAACCTTGGCTACCTTCACACTAAGAAGTGTTCTTGTCTCTAAGACTCTTGGCTAAGCCTGTCCGGCTTTATCTGAAGAAGAAAACTGAGATTGACGGCTTGAGAATGCATTGTATTTATTAAGTGAGACTGACCATTTTCATTAATATCAGTCAACATTATTAAAGTCCCTAAGTTGTCTCCCGAAGATGAAGTGCCCAGTGCAGAATGTGTGTTTAGCACAGTACGTTCTCCCTTAGCTTGGACTGGGACTCCCAAATTCCATCCGTCAGCCCTGGACGTGTGCAAGCTCATTTTTTTTTCTGCCTGTAATCCCCCAGCTGGTGAGTTTCATTTGGACAGTGCTTCTCTCTCCCACGTTCAGTATGGTTCCAGGGACGCAAGTAGATTGAGATATGGGGGATGAGGGACCTTCATTGCTCACATTCCCTGTGCCTGAATATTACATTTCCTGCTGGCTTCCAAATGGACAACATTAAATGTGATGCATTAAACCTCAGAAATATGGAAATACCTAGGAAGGATTTAAGACTCTTTCAGACCATACTGGATTAGTCTAATAGAAATGAGTAGTATGGGGTTAGGGCCAGGGAGGGCTGGAGAGAGAAGGCTGGGTGAGGGTGAAATGAGGAGAGTCACATGGGGCCAGGGTGAGAGGGGAAGCTGTATGGGGCTATGGGAAAAGCAAAAGAGCAGGACTGGATCTAACACAATACAAATCAGGGCTCATTCCATATCCAGCTATACATTGGTAATGATCACAGTAGGTATCACCTCCCTAGGTAACCCATTCCAGTGCTTCACCACCCTACTAGTGAAAAAGTTTTTTCCTAATATCCAACCTAAACCTCCCCCACTGCAACTTGAGACCATTACTCCTTGTTCTACCATCTGCTACCACTGAGAACAGTCTAGATCAGGGGTAGGCAACCTATGGCATGTGTGCCAAAGGCGGCATGCGAGCTGCTTTTCTGTGGCATTCACACTGCCTGGGTCCTGGCCACTGGTCCGAGGGGCTCTGCATTTTAATTTAATTTTAAATGAAGCTTCTTAAACATTTTAAAAACCTTATTTACTTCATATGCAATACTAGTTTAGTTATATATTATATACTTATGTAAAGAGACCTTCTAAAAATGTTAAAATGTATTACTGGCATGCAAAACCTTAAATCAGAGTGAATAAATGAAGACTTGGCACACCACTTCTGAAAGGCTGCCTACCCCTGGTCTAGATCCATCCTCTTTGGAACCCCCTTTCAGGTAGTTGAAAGCAGCTATCAAATCCCCCCTCACTCTTCTCTTCTGCAGACTAAATAATCCCAGTTCCCTCAGCCTCTCCTCATAAATCATGTGCTTCATCCCCCTAATCATTTTTGTTGCTCTCTGCTGGACTTTTTCCAATTTTTCCACATCCTTCTTGTAGTGTGGGGCCTAAAACTGGACACAGTACTCCAGATGAGGCCTCACCAATGCCGTGTAGAGGGGAATGATCACATCCCTCAGTCTGCTGGCAATGCTCCTACTTATACATCCCCAAATGCCGTTAGTCTTTTTGGCAACAGGGGCACACTTTTGACTCATATCCAGCTTCTCGTCCATTGTAACCCCTAGGTCCTTTTCTGCAGAGCTGCTGCCTAGCCAGTTGATCCCTACTCTTTAGCAGTGCGTGGGATTCTTCCATCTTAAGTGCAGGACTCTGCACTTATTCCTGTTGAACCTCACAAGATTTCTTTTGGCCCAGTCCTCTAATTTGTCTAGGCCCCTACCTTCCAGCATATCTACCACTCCTTCCAATTTAGTGTCATCTGCAAACTTGCTGATGGTGCAGTCCACGCCATCCTCCGGTGCAGTCCACGCCATCTTCCAGTGCAGAAGACCATGTCAAAAGCTTTGCTAAAATCAAGGAATAACACGTCTACTGCTTTCCCCTCATCCACAGAGCCAGTTATGTTCTCATAGAAGGCAATTAGGTTAGTCAGGCATGAGTTTCCCTTGGTGATTCCATGCTGACTGTTCCTGATCACTTTCTTCTCCTCTGTGTGCTTCAGAATTGATTCCTTGAGGACCTGCTCCATGATTTTTCCAGGGACTGAGCAGCTGATTTGCCTGTAGTTCCCCGGATACTCCTCCTTCCCTTTTTTAGAGGTGGGCACTACAGTAGCCTTTTTTCAGTCATCCGAGACCTCCTCCAATCGCCATGAGTTTTCAAAGATAATGGCCAATGACTCTGTAATGACATCCACCAACTCCTTTAGCACCCTCAGACGCAGTGCATCCAGCCCTATGGATTTGTGCTCATCCAGCTTTTCTAAATAGTCCTGTACACTTCTTTCTCCACAGAGGGCTGGTCACCTCCTCCCCGTGCTGTGCTGCCCAATGCAGTAGTCTGGGAGATGATCTTGTTGTCACTTCCCCTCTCTGTACCTCATGCTCCCCATCTATAGAATGGGGATAATGATAACGATTTTCTTTTTTTAAACATCCATTGAGATCTGTGAATGAAAATCACTATGGGAACCCTAAGTATTATGTAGCTCCTCACCTCTGAGAGTGCTTTACCAGAATGAATTAACCAAATTGTGATGTAGGAATGCAGTATTATTCCCATTTTACCAGTGGAGAAACTGAGGCACTGAGCAAGAAAGTGACTTGCCCAAGGTCACATGAGTCAATAATATAGCTAAGAATAGAACCAAGGTGTCCTGAGTCCCTACCTTGAAGTTAGTCACAAAATTAGGATCAGTCTTTCTTGGATTTGTAGTCATTGCTTGTCTGATCCAGTTACTTCAACGTTATGCAGTTTATCACTAATGATAGCATGTCAGTATCTCCTGTAGCAGTTTTTTTTCGTTGTCTAATATTAAGGATGGCAAAAATGAACCAAGAGCATTTCAGTTTGGATGAAATATACAAATTGCTGTCAGATTTTGTGCCATTTATTTAGCACATTTCATTAGTCATTTTTGATGAATCACTCAGTGCTTTGTAAGCATCATGAACTGATTTTACAACAGTCTTTTTTTTTAATATATTTTTCCACTGTTGAAATGCAGCCATTTCTGGGGTGGAACATGTCAATTGCATAATGGCATCCTGTGGTTCTACATACCCATGTAGGCCAGATTAACATATTTAGTTAACACTGTTAGAGAATTAAATTAACTACAATTTAGCAAAGACACTACATTTAAGATGCCTATTTTTACAAAAGTCTCATGGGATCTCCAATGACCAGTATTGGTCAGGACCTTGCTTTAAAATCTCCTCCGAAAATGAGTCCCTTCAGAAACACAGCACCACCTGGCTAGGACCAGAGTTCTTCCTTCCCTTAGAGGGAAGAGCTGCAGTTAGTGAATCTAATACCATTTCCAGCCATCCAAAATGGAACACCACTGGACTCGGCTTGGCTGGTGAAATCTGACCAAGCCCAAACGTATGCCTGTTAGGCAAAGCAGAAGGAAGCCTCTTCTCCTCAGGCAGTGCATTCCCTTCCTCATTCCCACCTTGGCTAGAGATTGGCCATACATGGATCCAGATTTTCCCCTAACATCCAGGTTTCAGCTCCATCCCTGATTTTATTGTGCAGTTTTACCTCCTTTAAAGCCTCTCCCAGTCAGTCTATTTTCCCGTCTCCCTGCTGAGAGAGAACAGTTTGGTTCCCCTCCCTCGTCCCTGTGCTGCCCTTTCATGTGGTTTGGCATTAATTGATTATTATATTTTAATGCCGGGCCTGGCATCTCATTGTAAAATAGGGAGGATTACATTAAATACAAAAAGAGAGCTGGGAGAAGATGGGAAACATAAAATTTTATGGTCTGATACTGACAATTAGAGACAGACTCAGGCATGTTTTGGAGCAAAGGCCCCTGAATCACTACAACACTCTGTGTCTTTCTTTTTTAAAAGGGGATGCTTCAGTTTCAAGGTGTGTCAGGAGGGATCTCCCCCATTTAGCCACATTCTTCCCTCCACATCCCTTCCTTGCCCCCACCCCCGCCGTGGCATCAGCATTAGTCCCTCACCTGGCACGAGGCCACCGGGGGGATGCCTGGGAGGGGGCAGGTGGCTGCACAGGGCACACACCTGACTGGAAGGGAGAGCTGCTTCTGTGAAAACGGCTGGGCCTGGTGCAGCGGGGGCTGCTGGGAGGTTGGCAGAAACAGGCAAGTGGCAGCAGATGCAGGCTGTCAAACAGAGCAGATGCCTCATTAGCCACGCTGCCGCACAGCAACAACACAGCTCAGGGGAAGGGAGCGGCCTGCAGCCCTGGCTTAGACTCATTTGCAAAATGAAGTTGTTGAGCACTCAGCCTCGCTTTCTTTGTCTCTCTCCGTCAGCCTGGCTTTTGCTTTCCCTCTGTCAGCTGGCCTGTCTCACTCTTTCAAATATGTCTGTCTTTCTTCCCCCACCTCCTCTGTCTGTCGTTCTTTCTTTCCCGCTGTCTCATTTTCTTTCTTTCTGACTTTCTATGTCTAGTTGTCTGATTTTCTTTCCCTCTGTCTTTGTCTCATTTTCCTCTTTCCTTCTGACTCTCGCTGTTAGCTGTCATTTTTTTCTTTCCCTCTGTCTGTCTCACTTGCTTTCTTTCCCTCTCTGTCTGTCCGTCTCTCTAAGTACACGGTGCACTGTGTAACATTTGCAGTACCATCCACACATCAGCCCCTCTCACAAACAACCCATCCCAAGTGAGGCAAGCCAACCTTCTCCCTAAGTCTCTGTCAGCATCTGTCCCTTAGCTGCCAATAATAATGATCCTGCCATACAAAGACAAGCCATGTCTCTCTCTGGGAGGCTGATGTAGCTCCTTTATATGGGCACGGTGCAGAGCCCCAGGCTTTGCGCTCACTATAGCCCTGATTCTGAATGGGGCAGGCGGAGAGCTGTGTGCAAGGAACTGCAGTGGTGAGGCCCATTTTGTTTCAATGCAGTCAACTTTATGGTGAAAAAGGTGCCTTCCTTGCACTCATCCCAAGGCAGAACCATCGTTAGCCTCCTCATGAAGAAGGGGTCTGTCCCACACTGCTGTATTTGCAGCTCCACAAGGGGAAGTGTCCCTAGAGCGCAGGCGGGGGGCACTGTGACTGGTACTGATAAGGCAGGGAGAGAGTGGGCAGCCTAGGGGAAAGAGGGAGTTGCATGGAAATACGTCTGTAGGGGAGCTCTGAGTGGGATGGGGGGAAGAGGTTGGATGGCGTGGGAGGTTGTCAGCTGGCCTGAGGTGAAAGGAGGGAGCCAGACTAGGGAAGGGGTGGATGGGAGCTGAGGGAAGAGGGGATTGAAGGGTCAAAGGGTAGCATCTAGTCTTGTAATGGAAAGGAGACATGTTGGCAGACAAATGAAAGCAGCATTCCTTCCCGCACACGCCAGGTGTGCAAGCTGATGTGCCCTGAGCAGTTGGGGAATTAGGCACTGCTAGGGCTCTCTAGAAGGAGTCTGTGATACTGCGCAGGGAGCAGGTCTGCACTGGCTCGGCAGGAAGTGTGTTAGCTGTGACCTTATTAGATACTCACGTGGCAGCCATCACTCATCGGCTTAAATGAAGTCTAATAGCGGGCGATTCAATTAACTGCGCATAGGAGTCAGTAGTGCAGCTGAGTCCGCATGCTGCTTTCCCTGCCATGACAGCCAGAGGAATCAAGCCACTGCACTGGCACCTGCCTGTCAGGGACTCTGTTCTGTTAACTCATTAGCACACCCAGACGAGGCTGCCTGCCAAGAACAGGGTCTGGGGACAAAGTCCAGTTCAGAGGAAGAAAACACGGAGAGGTCTTAGTTGCTGTGTATGTCCATTCCATTGCCCTGTAGTCTCCCTCGTGGTAGAGAAGAGACCGGACATGGCTATGATAAATGTTAAGTCTGCTGTGGTTCTCTCCAGCTTTCTAGCTACCAGACTGATTCACGCAACCTGGGTTGCCCCTGCCTCTGATGGAAGAGGCGCTCTGCCTGTGGCTCACAATTGTCTTATCTCCTATAGGCTTTAATACTTTGGTCTCATTTTGGTTGTTGGGTTGAGCGTGTGGATGCTGGGTGGTGCTGGTGACCTGTGATATGCAGGAGGTCAGACCAGGTGATCTGGTTGTCCTTTCTGGCCTTCAGCTCTGTGACTTTATTGACTACACTAAGCTGTGTAATTAGTTAGTGACCACTTCCCCCTCTGTTAGTGGGAGGGCTGGAAAGTGCCAAAGCCCTAATCCGAGAGACAGCTATTGGTGATTTCCCTGTAGCCCACAACAGAGACACCTTTGTCGCTGACTAAAGGTGCAAAGAGGAGGCCAGCCAAGGTAGGGATGGTGAGATGTAGGGGAGGAGTAGAGTTTTCATGAGAGACAGGGCCTTCCTGTCAGCGATGCTTGTGCAGGGCAGGGGGATGCTATAGCCTATGATAATATCTTCGTGGAAATTA
This sequence comes from Chelonoidis abingdonii, assembly GCF_003597395.2. Classification (NCBI taxonomy): domain Eukaryota; kingdom Metazoa; phylum Chordata; order Testudines; family Testudinidae; genus Chelonoidis; species Chelonoidis abingdonii. The sequence continues at coordinate 4,792,802 of NC_133786.1, read as the reverse complement.
TTGATCTAAACCTCAGAATGGCCATGCCTTCCCAAAGCATAGATAGAGAGACAGTATGCATGCTGGATAGATAGGAAGGAAGGAATATATGGTGGAGAGTGGATAGATTATTCCTGAGGGCATTCAGCACCAAAAAAAGTAACATTCTGCGCACAATGTTTTAAAATTCTGCAAGTTTTATTTGTCAATAAATAAATGCAGAGGCTCCAACATGGCAGTGGGGAGCACAGGCCACTGGCTTGCTGAAGATGGGAGATCATCCTGTAGCCCGCCCACCCCTGGGACATAGACTCATTGGTTAGGTTGCATCCAACCCTGACACAGCGTAAGACCTGGGCCTGCCCCAGAAACACCCCGGCGCCCTGTCCCTCTGTGCCAGGTGCACCAGGTATAGGGCAGGTAGGCTCACCCAGGCAGGATCTAAGTGTGGAGGGATCCAGTTGTGGGGTGATAGGATTCTGTGTGGGACAATCTGGGTGCAGGCAGCAAAGGTGGAGGGGTCTAGGCGTGAGGGGATCTGGATGCACAGAGGCTCATTGGGGGGGTGGTTTCCAGGTACAAGGGAAATGGGTCTCTGCAGGGGCTTCCAGGTGAAGGTGGTTGGGACTCAGCAGAGGGGTTTGGGGGTCTCAGTGGGAGTTTCTGGGTTCTGAGGGAGTGGGGGTTGGTGGGGTGGGGGTCTAGGTGCAGTTAGTTTGGGGTCAGTGTGGGGTTCTGGATGGTGCAGGAAGTGGGACATCAGGGTGGAGGGTTGAGTATAGAGAGCTCAGTGGGGGCTGGTCTGGGTGCAGGGGTGGGAGTTTGGAGGCAGAGGGGTTCCAGATGAAGGAGTTGAGGTTCAGTGGGGTGGGGTTTCAGTATGGAGGGCTAGGAGGGTTCTGGATGTATCTGATGAGGCTTAGCAGGGATGTCTGGGTATGGGAGGTCCAGATGCATGGGGTTTGGGTGGATGGGGGAGCAGCTCCCCGTACAATGAGCCCTCCCCACACAGTTGAGCGAAGGGGACAGGAAGCAGGGGAGGATCCTGAGCTTCCTGCAGCTGGGGGAGGTTTCTAGGAATGGGTCTGACACAGTTCAAGACACTACTTGCAGGGGAAGAGGAAGTTCTGTCCTCTCCTGCCTCCAGCTCAGCCGGGGCTAGCAGCTGATCCCAGCTCAGGGTAGGAACCACTGGGTGGGGTATCCCCAGACCCACAGTGATTTAAGTCTCCTCCGACTGCTCCAGGCACCTGAAACAATGTATCTGCTCTGCTAGGGAGTGGTGCGTGACAGGTCTTACAGCTTCCCTTTGCTTCACTGTCAGAAAGTCATTTTTCTGCAGGAAAGCAATGAAAACTGTGGGTACATGAATTCTGCGCACGCGCAGTGACACAGAATTCCCCCAGGATGGATGGATGAATGGATGGATAGATAGATAGATAAACAAACAATCAGGCACTACCAAGCTGGGCTTGATTTGAATGGGCAAGTTAGGGAAAATTCTCCATCTCCCATTCCTGAACTCCGCAGTCATCCTGCACACTTAGGCTCTGATCATGTTGTCCGTCTCTATTGTAAGTACTTATCATTCTTTTTTTATAGATCTCCATTACTTTTCAAATCTTATGAAATATACAAAGACCCTCAAAGCTTACAGCTCCCTCCTGAGATCATTTTCCCCCCAGAATTACCTATCTTCTGAGCTTTGCTAATGAAACCCTTTCAAAAGTACTTGTATGCTACTCCCGTGTTTCCTTGGGTGTACTTGTGTTTTATGAAAAGACCTCATCGTTCCAGATTTGTCTTGCATGAGCTATCACAGGATTAGCGGTCTGGAAATCTTTTCTGAGTTTTTTCAGAAGCTAGTCCCCTGGGAGTGTCGCTTTAGTAAGTGGTTTTTCTGTTCTAGCCCAAGGAATTGGATCCTCATCCAGTAGCCAAATTGAATTCACTTGGGCAAGGTTAAAAGCCATTTGATACGGTTTTAGATTAGGTGAAGGCAGCCAAGTGTATCTCAGATTCTGTGCTAACAGTTACAGTGCTACAAGGGAGGGTCCAGTGTCGTAGTGCTTATTGACTGCTCCCCTGTGAATCCAATGTCATAAATGGATATTACTAAACAAAGGAACAGAAACTAAATCTTGCCCTTGTAAAGGGTAGGGATGGTGTCCCTAGCCTCTGTTGCCAGAAGCTGGCACGGGGGACGGATCACTTGATGATTACCTGTTCTTTTCATTCCCTCTGAAGCACTGGCCGTTCTTATGCAATGGAAGGGAGACAGAATGGTGGACAAAAAATGGCTTTATGTTTAGTAAGAAGTCAATGTGGTTGTAGAGATGGTCACTGGGGACTGTGATCACTTTGGACCTCTGTTGAGAGCTTATCTGAACTCTTTGGGATATGCAAAATTGAGAGAGACCCATATAAAAAAGCATTACAGGATTCAGTGGTAATTGTTCCAAACACCACAGCGTTACCATAGTGATACTTCTGTGTTTGGAGTTTCCAGTGTAGAATACTGAAAATCTTGGGCCTCAGCCTCAACTACCATAAATTGGCATAGATCTGTTGACTTCAGTGAAACTGTGCTAATTTATGTCAGATGAGGGTCTAGCTTCTTATTTTAATATAAGGACAAATCTACCTATTTATCTTTCTATCTGTGGATGAGGGGAAAGCAGTGGATCTGATATGGTCTCCCACAGTATTCTTGCCGGCAAGTTAAAGAAGTATGGGCTGGATGAATGGACTATAAGGTGGATAGAAAGCTGGCTAGATCATCGGGCTCAACGGGGCAGCCTGTATCAAGCGGAGTGCCCCAAGGGTCGGTCCCGGGGCTGATTTTCTTCAATATCTTCATTAATGATCTGGAGGATGGCGTGGACTGCACCCTCATCAAGTTTGCAGATGACATTAAACTGGGAGGAGTACAGATAGGATACAGAGGGACCTAAACACATCAGAGGACTGGGGCAAAAGAAATCTGATGAGGCTCAACAAGGACAAGTGCAGAGTCCTGCACTTAGGACAGAAGAATCCCATGCACTGCTGCAGACTAGGGACCGACTGGCTAGGCAGCAGTTCTGCAGAAAAGGACCTAAGAGTTACAATGGATGAGAAGCTGGATATGAGTCAAAAGTGTGCCCTTGTTGCCAAGAAGGCTAACGGCATTTTGGGCTGTATAAGTAGGGGCATTGCCAGCAGATTGAGGGATGTGATCATTCCCCTCTATTCGACATTGGTGAGACCTCATCTGGAGTACTGTGTCCAGTTTTGGGTACCACCCTAAAGAAGGATGTGGAAAAATTGAAAAGAGTCCAGCGGAGGACAACAAAAATGATTAGGGGGCTGGGGCACATGACTTATGAGGAGAGGCTGAGGGAACTGGGATTATTTAATCTGCAGAAGAGAAGAATGAGGGGGGATTTGATAGCTGATTTCAACTACTTGAAAGGGGATTCCAAAGAGGATGGATTTAGACTGTTCTCAGTGGTACCACATGACAGAACAAGGAGTAATGGTCTCAAGTTGCAGTGGGGGAGGTTTAGGCTAGATATTAGGAAAAACTTTTTCACTAGTAGGGTGGTGAAGCACTGGAATGGGTTACGTAGGGAGATGGTGGAACCTCCTTCCTTAGAGGTTTTTAAGGTCAGGCTTGACAAAGCCTTGGCCGGAATGATTTAGTTGGGGATTGGTCCTACTTTGAGCAGGGGCTTGGACTAGATGACCTCTTGAGGTCCTTTCCAACCCTGATATTCTATGAAAGGGCCACAATGTAAATGAGATTAAGGTCTGTAGAGCTTAATATTCACTTTGCCGATGTCTCCTCTTGAGATTTTATCACAAGTCTCAATATTTGGTATTTTTCTTCAAGCCCCAGCTCCTGGGATCAGGCAAGAAACTCAGCTTTCATTTTAAAAAAAAAATTCTACCCCCCATGGTTGTGGAGAAAATCCAGAAAATATGAGCCTTAAATTTTGCAGATCCAGAAGACAGACAAATTGATTTTTTAAGAAAAAGTTCTTGTGGACTTTTAAACAAATCTCATGATTTCGGGGGGCCTGAATCCTGATTTTTGAATGTTCAGGGAAGGTAATGACTGTACAAAGCAAAGGGCAATGGTGAGTCAGGCTCCCAGTCTTTTGTGATGGTCTCCAAGCCACTCCAAGACAAGGCTAAAACAGGATGCCCAGGGATCTGCAGGAATGTCTGAAAGAAAAAGATGAGCACCAGGACTCTCCTAGAAATGAAGAGGATAGAAGCAAACTGAGAATGCTTGAACTGAATCTTTGTAGCAGAAGAAGACCTCTCTTTAGAGGCAGGAAATAGCACCGTATGGAGGAATACTAGAGAGACGGCTGAAGCTGTTTGGAGGCTCTAGAAATATTGTCAAGTGTCAATTCCCTCTCCATGGGGGCCCTGTCAGATTGTCAAGGGTTTTCAGAACAGCTTTGCAAGCCAGCTGCTGGGAGTACGTCTAGGTTACAGTTGGAGGTGTGATTGCAGCTTGCATAGGCAGCCCCTAGCTTTCACCTAGCCAGCACAGCTAAAAAGAGCAGCAGAGACATGGTGGCACGAACCCAGGCGTTGGCCAGGAATGTGCGTAAGTACTCAGGATCCCAGGCAGACTTGTGCAGCCTGCATGAGAGCCTGCATTGCTGCGTCTTCACTGTTGTTGGGACCGGATCTAGCTAGATTAAACCAGTGCGAGCATGCCTACCTGCGTTGCAGTCACACCTCCTGGACAAGGTAGAGCCTGACAGATGTGCAATGTGTCACCCTGGAGAGGTTACAGGATGCCATTATGGCTGAAAACCAGGCAATCCCCAAGTGGCTATGGGCTGCCTGAAGGGCTGAAGTGGGATTTGAGCAGTGTCTAGGGCTCAGGCTGGCCCTCTGCCCAGGAGGAATGTTTCTCCTTCTCAATACAATGTAAGCACCTCCTCCCCAGCTTTACCCCTCCTCCTACCTGCCTCTGCTTTCACTTCCTCTTCCACACCCTTTGCACATGCAAACTGCATAACTAACCTCTCCCTCCACGTCCTGTCTCCAGGCTTTCCTCAATGGTACCCCAGTGCCAGGAATTGTCTCTGCCCCAGAGCTCCCTTGCTTGCCTTTTTGTGAAAATTGGGCCTACACATTTACTCTAATTATGACCTCAACAGTCAAAAGTATGTGGAAGTTCAGAAAATGCCACAATAACATGTAATAGCAAATGTTGGTGTGGAAAGGTCCAAAAAGGAGCCAGAGGAACAGAATGAGTCTAAACAAAAAGGCCTGTTGATATAACTCAAAGACTGTGTTAAAATCATGATTGGCAAAAACAGACAATATGGAACTGGAAATTAATAAACCAGAATTGGCATATCAAATGTAAGGCCTAGTTGGTGGACAAAATAATGAGGGAATGGGCCATTCCACCCACCACTCCCTTTTGGGCACTTAAACAAGAAACAAGGAGGGAGAATATGGAAGAACAGATGGAGTCTACTGGAAGGAGCTTCACCGTCATGGCTGCCATCCCCTCCCTCTCCTGGGACCCCAGAGCTTCATCATCTTAATCCTGAGAGATGTCCTGACCAGAATGGGCCAGAGAGAGAGACCCAGATGGCATTGCCCCATCAGCTCCAGCTAAGATAAGACAGGATCAGACTTTAACAGCAGCAGCATCTCTGCCTCATCTCAACTTGCTTCCTCTCTTTTACCGCAATAGACACCTAGTACCATCTTCAGTACCCTCTAAAAGACTGTCAAACAAGGGAGTTTTGTCTCTAAATCTCTCTCCAGGGAAAGGGAACAAAAAGTGTCGTTAAAATAAAACTCATACTTACTACTTCATATTTCAAAGGTTTTAACTGGTTTTCCCTCTTTTCTGTATGTTTTATAAAAGGTTAAGAGAATTTTTAATGGTGGGTTTGCTAAGCAGGGTACTAAGCATGCAGAGGTTTCTGTATACCAAATCCTGACCCTTGCTGAACACTATTTAATGTTGGGCAGTGATTTAGGTATGTTAGCACCTTTAGCCCATATATTCCATCTAAATTAACACAACACGACTCAACCCAGGCATGTCTTCTGTCAGTGGTGTGCAAAGCGTGACCTCATATGTGACCTCAAAGCATGAGGTCACACTGCACAGAGGACATGGTTTTGTTCTACGAACAATATTATCATTATTGCTTGAGCCCCGGCACTCCTTTCTTTACAAATTAAGCACTGCTCTCCCACTTCCTTCTCCCTGCACCCTACTTCCTCCAAGTCCTCTCTTGGGAGGTCTTCATACCCTATTCCTCCTCTCCATGAGTTGTTAACTCACTAGTGGGTAGTGGTATGGTTGGTGGGTAGGCAGGTGGATGAGAGAGGGACACAGGGAGGCAGGCCAGGAGCAGGGGCAGGGAAGGATGGTCTACCGGTTAGGGAATGCACCTCTTAATTTCAATTTCCTGTTCTGTCACTGCTCCATCAGGACCTCAGGAAAGCATCTTTGTGCCAGGGTCTGCCTAAGATAAACAGAGTAGCAACTTTTATTCCTTTCCACCCACCATCCCTCACAGATCAATCATTTCATTAGAATGTAAATTGGACAGGTTGAAAAATGGAAATTCGTAACAAAATGAAAAATTCCATTTGATTCAAATGCAAATGAAAAATTTTCCTTGTGAATCGTCTCATCAGAACATTTCAACCGAGACGAACATTTTTTCCCATGAAAATCTAGTCAGAAAGCCAATTTTGTTCCAAAAACATTTTTGATGAAATTTTTTCCACCCAGCTCTAAATGTAAATTCTTTGAGGCAGGGGCTGTGTCTCTGTCAGTGTCTCACCCATTGTAGCAGTTACATAAATATTAAATGGCAGTGATACTACTATTCAGAAGACCTGCCAGTGATTGGGTTTTGTACAGTCCTTAAAGTGGTCTATAAAAAGCATATGGTGGAGTGGTGGGGGGGTAACATAATCCCAGCTGAAATAAATTTTCATGCACTTGGTAAGACGGTGCTTAAAATTGTAAATGCATAGGAATATAGCCCCACACCAATATATGTGCAACTAAGCACCAGTCTCAGAGTTAAGCGTAATGCCCATCATTCTGGTATCTAGCCATGAAGGGATAATATAGCCGAGCATGAGGACGAGAACATTATATCATCTTACTGGGGAACAAACAAAGGGGAAACTCCACCTACCACCTGGCCCTTTCCTTGTTCCAAAAAGGTGTCTGTTAAAGTTGAGTGGGACCCTCACTTCTATACCAATTGAATTTGGACTCTCAAAAGTCCATCCTCACTGTTCTTTTGGATCCGTCACTTTTGAGGGCTCCTGTCATAAACAGAGAGTTAAGGGTTAATGTTTCCTTTACCTGTAAGGGGTTAACAAACCATACATCTGAAACACCTGACCAGAGGACCAATCAGGAGACAAGATACTTTCAAACCTAGGTAGAGGGAAGTCTTTGTTTGTGTGTCTTTTCTTTGTCTGTTGTTCTCTCTGGGTTCTGAGAGTGACCACACGTACCTACAGGCTCTCTAATCTTGTGTTCAAATTTAGTAAGTACAAAGGTAGAAAGGCGGTTTAGTCTTTTTGATTGTTTTCTTTATTTGCAAATGTGTATTTGGCTGGAAGTATTTTAAATTGTATTTCTGCTGGGGGAGGCTTCTCTCTAGAGTTTATAAGCTGAAAGACCCTGTAATATTCCATCTTGAATTTACAGTGATTATCTTTACTCTTTCTTTCTTTTATTAAAAGTCTTCTTTTTTAAAAGACCTGACTAATTCCCCTTGTTAAGCTCAAGAAACTGAAGGTTGATCACCCAGGGATTGGTGGAGAAGGGGAGGGGTGGAGGAGGTAAATTTCCTCTTTGTTTTAGATTCACAGAGCTTGAATCTGTATTGCCTCTGGGTGAGGGGGAAAGGGGAGGGGGGAAGGGACATTCCTCCCTGTTTTAAGATTCAAGGAGTTTGAATCACAGTGATCTTCCAGGGTAACCCAGGGAGGGAAAGCCTAGGAGAGGCACCGGTGAGGGAAAGGGTTTACTTTCCTTGTGCTAAGATCCAGGGAGTCTGGGTCTTGGGGGTCCCCAGGGAAGGTTTTGGGGGGACCAGAGTGTATCAGGCTCTCCAAGTCCTGATTGGTGGCAGCTGTCAGATCTAAGCTGGTAATTAAGCTTAGAGGAATTCATGTTGGTACCTCATTTTTTTGGACTCTAAGGTTCAGATTGGGGAATTATGCCATTACAGCTCCATTCTCATGACAGTTTGAGTGACAAGCCTCCCACCTTGGAACTCTTGACTCGGAATAACTCCGCACATCAGCGTTCAAGGGGACTGTGTCATCCGCGACCTTTCAAAAAGACTGTGGGGGCTTAATTAAAAACTAAATGTGGGCACTTCATTCAGATGAGATAGTCAGCTCCCCTGCACTGACGGGAACTCAGGCTTATCAGCTCGCTGGTGCTTCTGCAGTTTCATGCTGCTGTGAAGGTGTCTGCAGCTGAGACATAGGCCTTGTACTTGTGCAAGCTGAGACCCCTGTGATAAGGCTACAGGCAGGGGAGAGCCGGTTAGGGTGACAGCTACACTGCTGTAAGGGCAGAGCACAATCAATCAATGGGGCTTCATTAAAACAAGCATTGAAGACAGCTGCTTGACAGAGCAGGTCTGTGGAGGTGACAGGGACTTGACTTCAACAGCTAATACCTCAGGGAGAGAGAAATCTGCATTTGCTAATCAAGCTGCTTTGGTCAGAAGTCGCCCACTGCCAAGTCTGTGCGGACATTCATGAGTTCTGAAGCAGACAATTAAATAGTTATCACTGCCTCCCGCCACTTGAGATTTAGTGGAGATATAGACAAGGACTTCTGCCTCTCCAACTCCCCCCAACTGGTATGCATCCATGGAAATTGGTGAGGGAGAGGAGATGATCATGCAAATCTGAAGGACCATGAAGTCAAATGGGGATACGTGTGGGACGGGGTTGTTCAAAGGTGACACAGAGAATACAGAATATTAACTTAGTAATAGCTTCTGAGTCCCAGCTAAGATGCAAGCTGGGAATCGAAAATCAAGCCTATATGTGTTTGTGCATTTGTGTGATCTCTATGTTGATGCACATGCATGTGTATCTGCATGGTGTGTGTGAAGGGCATACTTGGGAGGATGGACTTATGGCTCATGCATGAGGATTTATTGTATTTCTAAGTATCTGTGTGTCTGTGCAGGCACATAGTGTGTACACATGTATGTGTACTGCTTACACACTAGGCTTGTATATGTGCATATGTTTATTGTGTGTGTGCAAATATGTGGCATTTATCAGTTGTGTTTGTGCCTATGTGTGCATACCTGTATAGTGTGGGCATTTGTACATCAAAAGCCTGGGGGGTAGCGGGGAGAGCGTGATTGTGAGTAGCAGGGAGATGGGAAGAGCAGTTCCCAGCAGCCTTGCTCCATGATCCTGTGATGTCCATCCATTCACAAACTTCAGCTGTGGAACAGCCCAGTAGCAAATCTCCCCATATATCTCCCATATCCCAGGCACCCAAGGGAGAAATTCACCCGTGTGCAGATGCCCAGAATAAGGCCTAGGTGCTGGTTAAGTCCCACTTTAGGCCTTGTGCTGACCTTCTGCACAGGAGTGGGTCATGCCCACTATCTTTTAAATACAGCCATCAGTTTGCAATGGTGATGCTTTCCTTCAGGCTGGCTGTGGAGTCAGAGAGAGAGAGATATCTGCTCTCGTTTCTGAGCAGTGCCTTTCCAGGCATTGCCACAGGTCAGTCCCTGTTTGCACCAGGGCCGTCTAGCTATAGCACTAGCCTTCCAGCAGGTAAGTGCTTTGTCAGCACTTTGGACTCATCTTCCCTGACCTTGGCATCAAATACTAGCATTTACGTCCATTTGTCATGCCTGCAGCCCAAGCCAGAGGCCGAGGAATTGCTCTAGCTCTGCTGCCTGGTAGAGAAGGGACAGATCAATATTCAAATCGCTCCTCCTGTCCAGATTGGCTGGTCACATTGAGAGCAGATAGAGGGAGATGTCTCCATGCTCCCTGGACAGTGATGGTGGTGGGGAAGTGGTGTTGGCCTCTCTCAGCACTGCCTGCAACAGAGCTGTGCTTTGCAGAACCTGGTCCTTGTTCTAGAGAGGAGGTGGGTGATGCTCTTTGTGTTCATCGGGATTTTGTTTGCAAACACCAAAGCCTAGATGGGAGTGGGCAAAAGTCACTGCACCAAGTGCCAAGAAGCAGCTAAATTTAGTCTGTCAGGGAAGGAGAGGAAAAGGGGTGCTAAAAATAAAACCATGTGAAAGAATCTTCATCCTTAGACAGAGAGAGAGTGTAGAAGTAGGGTGAGGGAGGAGAGCCGGGCACAAGACAGACACAGAAAAGGAGGGCTAGAGGCGAAGGATTCAGGAGAGTGAGAACAAAAAAGACAGGAAGGGAGGGGAAGAGAATGGCAAGGCAGAGAGGAAGTGAGTGAGAGACAATTTCATTTTCTCTTTGAAGGAGCTAAGGCTTTTGTGCAGCAAAGGTCCCTGCTCAGAGCTGGCTTTGTTCTCTGTCAGCATTTCTGAGACAGACAATCTCCGTCTTCTTCCTGCCGGTGGATGAAGAGGTCAGCCTGTAACGCAAGCCCAGCTTGGCCCTTCTTTCATTAGTTTCTGCCCTGTGACTCAGAGCCATTGCAGCACTGGGTACCCAGAGCCCCATGCTGCATCGAGGCATCTGGGCAGCACCGTGGGGAGGGGAACTGATGGCACAAACTAGCTGTGCTGGAACCATCTGTTACTGACAAGGACGTTGGGAAGGGCTTGTGAGAAATGTCCTCGGACATGGGGGATCCAGAGTTGGCAAACTTGATCTAGAATTAATTAGGGCTGGAAGTGCTGATGGAGCGGTAGCTTGGGGAGCTGTTGATGGCAAGGCCTTGTGTTAATTTCCTGCGAAGGCTGGGAGAGGGGGAATGGTGGCTCCATACAATGGAAGGTTTATACAAGATTCCCTAGGTTTGGGGCAGTGGTGGTGGGCAGGGACAATGCACAGGAGTTTTGGAGTCAAGGCGCAGGATAGAGAGGCACATACTCTTGAGTGGCCCATCTGGAGCCTGCCGGGTTGAGTAGCAGGTGCCATGAGAGCTGTTCTCCCACAGCTCCCATCAGTACCAGGGACAGCACCCATTGGAGTCTCTGGGACTTGGCCCCATTTCCCATCACATACATTTCTGTGGCAATCGATCACTGCAACTGTTGGCATGGAGAAGTAGCACTGGGGAAGAGTTTTGTGAGTCCTTAGCTTCTTGTTTTGCAATTTATTAGCTAGAAAGAAGTAGGAGGAGCCAGCGTCATCCAACAGCCAGCTCTCCATGGACAGGCCGAGAATGGCTAGATGAGAGCGTTTGGGTCTCAGGAACCAGACATGGGACAGATCTACAGAGCTTATTGCAGCCTTTCCTGGGGAATGGAATATTTGACTTCAGTGAGCTGTTATTTCCTGTTCCGAAAGTTGTGATGCAGTGGTGAAGTCCAACTCTGTGCCATGGGAAACGTTATAGACCAGATCCAAAGTGTCTGAAAATCAGCCTAGCTCCATGGAACTCAATGTGGCTATGCTCATTTACGCCAGCTGAGGATTTGACCCTGCATCTTTAATGGTGACCCCTGTATGAGGTCATTTGACACATCCACTGCTCATCAGCTAGGGAAGCCCCCGGAAGCTGCCTGCCAGGAAATATGCGTTGCTTTCCTCCTGCTTTATAACAGCAAGCAATAGTCTGAACTGCTTCCAGGGGTTACTAAAAGAAACATACTGGTTCTTCTGCTAGAGCTGTAGGTCCCATCACAGACGTGGTCCCATCACAGTCTGCTGCTGTCTCGGAATGATAAATCCCCTCCCCCCAACACTTCCACTCCCCCTCCAGCCTGCTGGTTACTACTCCTCTCTCTGAGGAGATCTCAGCTGCTCTTAACACTCCATCTGCAGCCTTCAAACAGTTGCTGTGAAAAATATTGAGTTCTGGTGCAAAAAAAGTCAGCTGTCCTGGCATCCCATAAATCTCAATTTATTTGTCCCTTTCTTTTTATACAAGCGAGATGGAAGGAAAATCCTCCTTGGAAGCAAACGAGACTTGGTCTCTGTTGAACACGGTGAGTTAGCCCTGCTGCATTGTTCAAGGAGACTTAGAAAAATGACCCCAAGCCCTGCTTCCTGTCTTGGCTGTAATTGTGACTGGAGGTGTGGGGCAGGCTTTTTCCAATTGTCCTTTGACTTGCGTCTCCAGCAACAGGCTCCTTTGGTGAGGTATCTGGCAGCATTCAGAAATGGTGTGCAGAGAATCCCATTGCTCTAGAGGATGAGGGGACAGGAACCCTGATGTCCAGTGTCATTGTGTTAACAAGGATTGTGTTGTTCCAGACTGGGCACGGGCCAAGGTCTCAGGACAGCTGCGTTCAGTTCCTGGGTTTGCCACAGACTCCTTGCCTGACTGTAGAGAAGCTGCTTCATCTCTCTCTCATTTCCCCATCGGTAAATTACTTCTTCTCTGTTAGGCAGTGAGTTATTTAGCGCAGGGACTGCTTCTCCGTGAGTGCATGCAATGGCTAGTGCAGTGGGACCGCTAGGGGCTAGAGTCCTGCAAATCATCACCATGAAATAACGTCGTGGTTCTGAGCCTCTGACAGGCTCCCTGCTGAAAGCAAACAGGTCCTGCTTCCTTCTTAAAGAGCGAACAGCAGCCTCCTGCTGAATGAGACCAGCATCAGGAACAAGCCAAGATTCCCACATGAAAGAGTCTGGTCTCACATACTGCAGAAAACAACCTTTTGGCTCAAACAAATTCCCCTCCAAACATTCCCTCAACAAGCCTGTAGCAAACACCAGACCTACCCCAGCCAGCCAGCCAGCCCCATGGAGAAAGGCAAACTCTGCTGCCTTCTCCATGCTTAGATCATTTGTGCCATGGACCCAGGGCAGCGACACTATGCAGGGGTTGAGGGTAGAGGCTGGAGCAGCTGATCACGGGAATGAAAAGTAAGGAGAAATGGCAAAGTCACCAGGAGAGTTTCAGTGGGGAGAGCAAGGAGAGGATGGTGTGGGTTACAAGGGACATGCGGGGTGGACTGGCTAAAAGGGTGTAGGAAAGGCGCAATCTGGAGCTGAGTAGCAAAGCCCATCTGAATATTGAGCTCTCATTGTGATGTTGCTATAGAGTGCCAGGGTGGTTGTGAGGCAGGGGACAGGGTCAGGTTGAAATTTCTGCTGCTCTGGGGCTGGACACAGGAATCACACCCTTTGAACAGGAAGTCAAGTCATCTGCAAATCAAAAGCCAGATCTTCTGGTCGTGTCCAACAGGATGCCTCCCACACACCAGCTGAGGAGATCACACTTCAAGCGCTTTTGAAATGCTCTCTAGCCCAGATACCCCTCCACTCCCTCCAAGCATCTGCAAACTCATGCATTTTTAGCAGCCACCCAGAAACAAACATGACTAGAAATCTCCTGACAATCTCCGCTGCAGTGAAATCAAAACAAAAGCTATGGTGTTCCCTGGTACAAGTATCACAGACTTCTCTTCTGCCACATTAAAGCCATATTCCAGCTAAAAGAAATGGCAGTAAAATGGCAGCCTCTCCAGCATTCACTGCAGTGGGGCCTATGAACAGCATAGTAGTTAAGAGCCTGTCAGTTTCCATTCAGGTTAGGGGTCTATTTCTGGAGTGGTGGTTGAGGTTCTGTGGCCTGCAATGTGCAGGAGGTCAGACTAGATGATCATGATGGTCCCTTGTGGCCTTAAAGTCTCTGAGTCTAGGAGCAGCCTCTATGCTAGAGAGCACGATGACTCAGAAGACTGGGCCTTCAGATTCTAGGTCACCCGTTCAGATATGGCCCAGGGAAATAACGGAAAGCATCTGATGGTTGTTTGGTGGCCAGAGATGGAGGCTTGAGCCCAGGTTCTTCTTGGGCGGTAGGCCACATCAACAGTCAGATCAATAGAGATGCCATGGATGGAAGGCCATAGACTGATGGACCTCTAGAAAGTACACGTTCAGGCTAGTGGCAAGGCCCAGTGTGGGGGAAGTTTCACTGCCACTCTGTGGCTGGCATTAAATTCCCCCTCAGTGAGTATGGGCACATACTCAGCACTGGGGAGATGTTCTCAGGTACCACAGAGCTGGGCAAGATATGAAGACATAGGTAGGTGGCTGTAGGAAGAGGGCAACCTTGCCAGGCTCTCAAGCCAACAGATGGAGAGATGCTGATAGGTAGAGCCCTGTGAACTTTTTAATTTTTATAATTTTTCATGTTATTTGGAGGGAATTTTTGCATCGTTTCATTTTATCCACACTGGGGGAAAGGGTTCACATCCTGCCCCTGAGGGATAGGAGGCCCTGGGTTTGCAGAGCAAGCCTACCCTGCACTCACCCATAGTGGCAGCTCCATTATCAGGGTAGGGGGATGGCCTGGCCAAATCTGAGAGAGTGCTTTAGAGGGACGGATGTCACTGCAGGGAATGTTGAGGGAATCAGAAAGGGGTGAAGACACAGAGAATGCTGCCACCTAGCTACGAGCGCCTCTGAGATCACCTTGCTGCAGGCCTGATCCAGAGCCCGTTGAAATGGCTCCCATGGACTTTGGTGGGATTTGGCTTAGGCCTTGCGTGGCTGTTGTTAGACCTGAAGAGCAGATCTTGTGGTGATGGGGGCTGAGGATTGAAGCAGGGTACTCCAGAGCAGAAAGTCTCCGGTTCTATAGCGTGCAACTGTACCAAACTTACATGCACCATGGATGGGGGATACATAGCATATACCAGTGTCAGGGTCCATTTCCTGCTTTTCTCTAAAGCTCTGGCGTCTGGCGCTGAGGGGACATGGGCATGCGCAGGTCCTGACATGCCAAGCATGCGAAGGAGCGAGAGCCCTATGTGTTCTCCTCATTCCTACCTTTCCTGGGAAAGGCCTTTACGCGCCTCTTGCATTATTCATGTGTTTTGCCTCCGTGGACTAGCCCAGTGGGTCGTCTTCACAATTCACACAGTCCCTGCATGAGCAAGGCACCTTCCTGCTGCTACTGCCTCGCGATTTGCCTACCCTAGATCCTCCTCTGTCCCTTTTCCAGTCTGATGTTCTCAGCGCCAGGCTGTAAAATGCTGGATGATTGATAGCCACGTCGGGATCTCAAAAGCTGCTTTTTAAATATGTATTTAGAATAAAATGCCCCCCTGCTCCCTTCCCTGCTTCACACCACCTCATGACCTACAGAAATACACCTACAGAGAAATGCCCATCTCAGATCAGTCCTGTTTGCCATACATGTTCAACTATGCCAGGGATCAGGTTACCAGATGGCTCTCTTTCATCTCTGTTAGACCCACACTGAAGATGAGAACTAACTGGGTTTTAACCAAATCCCCAAGCTATGCTAAACCTTTCTGCATGACCAAGGCTTTTAGAAGCATAACTCTATCTAAGGGACTTACACGGCCCACCTACCTCACTATGGCATCTGGTACCTCACAATCTTCAATTTATTGATTCACACAACTAGACCTGGTTGGAAAATTTTTGACAACGCTGTTTTTGGTTAGGAAAATGCCAATTCATCAAAACAGAAACTTTTGGTGGGAAAAAGTCACATACTTTTCGACTTGAAAATAATTTAAGCTGGTGATATTAAAAAAGAAAAGAATTGCAAATTTAAAAATTGTAGAAATGGAAAGAAAACATTTAAAAATTAGGCAGTGAAATGTTTTAATTGACCTGAACCAATTTTTTTTCACACTTTCCAGTTCGTGAATGTTTTTGGGATTTTGTTTTTTTGTCCTGGTTAGGCTTCCGAGTAAACACGACATTGAGAGGAGTGGAATAATTCACAGCCATGATGTGTCTGCACTGCAGACTCTGAAAGACAGCTGGCAGTCAGATGGGTTTTGTCATAAACATAAGAGCTAGCAAGTATTAAGAAAGTTGTGTCTGTGTTGCGGGGTTAATGGAAGTTTCATTTCTGTATAAGTTGATGGCCCCATTCAATTAATACCAAACAGTGGAGGAAGCCTGATTGATACACAAGCTCAGTGGACATTAGAAGTTCTGCATTGTGCATTTAATCTAGCGGTTTTCCCCTTGTTTGCAAGTGTCTCATTTCTTAATCAGTAAGCACTCTGCAAACGTGTGCTGTAAACCAGGACAGTAAAGCCGGTCACATCCAAGCTCGTCTGTCAGCAGGCTTCTTAATGCAAATGTTAACATGAGCCTGACATTACCAGGGGTTTGCGCAATGTCACTGGCTGAGGCAGGAGAGATTAGTGGAAGTCGCCCATGCCCTGTAGTTTGGGAAACATTACATGGACAAGGAGGGGATGTCAATTAATTGCATTACATCGTCGTTTATTTGCACATCCATAAATTCTATTGTTCATGTATGAGTAGCCTAGTGCTGCCTGCGCTGCCATGCAGGAGACCCAAGGTTGATTGCTGGCCTTTCAGGGTATGACTACACTGCAAAAAACAAAACACAACAAAAAAAACAACCCCACAGCACCAAGTCTCAGAGCCCAGGTCAGCTGACTTGGGCTCACAGGGCTCGGGCAGCAGGGCTAAAAAGAGCAGTGTCGACGTTCCCCCTCGGGCTGGGGCCCTGGCTCTGAAACCTGGCAAGGAAGGGAGGGTCTTGGAGCCTGGCTACAGCCCAAATGGGACAGTCTGTACTGCTGTTTTAGCCCTACAGCCCAAGACCCGTGAGCCTGAATTGATTGACCTAGGCAGTGTAGACGTACCATGGATCCCCAGGACTGGGTGGGCTAGGGAAGCTATGCCCCAGACTCCAGGGCACTGGGGAGAGATTGGCATTGTGTTGCTTTGCGGCTCTGATACCACAGTGTTAAGTGTGGGTAGGTTTTTATACTGTGCCAATCTCTGTGGCATGTGGGCACCGATCTGAGATAGGTTAGAAATAATATTTAACACTCCAAGTGCACTTCTCATCCATAGATCTCAAAGAAGCACTTGATGTAGGCAGGTGGTAATCATTGTCTCCATTGCATAGATGAGGAGACTGACCTCCAGTGAGGGAATGTGACTTATCCAGAGTGAGCAGCAGAAATGGAAAGAGGACCCAGGTCTCCTCCTTCCGAGTCCCTCCCCGTCCTCTTAACCACACTGCTTCCTTGTGGAGCCATGGTTGCTTAGCATGAGGCAGAGTCTCATCCAGCCTTCTTTGCCAGCAGGAAAGCGCCTGTGGGGGCCCAACATTGGATGGGGGTCAGGAAAGCTGGCAGATGTGTTGGGGAGAGAAGGGAGTCCTCTGCTCTGACACCATCTGATGGGATGTTTCAGACTCACTCTTGGGCTGGGGAAAAGTGGGCCTCAAACTCCTTATCTAAACTCAGGTACCAGTGGGATCCTTGTTACTATTGAAGGCTTGCTGTCACCTATCCGCTGAGTCAAGGCAGCCTTTGCTGTGAAAGTCCTGTGCTAAAATGCCAGCTAATAACTGCTGAGTTTTATTGATAGGTGTGTCCATTTAGCTCCAGCTAGCTTGTGGAGGAGGTGAGAATGTGTCTGGGCATTGATGCAGGGTCTGCTGAGGATTTAGAGACTCAGCCCATTCACATTCTCCTCTGAAACAGAGTGGCAAACACGTTGCATGGTGTATATTATGCCTTGCATTGCAAATCCTGTTGCATTGTGTTGCAAATGGGATGCAATGAGTCCACAGGAGTAAGCACCTTGATTTGGGTTGCGAACAACTTCCATTACACTGCACATGTATTGCACTGGGAATGCACTGTGTGACTTGTGAATTTGTACATTGTGAACTAGTTGCATTGTGTTACCATTTATCCTCAACTGATCCTACAGATCCTGAGGCCGAATTAGTCATTAATTGTGCAGCGGGGACAGAATTAGTCTCTGTAGAGGGACAGTCAAAGACTGCAACAATACAAGCCATGTAATCTGTTTAGTTCCACAAATCTAAGGGCCAGATGCTCAGTGGGTGTAAATCTGCGTTGCTCCTCTGAAGTCAAAGGAGCTGCATCCATTTGCACCTGCTGCAGATCTGGGCCTGAATGTATTCAGGAAATTCCTGGTCACAATTCCGCCAGACTAGACTGAGGAGAGCTCTTGTTGTTGGTGCAAAACTATAATAAAGGAGCACGTTCCCAGAGTAAATGTTTGCACGCGTGGCTGGCCGTGTGTGCTGCACTTAAGTGTTGACACATTCTTGTGACATCCCTGGTTTTTCTGCGGGGGTTTGTCAGCCTCGCAGGCTGTTGTGATGTTCCTGCATCCCACAGCTGGACTGAAAGCAACTGGAGTGGAAAGCAGAAAGGCTCTGCGAGCTCCTGATAACAGAACTAAATAAAGGCAATTTTTGAGTCACCAGTTCACAGTGGCTGAATAAGGCAGGTGGTGACTGATGAGTCAGGAAATTACCTAGTGAACTGCTGGGGCGATGCTGTGATGAGAATCCCTGGACACAGTGGGGAACCTGTAAATATGACAGCTCCAAGCCTGGCCTGCACAGCTCCTCAGCCTTTGTCCCTGCAAAAAAGATCTTGCAAATTGGTCCCTAGCATTTTTGAGTCCTTCATGCACAGCTTACCTGGCACTATTGCATGGCTGGAAATCATGGACCAAATTCTCTTTGGGGGTAAAATGGGCCCTGTTCCATTGATTTCTATGGATTTTTGCCATTTACACCAACAGAGAATTTATCCTTGCAAATGGGAAACCAAAGAAAAGATGTAAATCTATAAATGCCATTGTCAGATGGTGTACCGTGTATGTGTTCACTTTAGCTGAGTGTGTGTGATTTGCCTAGAATTTGTATCCTTTGTTTGCTTCACATGGATTAGACACACCATGTAACAGCAGAGAGGTGCATTTGGGGTCATTCTCTGAGGGTCCCTAAACGTCTGACTGCCAGTAGCTGGGACTGGATTACAGAGGCTGGATCATTTAATAATTCCCCTATTCTGTTCATTCCCTCTGAAGCATTTGGCACCCACAACTGTCGAGAGACAGGATCCTGGGCTAGATGGACAGTTGATCTGACCCAGTATGGCCATGCTTATGTTCATTTCTAACATTGCACAATGGGAAGCCATAATACATGCAGCCCAAAAGGCATGTGTTGGGAAGTCAGGGGCACTCAGTGAGGTCAGGTTCAGCTTTTCTTGCTCCATGGGTCTCAATCATCCAGCCGCAGATACACTGCCCCAGCACCATTGTCAGTTAAATGGGAGTGTCTCTCTGTAGCTGTGAGGGATCATTCCCACCTTAAGCTGGAGTGAGCTCTCGTTAAGTAAATTTCTTTCCTTTCCAAGTAGCCTCTTTTCATTGCTGTCTCCCTGGGAATGGACAGAGGAGTCTGTGATGGTAAATTGTCACAGCGTTTACCCCTTTAGCATGGGCATCCAGAAGTGCAAGAGCTGAGGGCTCTGCTGATCATGAACTGAGGTGCTTTGGCTGGGCTGAAGTGGGGACCGGGGAGTGAGGTGCCTTGGGCGAACTCTGTGCGGGAAGCCAGGGCTGGAATAGCAGGGCATGTTGCAGGCTCTGAGTGAGGTGCATTGGCTGAGCTGTGATGGAGTGAACTCAGGGGTGCGGTAACAAGGGGTCCAGCGAGTCGGGATTGAGGGGCTGGGTTGTGAAGGACTCTGGCTGGAACAGCAGGGTGTTGCAGGGTAGGTCTGTGAGGTGCTTTGGCAGAGCTGTGGGACTTGCACAGGAATTACCGTGGTGCCTAACTCTAGCAAATAGTAATACTAATATTCCTTCCTTGGTTCTGCTGTCCATCCCTGAACATAAAATGCTTGTCTGAGTTCTGCTCTGAGTGACACAGCTGGTCTTCCCATCAGAGTCAGTGTTGCAGGAGCAGGTCCATCCATCCCACACTCACATATCCTAGTGTCCTTTAACCAGCCGGATGTGCCATGCTCAGGCTACTATGCATCTTCTCAGATGTCTGCTGCAAGTGCACTGAGGACTGAAGCCAGGTAGCCTCTTTCTCTCTCCTCCCCACCACTGCTAGAGCAGGACTGGGCAGAGACCGTGCACTGGAGACGCTTCCCCCCACAATGCCTGTGTCTCAGGCTTCAGCTGCTTGGAGCCAGGACACTGGTGACTTGTGAGTAATTATCCCCTCCAGTACTTTCCCATCAAGGCAGAAATGGCAACAAATCACATCCCAGAGCACCAGCGCTGACCTTCATTTCCGAAGGTTACAGTCACAGTCAGTTTAGCCTTAATCCAACCCTACCTCTGCCAAAGACTGTATCATTCCCTCATCCTGCAAAATTTATTATGTGCCCCTAATGAGGGACAATTACAGGCAATTAAGGCAAGACAGTAAAAAGAGTGTGTATGTGGTATTGTGCATGCACATGGTACTCTGTGTGTATGCTGAAGGACTGTGGTACTCTGTGTTGGGGGGGGTGCGTGCGTGTGTGTGTGTGTGCGGTACTTTGTGTGGATGTCAGTATATCCATAGCTGGATGTATGTATGTGTGGTACTCTGGGCTTGTGGAGAGTTGTGTGTGTATGCATGTGTGGGTGTGTTACTTTGTGTGGGTGTATGCAAAGCTGTGTATATGTGTGAGTGGCACACTAGGTTTGTGGAGAGCTGTGTGTGTGTGAGAGTGGACTTCTAGGTTTCTGGAGAGTCCTGGGGATATGTGCGTGTGTGTGTTTTTGGGGCTGTGGAGGGTCACGTTGGGGGCAGGAGGTAGTTGATGTGTTTGTATGTGACTAGTACTCTGTGTACGAAGTTGTGTATGTGTGTGGTACTTTGCGTGCGAGGAGGTAGGCTGTGTGGTTGTGTGTGTGTATATGGAAGGGTACTCTGTCGGGGGGAAAGGAGAGCTGTTCTGTATGTGTGTGTGGAGGCGGTGTATTGTGGGGAAACAAATTCTCGCTGCCCACCTGTCAGATAGGATGTACAATGGTGCATGTAACACAAGCTGAGTCAAAGATCCTCTCTGCACATTCCTAGAGAGAGGGCAGCGCATCAGAGGTAATAACACCCAATTCTGGTTTCTATGCAGCAGGACAGATTGGGATAACCCAATCCTCTGGAAAAGTGCTGCAAATCCTCACAGTCTGCACCAGCCCATGATGGCCAGCACTGGAGCCATGCCCACTTTGCTTTTGCCTTTGCCTTCAGTATTCAGGGCCTGCATGGGGGAGCCCCCTTCAGCCCTTTCAGGGGGCTGCTGCTGGCCCCATGCACCTTTCTTCTGATCAGCTTAGTGCATTTCTAACTAACCCATCTGTAGCCTGTTCTCTATGCCCCTTGACTGCAAGAGCTGTAACCACCTTCAGTTTTATCTGCTCTCCTGCTTAGGAGGTGTTAATGATTTAGGAAGTGGGAACTTATTGGGGTCCCCCGGAGGGCACCCATTTACAGTTCATTAAGTCTGTGTGTTCCCTTTTTGCAGCCTAGTGGAACTCTCTCATTGGGTTTTTTCCTGAAATGTCATCTTTGCCCTATGTGGCTCTTCATCTCTTTGTAAGATGTTCCCTAAGGTGCCGTGCTCATCTGTGCGGTAAAGGGAAGTGTGCTTACATGGAACTGTGGAAAGGAAAAAACCCTTAATGAGTGAAATTTCCTAATGATGAGAGCTACCATGGTGTGAATAATCGGTGCATGGGAAGAGATGGAAGATCTGTTCAGCTTCTTGCCACTAACCCATCTAAACTCTTAAGAAGTGATGTAAAAAACAGCACAAAGGAAGCCATTGTCAAGGCACAGCAACAAGTTTCAGTGGTTCTAAAAAACCCAAAAGTGATGTTACATATTCTCTATATACAGCTATAGAGCATTCCTGTAACACAACCCACCTTTCTCCCTAACTGAGTAACTGATTTCTTGCCCCATCATTTGAGTCATTTAAAACTAGACTAAAAAAGGTGCCCAAAAATATATGCTGAAGGGATCCATCTTGCACTGGCCTGGGGTCTCTGGGTAGACATTCATAGCCTCATAGGTCTAATTTGTATGGTTCCATGAAGGTAATGACCAAGGCATCCAAAAATGTAAAATGTATCGCTAGCAACAGGAAAGATGTAAGCGACATGTAGTTCTCATAAACGGCTGGGACCTGAGGTTGGGCAAACTCATTGTTCCTCAGGTGGTCAACACAGTTTGGGTTTTAAATCATCTCCTCCAAGATCTCCAGGCTTACGAGCTTAGCAAAGACACTAGCTGTTTTTTGAGCATGCTGTGGGCTTTCCCTCTACTCAAAGAGTAATTACTAATGGCTCACTGTCAAACTAGGTGGTCATATGTAGTGGGATACGGCATGGGTCAGTCCTGAGTCCCATACCAGCTGATATTTTCATTAATGACTCAGCTAATGGAGTAGGTAGTATGCTTATAAAATTTGCAGATGACACCAAGCTGGGAGGGGTTGCAGGCACTTTGGAGGACAGGATTAGAATGACCTTGAAAAATTGGAGAATTGTTATGAAATCAACAAGATAAAATTCAGTGCAGATAAGTGCAAAGTACTACACTTGGGAAGGAAAAATCAAATGTAGAAATACAAACTGGAGAATAACTCAGAAGGTGGTAGTACTGCAGAAAAATATCTCAGGGCTACAGTGCATCACAAATTAAATATGAGCCAAAAATGTGGTGTAGTGGCAAAAAAGACAAATATAATTCTGACGTGTATTAACACAAGTGTCATATATAAGACATGGGAGGTGATTGTTCCACTCTACTTGGCACTGGTGAGGCCTTAGCTGAAGTATTGGGCCCAGTTCTGGGTGCCACGTGTTAGGAAGATGTGGATAAATTGGAGAGAGTCTGGAGGAGAGCAACAAAACTGATAAAAGGTTTAGAAAACCTGACCTAGGAGGAAAGGTTTAAAAAACCTGGGCATGTTTAGTCTTGAGAAAAGGAGACTGAGTAGCGAACCAGATAGTCTTCAAATACGTTAAGGACTGTCCGAAAGAGCATGATGATCAGTTGTTCTTCATGTCCACTGAAGGTAGGACAAGACATATCAGGCTTAGTTTGCAGCAAGGGAGATTTTGGTTAGATATTAGGAAGAACTTTCTGACTATAAGGATAGTTAAGCACTGGAATAGGTTAATTAGGGAGGTTGTGGAATCCCTGTCACTGGAGATTTTTAAGAACATGTTGGGCAAACAGCTGTCAGGGATGGTCTAAGTTTACTTGGTCCTGCCTCAGTGCAGGGGACTGGACTTGATGACCTCTTGAGTCCCTTCCCGCCCTGAATTTCTCTGGGTCGGTGTCCTGCAGTGGGCAAGTGAAAGCCTCATGCCTATGGTCCTCTCCCAGACTGGTTCTGCTGACAAAGCCCTCTGTTCCTCACATTCACTTTCTATCTTGCAGTACGAAGGGGAGGAAAGATAGATAGCTATAAGAACTGTGTTCAAACTATTTTATTTAAGTTTTAATCATGTCTAATCTAAATTTGCAGGGACTGTATTACACAGCCTAATCAGTCACATATATTGTACTGTGCTTTCAATTTAGTGAAAAGAAGAACCTATTCAGAAGGTAGAAATATGTTAAATTAACATCTCTTAGACTATGCCCCTTCAGATAGATAAAGTAGCACCAGTATTTTTGATTCAGTGGCTTGTGTCAGCTGCTCCCATTGGTGCTGTGTTCCCCAGCCCTGCATGCTGTGAAGTCAGCGATGGAGGGAGGACCACAGGTGAATAACTAACAGGTTTGTGACTGCCAAGGAGAAGCACTGAGATCTGATTCTGTTCCCACTACAGGCAGCGTAAAGGGGCTGTAAATGCGGCAGAACGTTCACTGCACCCAGGGTAATATCCTTTGCATCAAGGGATTTCACTCATTAATGGAGGGCTGCTGGAGCAGCCCATTCCACCCATGAGTGCAGGCCCTAGCACAGGGCTGACCTGGGCTGTCTGTCAGTTCTGATGTGGCTGGAGCACAGCATACTGCACCTGTGCTGGGCCCCAGAGGAGTCCCCGAGGGGCATGCATAGCACACGTAACTTGGAGCAGTCCCTGGGATTGGTGTAACTTGCTCCAGGGACAAGGAGCAGAATTCAAAAGCTGCCGTCCCCCAGGATAGGCTGCAATTCCTGTGAAGCATAATACACCCTAAGCTCTGATGTTTAGAACAGGGCTCTGGGAATCAGGACACCAGGGTTCTAGTCTTCTGCCACTGAGGCCATGACTATGCTCCAGGCGCTACAGCTCCAGTGCTGCAGCTGTTCCACCGTAGGACCATAAGGTAGACACTTCCCACAGCAAGGAAAGAGGGTTTTCCATTGATGTAGTTAATCTACCTCCCTGAGTAGCTGTAGCTAGATTGATGGCAGAAGAAGTCTTCCATTGACCTACCTGCATCTACACCAGGGGCAAAGTCAGTCTAGCTACTGTGTGGCACCCCGGGGTGTAAATTTTTCACAGTGTAGCTATGTTCACCTATCTGGAGACCAGGCCTGATGCACTTGGTGACCCTGAGCAAGTCACATCCCCGTGGCTTGTTTTTCCTCCTCTGTGCAACAGGGCTGATGGAACCAAGCTGTCCTGACTCCCAATTCAGCATCCTGCCTTCTAAGCCATGCTGTCTCCCTGTGTTATCCATACACCCCTAAGGGCAATAGCGACGAGAAGCCCACTGTGCCACAAGGTGCTGAGGAGAGGGATTGAAGAATCCTGTGTGCACTTGACATGACAGAGGGACTTTAGAGAGGAGAAATGCTATTAGGCAAGTTGGAATCAGGCCAGGCTTTATGGGATCACATTTATTTGCCAAAAATACACCTCCCTGATTTTTTTTTCCAGCCTATAAAGGCTGAAAACCAGATGCCCAACTTGTATCATGTTCCATCAGTAGGTTTCAAAGATGTAGAAGGCATTTAATGATTATCATCACCATTTTATATTAATATAGTGCCTTTACTACAGAAGGACTTCCAAGCGCTTCCCAGACATTACCCAACTGATCAGGCTGATGCAGCTGTCTGTCTACTTTATTTATTGAGATATTTATCCATTTCTGTTTGAAGACTCAATTCAGGGCCGAGGAGCAGGCAGCTCAAAGCTGGAATGCAACAGCTGTTAGACGCGGCACAATAACACCACATGACAGCTAAGGGGAGGCAAGGAATAACAATCCCTTGTCGTTGATATCATTTCAAAGCTTTTTACAAGCACTCAGAATGGAATGTCTAGGCCCCTTTGAGAGGAGATGAAAAGTGTTGCACCTATTTTCCAGAGAGGTGTGGAGAAGTGAGGTTACTTGCCCACTGATGTAGAAAGAGTCAATGGCAGAGACAGAAGAAGAGCTCACATCTCAGAAGTAGCATGCTAAAAATTGTAGTAGTGCCAGGGTAACCCTAGAAGCAGTGAGTGGCATTATGGGCTAGCCACCCTGAAGAGTTATCCATGGCACCTGGGCGGATTTGTACTCAGGGCAGCTAGCTACTGCAGCTACGCTATTATTTCTAGCATGCTAGCTCGAGGAGCGCTAACACAGATGTGTCTCCTCCTTCAAGCTGGGACTCACACTCTCAGTTCCAAGGGTAGATGTAGCCTTAGATACTCTAGTTATAGGTGGCAGTGTTACCGAAATATTGGGTTTGTAAACCCGCTAGGGAGTGGCTGTGCAGCAATCACAGGGCATAACTGAAGCTTGTGTGGACGTATTCCAGATAGCTTCAGTCTAGCTTGCTTAGGTACCAGAGCAGTGAAGTTGCAGCAGCACAGACTTCAGCATGGGCTAGCTGCCTGAGTAATAACCGAGGGCTCTGGGTAGGCTTGAACAGCCCACACGGAAGCACGTGATATCGGGGCTTCCCTGCCGTGGACCCAAGCTAGCTAGATTAAAGCTAGCTCGGGTGTGTCTACACAAGCTGCAGTCACACCCTGTGACAGCAGTGTAGACAGACCCTACGTTTACACGGACTTAGAGCTCTGTGTTCTGTTCTTAGATCTTCCACTGTCTTAACCTGGACACATCACTGCTCTATGCCTCAGTAACCCTGAGTAGGGATGAGGATACTTACCTGTCTTTATTAGTGCTTTGAGATCAATGGATGAAAGGCTGCTATAGAAGGGCAGAGTGGCACCGTTATTATTCCTCCTGTGAACAGTGCCATAAGATTTTTGATGGCCACAGTGGGTCAAGACCTCGATTTCCGACTCCTTAAATAGACAGGAATGGGACAAAAGTCTTTTTACTGCAAAGGATGGGAGCTCTCGTTACACTACCCTGTCTCAGAGATAAAGTAGAGAGAGCCTCAGAGAGGTCCACAAATGCCTTTCAAAGAAGAGGCGAGAGCTCTTTCCTCTATTCTGTGTAAGCAGCGTCTCGCTGTAAGGTCATAACAATATTTAACATTCCCTTCAAAATGATGTCTGCAAGATCCTAGCATAAGGTGTGCCCCCTGTTTTCTGTGCATGGAGTCCCGCTTTGACCTCTGTGCCGTTTTGTGCTTTCCGTTCCTTTCCTTTCCTTTCCACATTTGCTCGTGAAAATGTCATTGTGATGGAAGCAGCAGCTCCTTTTCCTGAAAGGCCTGTGGGGCCAGCCAGCAGTTTTCACATGCCGCGTGTCAGCTTCATTTAACGAACACATTCAGATCACAGGAAATCCCTATTTACACATCCTAAACAGGAGGATATAAAACACGGAGGAAATAATACATTATTGATTAAAACAATGGCGTGCAATGTCCTTTGAAAGGCAGATAGCCCCTTCCAGTCGATCAGCATTCCCAGCGCATCTTCCTTTGCTTCTTGGAAATGCAATGGAAACCCCTCTCTTTCTGTAGGATTTTTAGAGGCCAACATGAGAAAGAAGAATGGAGGGCTGTAGTTACCTGCACGATCGGTTATGTGGTGGCATTACTCCATCTCCTAAAGCATCTCTGTTAGCTACTATGGCAATAGAGGGACCAATGGTCCAATCTCTTCTATTTGTTTGGTTTGTTTTTTTTTTCCATTTAGCAACCAAAGACTTTGGGGGAAATATTTCCCACAAATGGTAATGAGGCACTCAGTTCCCATTGGCTTTCCATGTGGATCAGGCCCCTAACTGTCCTTTGTGTTTTTGGATATCTAACCCTTTTTGTTCTCTCCGCACTCAACCAGCAACTTGCCTCTCTGACCCCTAGTTCATATGCCTCAGAAAGAACACAAGTAAATTGCCAGTGAGAGAGAGCACAGTGTGTGTGTCCCTTCTGCAGCAGTCTGCACTGAACTGAACACAAATAGCTGTCTGTCTCTGCAGACAGAAGAGCCCTTAGTGATTTAAAGGTGTAGCACGCAGAAAATAAAGCCATACCAGGTACGTGGGTGAATACAGCATATAAACCAGAATGGAAAATCCTGTGTTTATTTTGTTGAAGATATATTTTTTTTTAAACCAAGGATTCACTAGTTAATTTTAAACTGGAGCATTTGAGGTACCAGCTTAGCACAATACAAACATCAACCCAAAAATGACAAATAAATAAATTCTAAAAGTGAACAGAGAGGCTTGCATTAACCCTCCAGGACCACAGCTCAGAAACTCTGGTTTTCCCTTTCAGCATCCCCAGCCTCCAGTGCAGCATGTGAGATTCAGTCCATTGTGCCGTTTGAGAGATGCATGATGGGCTGGGAAAACACAGAAAGGTGAGGTCCTGCACTCAGGTTCAGGCAGGTACTGGGAGGAGAGATTAATTTTAAAATGAGTCATAAAGTTATAGAAAGTATATGCTAGTTTCCTGAAATGTTATATAGAGGAAGCAGTGAAGTTCAATGGTTAGCAGTAAGTGCAGTTAAGAACTTTGGAACAGAATAGAATTCTCCAAAACTTGGCATCTATTCCCTGCTGTGTGATCTTAGCCAACTCAATTCTTCTCAGTTTCTCCATCTATATAATGATACTGACCCTTCTCTGCAGTGTGACTTTGTGGTCTACCTCAGAACTAAATATTATTGACCGCCTGGTTTCAGCGGAATAGTTAGCAGCAATTTTCAGTGGTCCCCATCCTTCACACCTTATTCAGTTCTTTCTCAGTCTTTACATGGGCAACAACCCCCCGCTTGCCTGCTGGGGTCACAAGGAGAAGGGAACTCTCTCTGGGAGATCTCTCCTCTCTCCCATGGAAGGTACTACATCCCTATTCCTGGAAGCACTGATGTCCGGGTCCTGTTGTTGAATGGTGACAAAAATCCTAGCCTGTCCTGTGCTTGGAAGAGGCTGGAGGTAGCAAAATATTTATGTGTAGGCTTGGCAGGATTTGATTTCAGTCGATAGAAATTCACAAACGTCAATTTCTGCTGACCTACTGAAATTGACAAAAAAATATCCATTGATAACAGTTAGGGTGTAGTGCAGCGCCGTTCCTCCCCACCTACCGCCCTAGACCTTCTGCTTGCAGGGATCGGGTGTGGAGCCCTTTGCAGCCCCACAGCCAGGGATTCACGCTCCTCATTTCATCCTTGGCTGGGGGTCTTTGCTCTGATCAGTCAGAATCACAGCCTTCCCTGCATCTTGTGCCCAGGTGTCTTGGGCCCCTCAGATATGCAGGAAGCCCCTTGCAACGCCAGTGTCAGCACCGTCCTCACCCCAACCCTATCTCCTCCCCTGTTAATTTCCTGCAACAGTCAGAATTAAAATGGTTAAAAATGGATGGAATTTAAAAAAAAAAAATATTAATCATCAAAATTGCAAAAAAAAATAAAAATTAAATCCTGCCAAGCCTACATATATGCAGGGCATTCATCTGGCCTTCCCTCCAGGCTTCCCCATTGGGTGCAGAGGAGGAACAGGCAAACTAGTTCTAAACAATACATATCATCTCATGTCCCAAGTTTTGCTTATTTTTAGAAGCAAAGACACACAGGAGTGTCCAGATCAGTTCCTTTTTGGAGAGTTTTCATCACTTAAGTCAATTCTGGGGCTCCAGGCAGGACTAGCCATGCTGAAATACAGGTAGGGAAACTCATCCCGGGGTGCTTGTTGCTGATTGAAGCATTCCAGATGGCCCAGAGGAACTGTGAAGGCTGAACCCCAAACCCTGCCAAGATATGCTCCCTGCTACTTCTGAAGTACCTCTTGCTTGCTTGGAAAGTTGTGTCATTCTAGCAGAATCTGTTTGGGAATAATCGCAGCTCTCACACAGGAGTTTATTTTTGTTGGTGTTCTTTTGAAGATAGCTCCAGGAAAGGTCCTAAGTCAGGCTTCCTGCGTCTTATAGATATGTCTTATAGATAACATCATTATTCCTTCAGTGCCACCTATGTTCTTAATCCAAGCACTCTGCACTGGCTCAGTGTGACAGCCGCTAAAACACACTCTTAAACTGAACCTTTAAGAGAGTGGTTTTTGCTTGTACAATATGCTCCTTTTTTTTTTTTGTTTGAAGATGATTGCAGGTAGGAGATTTGCAGACCAGGGTGCCCAGGGTCTCCACAGCACCATGAATTCTGAGAAACTGTTATTTTTTAAAAAATTAGAAGCAGAACAAAATCTTGGAAATGATTTCAGCTCACACCCTTTCATTGCCAGTGTACACAGGGATAAATTATTCTCCCCCCTGCAAGCGCGGTAAAAACATGCCAGATTTTCCATGCAGACAGAACATGCGTGCCCAGCCTATGTGCAAGACCAGTGACAAAGCAGGAGACGATTATGGCTGACTATGACACTATGGCAGCAGCTACTCACCCCTGCCTTCTGCTGCGGTGACTCCTCTTCAAATTCCATTATGCTTGTGGGGGTCCGGTGACTCTTTCCATGAATGAGAGGCTGCTGACCCTATGGCATTGACCTACTCGGCACCTTTTGGTGGTGGTGGTGGGCGTTTGTAGGAGGTCAGCCAAGGGCCATTCATGCTGACTGGCTGCTTTTGTGCAGAGAAAGGACTAGTTGGTTTGCTACCACTGGTTTAGCCTCCACTGGGTGGTATTTTTAATAATGTGGCCGGGCGCCATGACCGGGTTCACATCCTTTGATGTTTATGTGCATAGGCAGTGGATGACAATGTGCTTTGGGAAGGCTGAGTGAAACTGAATAGCTACTATGCTAATAATCCCCAGGCAGGGTGTGCTTGGAGAGTGACCCCTCCCAGACTCACCTTATTGTGGCAGCTGCTTTCCTACTGGTCTGGGCCCGGCTCCTCACTGTGGCCCGTTGGCTCTCGCTCCTTGCAGATTTCAGAGGAGCCTGTCACAGCATCACTTGATGCACACCTTTGCGTTCAGGCGGGATCCTGCCCCCTGTGTTGTCCCGCCCTGCTCCCTTTCTGGCCCTTGCGCCACCGGATGCGGAACTTTGCCCACCAAGCTGGGCATGCACGTGGGATGGCACAGCCAAAAATGGAGAAAAGATGGTGAGCTGGTAGATTGTGAGGGGAGGGGGCTGATCCTCCAGCAGCTCTAGCGCCACCTTTGTTTACATGATGAAATCAAAATAAATGGGGACCATGGTGGGGGTGGTATAGTAGGGACGGATGGATGGATTGTAAAGCAACATAATAACTAGCTTAGCTAATGCAGTCCTTTAGACAAGCTCTACAACTTATGGCTCTCAGCTATTTCATGGGAGACTCCTAGAACCATAAGGTGACCACCATCTCTCAAATGTCACAGAGAATGGAGTAGAGTTCACACCTCAACCAATATGCATGAGTCTAGGAGCTCCGAACGAAGGCCCTAAGCATGTCTGAGCATTTCCTTGCATGATACATAGCAGTCCAGGTGGGGCATCTGGGTTTTTAAATAGGCTGGATAATTTCATGAATATTAATAAGTGTTCATGCCAGGATAAGGTCAATCAAGCCACAAGCTTCAGGGCATAAGTGACTCTCCCACAGCAGTCAGGACCCCCTGACCATTTCATGAGTACCACAGTTGTGTACTAAAGGCACTTTATGGAGAAGTCCCGACTTCCTCTGAAGTTTTTGGCAACTACTGGAGGCAGGACTCAAGAGCAGACAGACCAGTGCTCTGATTCATTAGCCCAGCTCTGCTCCTACCCCTGATTTATTTCACCTTGTATCCATATGGTGTTTCCACACCCTTCCTCCTTGTCTCACTTTGGCAGGGATGGTGGACGTTTCCTTCCAGGGCAGAGACACCAGCCTTATGGCATGCAAGAGGTTGAGGGTGTCTCAGCTGTCAAAGCAGTAGAGAAACTTTTCCAAGTCAGGTCCCTTGAACTGGCACATGTGGAAAGCTCTTTCCACAAGCCACCTCCGACTTCAGATCTGAGCTGTTTGTTTATTCATGTGAACTCGGCAGTGAAAAATATTAAAGTTCTCTGTTCCTGTGGTTTTCTCTGCTAGGTATTTAATCTTACTTTACAGATGAAATGTGCAGTGGAGAAAAAGATGCTAATCCCACAGTTACTGCACTCTGCTCCAGCAGCTGAAAAATGCATTACCTCCTGTCCTGGACTGGACAGAGGTGAGAGCTTCAGGACCTTGACATTTTTGGGTAAACTGGGCATCATGATGGGGGCAAGCCATGGAAGGATTTACTTGAGTGACAGGTCCAACCAGGGTTGTGCAGGCAGCCTCCCTGGTCTGCTGCAACAGGGAAGTGCTGCTTTATAGCTAAGCCTCGGGCTGAGAGAAGTCAGCAGCAGCCATTCAGCCTCAGAAGAATACCTTCCGTGATATTGAATTACAATTGCGTCCTGTGTGTGAGTGGTGGGGGCAGCTGTCCTCTTTCTGCATGAGTCTCCTAGTGGTCAGGGCCACAGGCACACCCACTGTCCCTGTGCACACCTGTTGGGGGCTGTCTGCGGAGGTGGGGGCTGTTTGCTTTGATGCCATGTGCATAGGTGAATATCAGGGTGAGTAACGGCTTTATCCTCTGGGGACCACTGCTCCCTTCAGCAGGTCTTTGAGCTCAGCGTAGAGAGGATGGAAGCATCACTATGTGGAGTTCCGCAGTCTCCACAGAGCTGCACCAATGCATCCCATGCAGACACACATACACTAACTCTCTCACACACGTGTGTGTGCGCACTCAGAGACACACAGCTGTACACACAGACACACACTCACAGATACACACAGATGCAGGTCAGCTCACACAGAGGCATACGCCCACCCGCCAACGTGCAGATGTACACAAACGCATACTTGCCTTGTGCATACTCACACACACACATGCACACAGTCACTCAGGCAGGCACACACACACTCATATAAAGACAGTGACTGCTCTAGTTAGTGCCTATACAACAGGAGAGTTTGCTTGAGCAGAATTGTCCTTTTTCCCTCCATATTTTCCCTCCAATAAGAAGTGGGGAACAGGTCCAACAAGTTAGCAGGGTTTCCCCGCTTTCATACCTCACCCCAAATACCTGTTGACTAGGGGGCTTGCTCTAGAGCCCACTAAAGTCAACACAAAGACTTCCCCAACTTCAGTTGCCTCTGGATCGGGTCCTGCATCGCTTTCCCTTTGCAACAGGAATACAGACCTGCCATTCTGCATCATAGAATCCTAGAATATCAGGGTTAGAAGGGACCTCAGGAGGTCTAGTCCAACCCCCTGTTCAAAGCAGGACCAATCCCCAACTAAATCATCCCAGCCAGGGCTTTGTCAAGCCTGACTTTAAAAACTTCCGAGGAAGGAGATTCTACCACCTCCCTATGTAACCCATTCCAGTGCTTCACCACCCTACTAGTGAAAAAGTTTTTCCTAATATCCAACCTAAACCTCCCCCACTGCAACTTGAGACCATTACTCCTTGTTCTGTCATGTGGTACCACTGAGAACAGTCTAAATCCATCCTCTTTGGAACCTCCTTTCAGGTAATTGAAAGCAGCTATCAAATCCCCCCTCACTCTTCTCTTCTGCAGACTAAACAATCCCAGTTCCCTCAGCCTCTCCTCATAAGTTATGTGCTCCCAGCTTCCTCTGAGTCTTTTTTTGTTGAACTCTCTGCTGAACTTTTTTTCAAATTTTCCACATCCTTCTTGTGTGTGGGCCCAAACTGGACACACACTCCAGATGAGGCCTACCAATGCCTAATAAAGGGAATGATCACATCCCACAATCAGCTGGGAATCCCCTACATTACACAGTCCCAAAGGCCCGTTAGCCTTCTTGCAACAAGGGCACGCTGACTCATATGCAGTCTCATCCACCATAACCCTTAGGTTTCTGCAGAACTGTTTCTGCTTTATGTCTCTATTTGTTGTCTCTATTCGTGTAGCCAGTGCATGGATACTTTCCCATAAGTGCAGGACTCTGCGCTTGTCTTATTGAACCTCATCAGATTTCTTTTGGCCCAATCCTCTAATTTGTCTAGGTCCCTCTGTATCCTATCCCTACCCTCCAGAGTATCTACCACTCCTCCTGGTTTAGTGTCATCTGCAAACTTGCTGAGAGTGCAGTCCATGCCATCCTCCAGATCATTAATGAACATATTCAACAAAACTGGCTCCAGGACCAACCCTTGGGGCACTCCGCTTGATACCAGCTGCCAATTAGACAAGAAGCCATTGATCACTACCCGTCACTACCCCCATCTGCACATCCATCCATCAGGCCCGGTATCCTGGCTAACATCTGGATCTAGGACATGTGCTGCCAGTCACAGACTGCCCACTCACTGGTCGGCAAAGTATTAAACCCTAGGGGGGGGGGAAACAACTCCCCACTCAGTCCCCTTTACTTCTGCTGTATCAGTGTCCTTAGCCACAGCAGTGCTCCAGAGCACAATAGCCAGATGTGTGAAACTGCCCAGATATAATGTAATTCAGCCTGTCACTGAGCAGCACTGCCTGCCAGGTAGGGTATCACTGCTTGCTAAGGAGCTAGTAGAACCACACAGACATGTTCATTCCTACAGCAAAGGCGGGGACTGGCACTTCCTAGAAATGGCTGCTTTGCTTTTTATCTCTGAGCCATGGCCAGCTGGTTGGGGTCACCCCTGGGGACCTCTGCCCAGCTTCTGGCCTCACAGCACAATCACTGAGTTCTGCTGTGCCCTGCCTGTAATGCCAGTTTCAGTGCCCCCATTGGTCAGTGACGCAACCCCATGATCTGGTTATCCCTGAATCTCTGACTGTCAGATGCTGGGAATGGATGAAGGGATGGACCACACGATAATTGCCCTATTTTGTTCATTCCTTTTGAAGCATCTGGCAACACCCACTGTCGGAAGACGCGATATTGGGCTAGATGGGCCATTGGTCTGACACAGTAGGGCCGTTCTTGTGTTCTTAATCTCCAAGCAGGGCCATCACCTTCGGAGCATGTAATGGCCTCACAATGTGTTTCCTTGAGGTGGTGTATGTGTGTGTTTTCCGCCTCACTCTCTTAAAAGGACTTAGGGTTGTTTTTGAAGAACCCATTACCCTGAAATTTCTTTTCATGCAAAAAAAAAATTGCTGAGCAAAGAAATGTTTGTCAAAGGTGCGAAGAATATATGTGCTTCTCCTGGAGCATTTAGGTCAAGCAGACACAAACCAGGCAGTCTTTCCAATTAAGCTCTGGTGATTTGGAGTGCGTGAATGTGATAATGAAGCAGAGAAGGTTGGAGCCACCCAGCTTGCTATTTTGAGGATACAGGCGCTTGAGGCTGTCTGACTGAAATGGAGCCATTGAAAGTAATGGCCTGGACAATCTCACTCCATTACTTTTAATGGGATTGAGACTATGTGTGCTCAGTAGCAGCACACTGACACCGGGAGAAGCAGGGGAGCTATTGTCACATATCATTCACATTACAGCCAACACTGGGAAAATGGCCCCCTGGCAATGGAAGCCAAAGTACCTGCAATAAGTTACACGGGCTGGCAGCAGATGTGAGGAGCGGCTGCAAGTAAAAGGCACATAAAGGCACCAGCTCCAAGCCAGGAGTTTAACTTAGTCAAGGCCCGTAATGTGCTGAGACAGGGTAGTCCATAAAAGAGACATCCACTGCTCCCCACTCCCCCTGTGTGTTGGATCCCTCAGTCTGCACTGCAGCCATCAAGGAGGGTGATGATCAACATTTCAGCCTCTGAGCAAACAGCTCTTATGCTGATTTTGAGTTTCCCAGGCTGCTTTTGTATCGTCTCCCCTACTGTGATCGCTGCAGTGCTGTGTGATAGGCTGATGCTATATTAGCCTCCTTTCAGCCCAAAATGTTCTGCAAACATCACGCTAGATCCTTAGCTGGTGTAAATCCACATAGCTCCAATGGGATCTGGCTTTTGTGTCTGTGGGAATTGCTTTGCTCTGCTACTGACATGCAGCCACCTCTGGGGTGCGATGTGGCAGCTGCTTGTCAGCGGTGCTGCACTGCTGCTTAGGAGAGGAAGTGAAGAGGAGTCCTGTCTCCAGCTGAAATTGCACGGACACTGCAGGAAGGCTGCATGTAATTACCCCAACAGAAGTTTAGTTACGACAGTGGAACTAACACCCCAGCCTTTGTGAAAAACACCATGGGCTGACAGCCAGATCAAGACCCCAGTCTCATGTCTCAACCAGCGGACAGCATTTGGCCACCCCTCTGTGACTGGTCGCCCAGAAAGACTTCCCAGTTCTGCACCATTCCCTGCAGCACTTGAATTTCCCTTGGACATCTCCTCACCAAGTCTGGACCCAGCCACCCACTGTTTAGCATGTGAGTGCTGACACTCTCAGCCTGAGGCAGCATGGACCTATGATCAGCATGGATCACAGCATTCTCAAATGGAGTGAGAGAGACCAGGCAGTGGGGCATGCTCCCTGCTGAACCGCCCTGCCCCTCTTCCCCAGGAAGTGGGAATAGTTTCTCTGCTAGATTGCTTTGCAAAACGGAACCTCTGCACCGCTGGCAGTTTGTCCAGTGCTTAGCTGCTCTCCCCAGCCAGACGCACAGCTAGTGAACAGCAGGAGGCTGCTGTCTGGGATCTGACTGATGAGACAGGCTTTTGAGGCCAAAGGTGGCGAGCGTCATTAACAACGTTGCAGAGGGGGAGAAAATGAGGCACAGCAACTTGTCCAAAATAATGCAGCAAGCCAAGCAAGGACTAGAATAGTGTTGTACCCGAGCTCCGACCAGAGAACCCTTCAGCTGGGCTTTGATCTGGCACTATGCTATTGACTTTGATAGGAGCTGAAGCATAACAGAGTGGGCAATGCACAGTTGGGATAACATTGTTCTTGGTCATGTCCTAGCTAGGGCTGGCCAAACAAGTTTTGAAAAAATGAGAACTAACCCAAACCTCTGTCCATCCCTTGCGCTGAACCCTAAGCCCTTCTGATATCTGGAAGAGATTTTGTGCTTGTGGGATCTGAAAGCTCAAGTGACAAAGATGCAAATCCTCAAAGGTTTCTAGGCACCAGAATCTGGGCCAAAGCTCCTGCAGAATGGCTGCTCTTGGGAAATTTTAGGTCCGTCTGAAAGCTGAGAACCCTGGGGAAAAGCTGGAATACTTATGGGCGCAAGCTAATTTTGTGGAGAAGTTCACTTAAGCACACTGGATCCGATTCCCAGAGCAGCTCCCATCAACTTCATCTGGCATTGTGGATGCTCAGTACCTTTGCAAACCAAGCATGGGGTGTTCTGAGCGCTTATCCGAACTGAAGCAGCAAAGTCTATCACCAACTGTGAGCCTCTCTTCCTGTACTGTAGCGGAATAACTCTGGCCTGATCACCATAATGGTAGTGTCATTTCCTTTGGCTGGATGGGATCTTCCACTGCTGGGTGTTTAGAGAACCCATGCTATGCATTTCAACAATCAACATCCAGCAGTGCGGCCCTTAAATGTTCACCGACCATTCACTTTCCGGTTCTATCACTGCCCAACATCGGAATGACCCTCCCTGCTGGCACGCTGCAATGCTTCAATCAAAGCAGTATTTCTGCAGGAAAGGGATGGAGCTGGAATGAGCAGAAAATCCCTTCATTCATGTAGCTTTCGCCCCTTATGTGTAATCAGTGCCTTCTTCATTCCCAGTGGGTGGGGCTGTGCTTTCCGGCTGCCCTTTCCAATGTATTTCTACAGTTTGAGCGAATTTTAGTGGACGCCAAAGAGCAAGAACGTGCACTGCAGCCACTGTGCCGAAAATGGGCATCCTTCTCCCCACCTCCACATCTGCCAGAGCGTCCTGGTCCTGCAGCACCTTCTTCTGTGCCCTCAGCACAGCTGAGCCACTCTGCCACTCCTGACGTGTAGCGTCCATGCTTCTCCAAAGTTGTGCTCCACCAGCACAGCTCTGGGTCCACTGTTCTTCAGCACTGCCTGCTCTTCAGTCTGATGTCCCCCAACACAGCTCAGCAGATGCACTTCGATCCTGATCCACCACACCCACTGTTACTCCAGTCATTGGTCTCTCCCGATCAAAGATATCCACGCTTGCTAAACTATGCCATAATTCTGTGATACTTTAGGGGTCATGGGTAACTACGTTTTCACCATCAGACTCATTTTGATCCCACGTCTGAAGTTTACAAGCTAGTAAGTGTACCCAGCGCACCGCCCTCAGCTTCACCCCAGCTGACAACCAAAGTCCTATCTAAAAACCTCCAGACTCCAAGTCTCATGAAATCAGAGAGAAAAACAAGAGAGATCCCGGTGCCTTCCTCTGATTTTTCATAGCGCACACACTCTGCGTGTGTGTCTCTTTTATCTCTCCGAGAAAAAGCCAACTTAGGGAGTTTTGTGAAATTGCTGAGAGTTGGGAAGGGGGGGAAAAAAACAAAATAGAAGATGAAGATTGAAAAAAAAGGCTTTGGATGAACAAGAATTGCAGACATGCTGTGAGGTAACCGGCAAATACAATTTAATTATAAGATACAGAGTAGTAATGTCATTTGCGAGGCTGGAGCATGATTTCTCCGTAATAGAAGGACCACAGGGTTCCCTGCCTCAGACTGCTGTGCCGTGTCATCTTCAAATGATAGACTGAATGCACTTTGATGCTTTTTCTGTTTTGAGATGGGCTTAAAGGGCCCATGGCAATTGGGTTTGAAGGACTCAGGAGAGCTGGATTTGAAGGACTCAGGACAGCTGGGTTTGAAGGCTCCAGGACATCTGGGCTTGAAGAGAGCAGTAACCAGGGCAGTTCTCCAAGCCAGTCAAGGAAAAAGCATATTTCACAGTCCTTTCTCAGGTTTTAAGTGAGGGATCTGGGACTCTGGAGCTGGACTCTCCCCACTTTGGTCTGAATCTGCTGACTTTCAGACATGCTGCAAAGTCTCTCTGTCACTCAGGTTTTTCCTAGGGGGGAGGTGATGGCCTGGGTGGGCAGAGGTTTTAGGCTAGTGCTCTGGGAGGAGTGTAATGGGGACGTTTCCTATCTTTGTACAGGAGCCTAGAGCTGCATTTGGGCACATTTTCATAGCCACTGAAATAAATAACTAAATGACTGCAATCCCTGGATACTAGACTGTCTCACTGGGCGTCTAGATAATACAGTGCTCTTTGCATTACTGTGGCACAAATTCAGTGAGAATACGATACTCAGGACACCTGAAACTGACACTGGGATGGACACAGTGACTCTGGAAGAAATGAGAACCACACCACTCCCTGATTTTAGACCTGGCTTCAAAACAAATCTTTTTTGTTGGGTTTTTTTCAGGGTTTTCCTGAGCTAGTTTTCATCTGTTCCACAAAAGAAAAGAAAGGAAGGTTGGCTTTAAATTCTTCCTTCAATCCCTGGGAGTAAGAGGGACCTATTCAAACACTATCAGAGTAGACCCATGGAAAATCCTCCCCAGAGCTGCTACCATTGTGGCCCTTAAAGAGCCAGCACACTTTTCACAAGAATAGGAAAGTTACCCTTGACATCCTGGCCAATCCCCAGTTTTGGGCCATTCCATTTTATCCCCTGTAACTTCCCCCTGCAATCCCAATTGGATACAGGTTTTCTCTTTCATGTTGCATCATCCTAAGATGCTGCAGAGTGTTGCTGCCTATTGGTAAGCAGCTGTTGTGTTCCGCACCAGAGGTGGCTGCATTTCAAGTGGTGGGTGAGGTTTTCCCAGAGCACAGAACCTGATAATAGGGATTTGTCCATTGACTGTGATAGGAACATTGTTTATGAAGTGGTTTGGGGATCCTTCAGGTTGGAGGGCATTAGAGAAATGCATATTGCTGTTCTAGTAGGCTCAGTGTGTTTGACACACACCCTGTTTGTAGCCTTCTCCAGTAGGATGACACCAGTTTCCTGGCACACGCACACTTACACACCACCTATCCTTGGTGACGTACTGAGTGGAAGCTCTTGGTCCTCCATGTCAGAAGCTGAGGCAGGGAGGGGAGCAGCCAGGGAGACATCAGTGCTGCTGCAACCCTTGTCAGGCTACTCTCCAAGCAACCAGGAGTTCAGGACTGAACTGCCAGGAAGCAGGAGACAGACAGCTTGGGGCATGTGAGACTCCAGACATGCAAGAGGAATGCCCACAGGAGGCAGAGCAGATGGACGGAGCAAAGAGACACCGAGCGAGCTGTCTGCACAACCTGGCCTGTCCTCGTTCTTTCTACTTTGGAGGAGTTGAAAAGGTTCTTAGAGTGGACACAGTCCCTGTTGGCTGACAAAGCATTGCCACTGGAGTGTGAATGAGACAGATGTGACTATCACCTGGCCTCCCTCTGCTGACCCAGTCTCCGCTAACACAGGCTCCTCTTGAAAGAGACAGTGAACTCTCAGCAACCTGTGTCCACTCCAGCAGGGTGTGGATGGCACATAGAGGGAAGGTGACTGCAAGGTGTCTGGGGTGGTCCCTGCAAAGTGCCAGGGAGGGGCAGGTGGGGTGGAAGGAAAGGTCTCATACTGCCTTGAATTGCTCTTGATCATGGAGTGGAAGAGTCAAGAGGCCACAGAAGAAAAAGATCCACCAGTCCATCTAATCACAGTGGCCAGTGCTTAACGCTTCAGCATTTTATCCTGGGCTTGGGAATCAGAACCCTTCTCCTGTCCTCCATGCAGTGAGCCAATGCCTTGAAGCACGAGACTTGATTTGGGGGCTGACTGTAGAAACAGATACAACAAATCCACACGAAATTTTTTAAATCCAGGCCAAATCATCTGATCGTGTAGAAAGGCGTAGCTTTATGGAAGTCAATGGAACTATCACACTTGGCTCTTGATGAAGATCTGGGCCTGTATTTGAAGCAGGAAGACCACAAGGAACTTAAGAGGGCCCTAGCTAAGCTAGATGAATGAGCAACACAATGGCAGATGAGATTCAGTGTTGAAAAATGCTGTGAAAATAATGCCACTTGGGAGGAATAATTTGGACTATTCCTCCACATTGCTAGGATGTAACTGAATTTTAACCATGCAGGAAAAAGATGGAAGGCTCACTGGGCACAATTCAGTGAAAAACTCTGCTCAGTGTAATCCAAAAGCAAACAAACATGTTAGGATAAATAAATAGGATAGAAAATATGATATCATGCCATTATGGAAATGAGTGGCATGCCATCAACTTGAATGCTGATTTTAGTTCTGAGAAAGCATCTGGGGAAAGATACAGCAGAAACAGAAGGGATCCAGGCAGAGGTGATGAAAACGATTCGAGAAGCGGAGAGACTTCCACATGCAGAGAGATTGTAGAAGCATGGGGGAGAAGTCCTCTCTTCAATTTACACTGGGTAGAAGGGCCTGAATGGCACGAAGGAGCCCTAAAAGCACCAGTTCTGGCCAGGCAGGATTCCCACAGTGCAGGCATGGCAGAGATACAGCCATAAGGCTGTCCTACAAGAACTCCTTCATAAGCCTGGCATAGGGGGCATGCCAGAGGTGGGAGGGGCACGTCTGGGGCAGCACCACAGTATGCAGAGCCCAGGGAGACTGCCATAGTTTAGACAGACCCCACTAGGCCATCAAAGCATATGTCTACACCTCCATTTAAGGTGTAACATCGGTGGACAGACCCACAGGAGCTTAATCGAGGCAACATGGCTAAAATAGCAGTGAAGATGCAGCAGCACGGACCCCGCCATGGGCCAGAAATGAGAGCGCATACGGAAAGCCCCAGTGGACTTGTACAGGAATGGCTGGTACCTGCACTAGGTAAATTAAATCTCGCAGGGATAGCAGAGTCAGCTTCGATCCCTGGTTCTGACTCTGGCTTGACTGCTAACTCTGGTACCTGGCAGTTGACTCTGATGCTGACCCTCTGCTTTCTTCCCTGACCTGGATGCCTGCTCTGCCCACTAGACTTGACACCTGCTCAGCTCTATTAGGCCAGACTGCCTACAGTCCCGGTCCATAGCAGCAGCCACTGAGGAAGATGGAGTGAAAGCCCCCAGATATCAGGGCTGTAAGGACTATTGAGTCCAGATTCTGGGCTGAAGACCAGGTGTAAGGGCAAGGGACTACAGTTTTTTGGGACTCGCTGTTGCCCCGGGACTGGATGTGGCCTGACTGGAGGACTGAGTCACGAGAAAACATCGACCATCACAGAGCTGGAGCAGTTGTCAGCAGGGAGTGCCAGAGGAGTAGTGTCTGCCACACCCAGCCATGAGGGGGCATGCCGGTCAGTGAGTCATTCTTCTATAGGCCTCTTCAGTCCCCAAGCGACCCAGGATTGGGAGGGCACAAAGAACACACCTTAAAGAAATCTATCCATGGACTGGTCCCCAAGCTTCCATCCTTTATTGTCAACAGTACTGGGACTGGATCAGCCTGGGGATGCAGGGAATTGCACAGACACTGAAATCTGAGATGGGACCAAATCGAAATGCCAGGTCCACACACTCCTGAAGTTAAGGGAAGGTTGGATCTTGATCCAGGCCCCCCTGAGGTGTTCCTTCCTTAGAAATGCCCCTTCAGAATATGAAGTTCAGCTGTGCCACTCAAGGGTGAAACTCACCCCTGTGCAGAAGGCTACTCCAAGGACTTTGCTTAAGTAGGACTTTTAAGTGGCTCATAGGCCTCTGCCCAGGGGTAGATTTCTCCCCTGAAGATCCACTGAGTACATCAGCTCTTATTAACATGAACAGGACTTCCACATCCATGGGCAGCTGAAGAATAATCCCTTCCCCCAGCAGCATTTTAGGATACAGGGCAATCAGCTGGCACGAACCTTTGCACCATCTGTTTATCTCCAGCTATGGATTCTTTAAAGTCAGATTGTAGTTCCATAGGGATACACTCGACTAATCCTCTGCTTTTAAGATTTTATTTGTGCAATACATGGATGACAGGGTGGTTTGCAAGTGCATAATACAATAAATAGGTTTATAAATGCAACCTTTCTGCAGTACACTATAGAGTAAAATACAGTATCGCTAAAGCATTTAACGCCTGTCATCTCCTCATTTGTATTTCAAATTGCAATGTTCCCATTTTCTCATCTGGGAGGCTTTTTTTTTTAAATACATTTTTATAAATTAAGCAGGAACAGATTTAATAATAATAACATGAACGTAGATTCTTTTCATCTCCAAGGATCTCCAATTGCTTTGCAGACATAGCAAAGCAACATACAAATAATACGTGGAAGGATCCATTCACCTGCTGTCGAAATGGAGCAACTGTTTAAGACCTACATGGCAACACTGCCGAGCGTTAAGGGCAGGACATGAAGGATCCTGTAGCGGGTTCACAGAAAGTACAGGGAGGACGTGGAGAGGAAGAATGTAATTAACTACTTTGGAATTTGGCCAGGTCTGCCAGGCTAATTCCTCACAAAAAAGTGCAGTGGGATATTTATTTAACTCTATACAAGCAAAAAGCAAAGTTCAATGAAATTGAAATGCAGCCAATTTAATACTGATATAAGGAAATAAATAATAAGGATTAATAAAGAATTAAAGGAGGACAATATAATTAATGCCAAAGAACATGGTTATGGAAAATAAATCCTGCCAAGCTAGTTTCATATATTCTGTATGAGATTACAGGTTTGGTTAATAAAAGTAATAGTGTAGCTGTACTATACTTGGACTTCTGCAAGGTGTTTGACTTGGCACCACATGCTTTTTTGATTAAAAAACGAGAATGATACAAATTCAATGTGGCACATATTACATGTATTAAAAGCTGGCTAACTGACAGCCTCAATGTAATCGTAAACAGGGAATTATCATTGAGTGGATGTATTTCTAGCAGCATCCTGCAGGGATGTCTTCTTGGCCCTATGCTATTTAACATCTTTATCAATTACCTGGGAAAAAAAACCCAAAATCGTCAATCACAGTCAAAAAATGGCTTTTCAGTAACATTGTGTCCCCAGAAGAAAGGAAGAACATGATCCGGTGACTCATAACCACCACTTCCTCTAAGACCTTCATGTCCTTTGGCATTCTCCCATCCAAGTACTGGCTGGGTCTAACCCTGCTTTGCATCTGAGATCACAAAGCGAGACTGTATGCAGGCCTACTCTGCTCTTGTGTTTGGACCCAGCCATTATATTACAGTGTCACAGGTACTGGCACTAGGACTTTTCCACCGCAGAGATCGCTATCCTGATCTCCCAATGAATGGAAGATGAAGCCCATGAATGAAACTCATGCATACAACACGGTAATGCAAAACCATTGACAGAGAATAAATTACCATCTCTGCAGAGCAAAAACGTGATATTTATTTTAATACTATGTATTTTAAAATTTAATTTAAGAGACCAGCTGTTTCAGCTTCTCTTATAAGACCTTAATTGGTATATAATAGCATAGTTAATTAAATACAAATCAATAGTTTAAACAACTAATTGATATTTAATATGTATGGGAAAAAATAACTTAGTTGTAATATAATTAACTCAATATTAAATAAGCAATGGAATTGCAATTATGCCTTTACACTGATTATAAAGTTTATTGTTCTTTAATAAACTTGCAATTAGGCAGGATGAGCTGGAAAAATTATTAAACAGGTATTATTGGGCTATTAAACATTTATTATCATCCCTGGTGGGATACAGCTACACAATAGTCCATAGTATGATCATGCTAATAAACCTTTACTACTCCTTTGCTCTGGCCTTTAGTATGCTGGTTGATCAGAAACCTTGCTCCCTGCATGACTTATGGGTATTGTAATTGCCTTGAAAGAAGGTAATTAAATTGCAAATGAAAGTGAGAAAAAATCTGATGAGGAAAAGCAGGAGGCT
Source organism: Chelonoidis abingdonii (assembly GCF_003597395.2). Taxonomy (NCBI): domain Eukaryota; kingdom Metazoa; phylum Chordata; order Testudines; family Testudinidae; genus Chelonoidis; species Chelonoidis abingdonii. The sequence continues at coordinate 4,748,823 of NC_133786.1, read as the reverse complement.
TCTGTAATTTGGCACAGCAAAGCGACAGCACCTCTTCTAAATCATGTGTCCTCTCCTGCCTCTTGCGTTATTACCTGTAGATTCCAACTTCAGTAAACACCATATTTTTCCCACCTGAACTCCCCTTCTGATTTTCATTTAGTAACTTATTCTTCATTTCCTATCCCTAAAGCTGCTGCATGGCAATGTTGAGGCCATTACAAAGATGGCCATCCCCACCCCAGAGACAGCTGCATTTTGGTGTTCGTTCAAATGATCTTTATTATTGCATAAGTGAGGAGTGAGTGTTAGAGTTGTGGTCGCATTCTAATTTCTGCTCTAGCAACCCCCGCCAGGCCAACTCTTGAGCTGATCTTTTCTGTTCTTTGTCCCCAGTTTTTATAAGAAGGTCTATGATGAATCAGTGTAGTTGCTTTGGAGTTAATCAAAATGTGGAAAAAATCAGCGCGTCTTACCATATATTCCAAGTGAACTATTTCATTTCAAGCAACTCGAATGACTGAAGTGGGAAACGTCAGACATGACTTGTTTTACAGTTCTCACAGGGGGAGAAAAATTAAGCCACATAGGAAGAAAATGTGGATCATTGGATAGTTTCAAAGTTATGGGATTGGACACAGGTGGGTTACAACCTTTTTCCAGTGGGATTGTTGCAGCGCCCTGATGCCAGAGGATTTCAAATGTTGGATGTGGGCTTAACTGTCTTAGCCATAAGTTGCCCTTAGCCACTAGGAGTGTGTTTATGCTGCCTTGTAAACTGGCTTGTGGACACAGTGCTTCCAAGCCCAAACTTTAGCATCTATTGCAGTTGCCAGACTCGGATCTCACAGCCATGCTAATGCTCCCATAATGCACTGCAGAGACCTTCTAACTCAGATTTGGGGCTTGACTTGCCTCCACACTGCAAAATGACAAAGCTTGGAACCGAGTCACAGTGGGACTTGGCTCTGACCCACCCCCAGCAGGGTACCAGGTCCTGAGCGCGTGCTGACCTGAGTCAGACAGATTTGAGTGTGGACAGAAGTGGGTTTGGGCTCAAATCTGAGTCAGAGCCCAGGCTTAGTGTGCAGTATAGACATACACTGAAGGGCATGAAGTGGCAAGCCATCTTTAGGCAGCTGAGAGCTTAGAGGTCGCACAGAGCCACCTTAAAGTACTTTATCTTTCAAGGTGTTCTTAAGTATGTAATGGTGCTGTTCTCTATAAAAGCTTTATCAAGGTCTCACAAATTTGCAGCATAAATTATTATAATACTGTGCTCCTTTCATCTTAGGATCTCAAACAGCTTAATAAGTATTCATTATCACAACCCCACTATGAGGCAAGCTGGAGATAGAGCCCAAACTGGAACATGCTAATCCAAACTCTGGACAAGTTCTGATCCAGACCTAAACCTCACCGGTTGGAAGCATCCACCCTTCTGACCTCTTTTGAAGTTCACCTAGTGCTAGTGAAAACATAGTCAACAACAGCAAGCGTGTGTGCGGGGGGGAGGTATTTGCAGAAAAGAAATATGTAATTGCACTTCAGATTCAGTAACAGAAAAACACTGACTCCACAGTGGAACTGACTGCTTTGGGTAATTAATCTAATTCTGTTACTTTAATTACACTTTGATAGCATGGTGTTCATTGCAGGCTCGATAGGGATCAATAGTATTTTGCTTTCCTATCTATAAAGGCTTAAATGCATCTTGCTTACTTCTATGGGCTTTATATATTTAAACAGTGTTAGATCTTTTAGATAATTCCAACAGATAAATAGCTCTGTCTTGTTTGAGAGAGAGAGAGAGGCCTGGTCTACACTACGCATTTAAATCGATTTAAAGAGCGTTAAATCGATTTAACGCTGTACCCGTCCACACTACAATGCCCTTTATGTCGATATAAAGGGCTCTTTAAATCAATTTCTGTACTTCACCTCGACGAGAGGAGTAGCACTAAATTCGATATTAACATATCGGATTACGGTTAGTGTGGACGGAAATCGACGTTATTGGCCTCCGGGCGGTATCCCACAGTGCACCACTGACCGCTCTGGACAGCAATCTGAACTCGGATGCAGCGGGCAGG
>NC_133786.1:4666631-4745186 GCF_003597395.2 Chelonoidis abingdonii | reverse complement strand
CTACGGAAGTGCTACCCACAATGCAACGCTTCAGAAATCGACGTTAGCCTCGGAACATGGACGCACAACGCTGAATTACTGTGCCTAGTGTGGCCGCATGAAATCGAAATTATAATATCAGTTTTATAAAACCGATTTTAGCAAATTCAATTTTATCCCGTAGTGTAGACGTGGCCAGAGAGTGAGTTTTCAGCTAGGTGCTCCCTATTCTAGTTGGCACCTTGTATTTGGAATGGAGCAGAGCTATTGAGTTAACAGCTCCTGGGGCTATTCTCCATTTGAAGTGACCAGACACTAGGGATAACCAATAGAAGTTAGCAGAAGGCATCTATTATTCCACTAATAACCATCCCATCTATTTTTTATTTACATTGGAATAGCCCACATTTTTATATTTGTCAAATACAAAGATAGCAATGACCAGCATGGCCTTGGTGTTGTGGTTTGGGGCTGGGACTGGGAGACAGGAGTGCCAGCTTCTAAGCCTCGCTGTGCTGCTGATTTACTGGGGAGCCAATCCTGCTCTCAACTGCCAGGAAAGACCCCAATTCAGGAAACCATCCAAGCATGTGCCTAACTTTAAGCATTGATTTCAATGGGACTATTTACATGCTTAAAGTTTGTTAAGTACCTTCCTGAAGTGGGGCCCTATGGTAGCAAGAAGTGAAGATTCTCAGCTTCAGGATGAGGTACTATGTGACAATGGACAAATTGCTTCTGGGTCTGATCCAAAGTCCACTGAAGTCAATGGAATATCTTCCTGCTGTATTTTCCACTGCATGCATCCAATGAAGTGGGTTTTAGCCCACGAAAGCTTATGCTCAAATACATTTGTTAGTCTCTAAGGTGCCATAAGTACTCCTGTTCTTTTTGCTGATACAGAGTAAGACGGCTACCACTCTGAAGTCAATGGGAGTCTTTCTATTGGTTTCATTGTGCTCTGATCCAGATAATCAACGTATTTAGATGGCAAACTCCCTATCAAATCACTTGCAGTTAGGCACCTCAATACTGCTGAGAATCTGTGACTTGGTTTCCCCTTTATCATCATACCTGTCCACCCAGGGCATTGTGAAGCCCAATCAGTTAGTGCCTGGGAAGCCCTTTGGATAGTTGGACGGATGGTGCTGCATAAGTGCCACGTATCACTATGTACCACACGTAAATGAGAAAGGTGCCCCTCATGGGTCAACTCTGTGATCCCTATCCAGGTTGCACAAGTCCAATGGGTTTATACACATAAGTAAGTGCTGCCCAGCAGGAGCAAGGGTTGCTTGTAAAAGGGGGATAATATCACTTCCCAACTTCAAGGGGGTTATGTGAGCATAGTGCATTAAAGATTGTGAAGTGCTCCAATACGACAGAAATGGGGTCCTGTGAGTACTGTAGGTGGATTGCTGTGTATAGTGCTCTCTGCTGTAAAGCTCCCAGCACCTTCTGCCATTGCGCTTTGCTGTCTTCCCTTTCTCATACCTGCATCACTTTGTGACATCAGAAGTGCTCTTCTGGTGACAAATGGGAGCTGTATGAAGGGACCACAGAGGCACTAAGTAAACATCAAGGGGGCTTTGATCTGCATGGCTCTGTAGAATGGGGGAGCCCCCAAAGGCAAGCCGCATCTGGGACATGGTACCTTAATTTTCTCCACCGTGGCGCAGGAGAATTTTTTTGAAGAATGAGGGCTTTTTGCTGTGCGGTGAGATAGACACATAGGGAGAAAAGCGCGCGCACACAGAGAGAGAGAGTGAGAGTTCTGGAAAATCCATGCTCAGATCTGCTTCTCTGCTTTTAACTGATAGTCAGTAACTCCCAGTAAGAAATTAAGGGATCAAAGCAAGAGGCTGTCTGGGACCTTAGCCTTGAGCCACTGTGAGGGCCAGCAGTTTGTTTCGAAAGGGCAAGAAATCTCAAGTCAGGTTTATCTCTCCTTCAAGGCCCCACGTTGCATTTTATCACATAGTTTGCGGAGCGAAAGGGATTAAGAGGCCGAGTCCTTGTCACTGCTGCACGTTATGGAAGGGCAGAGATGCCTGGTACATTGCACCCAGCATAGAAACAGCATGAGAGGCAAACACCTGAGAGATGGGATGCGGAGGGAATGGCTTTCCCATCAGGGACGGGACGCTCAGACGCTTCTCTGGAGAAACTATTCAATCTGCTTTCCCTGGCCGCTTCCTTCTTGCACAGGAGACCTCCGTCTCGACGACCCCTTTGCATTGCACTGACAGCGGGGTCGGCGGATGACACCTCCTTTGCCCTGTCCTGCCCACCGTGGGCACCTTTGGCTTTCTCCTGGCTGGCCTGCCAGCTAACATGGTTGTTGCTCTTTCACTTTTAGAACTGGGTCTCCCGAGAAGAGGATGCTGCCTGGTCCTGGGGTTCATGTACAAGGAGAAGTATCAGAGAATGACTGAAGGTAAGTGACTGCCCTACATGCCACATGGGCTCTCCCCACAACCCCACACTTCTTGTATCTCTCACCTCTGCCAACTTTCTTTGACAGTTTCTACTTCTCCCCATATCTTCCCCTCTCCCCCACATTATTATCCCCTCCTCTCTCTTTATTTCCGTTTCTCCGACACGTCTTCTCCCCCCCAACCCCTTCTTCTATCAACCCTTCCCCACACAGGTTTCTAGATGAGGGATACAAATGCTTTCTGCTGTGCATGTTGCTATGAATACAGGGAAAATCCTTGTCCCCTCCTCAGTGATGGCAAAGATTCCTAACAGCAGCAGAACCAGATCCCCTTCATGACCCAGTGCAGGAGGGCAGAGAGAGGACCAGTAGAGGAGTAGGTCTCCCACTCCACAGATCCACTGGTTGTGCTCTCTGCCCCTTGGGGAGGACATGCAGGTGCCACATGGGCTGGTGAAGTTCTGAGATTGCAGAAGCAGAAACCAGATGGTTTACTGCCATTCCACATAGAGCTTGTGAATAACAGATTTTTCAGTCCCCTGGCAATTCCAAAATATCAGGGGAGGGGGAAATCATTTCAGATGGAACTGAAAATGATTTTTTTATTTTTTTGTGGCAAAACAAAAGTCAAACAAAATATATTTTTCAGGTTGAATGAAACATTTCATTTCAATTTTGATCATGTTTCATTCCCTTTAAAAAATAAAGTTGAAGAAAGTCACTTGGAACAGAAAAATTAAAACATTTCATTTTAAATATGTCAAAACAAAATGTTTTGACTTTTTTGGATTTTTTTAAGTTTTTTTTTTCCAACAGAAACAATTTGGCAGACCAACATGAATTTGTGAAATGTTTTGGTGTTGCAGAATCTTCATTCTTCATTGAAAAATGTTTTGCCCAGTTTTAGTTGCACAGCCAAATGTGGGAAATTACTCACGGACACTTGCTTTGGCCAAATCCAAGAGATTTGGCTACACACTGGCATTAGGCTTCCTTACATTGTGTCTTCTGAAACCCAAACTGTGATGATCTTTAGCCCTTACGAAGGCTTACACATGTTTTGAGTCCATCAAGGGCCTGATCCAGTGCTGACATGAGACAGCTTATACTGATTTCAGTGGTTTAAGATTTGTTTTCTGATGTGGCAATCCAGTCTAGTAGTGAGACTAGGAAAGCATGAGAGGAGTGATATGAGTTCTAGTCCCAACTCTACCACTTATTCACTATAACCTTGGGCATGTCACTTTACCTCTCTATGCCTCAGTTTCCTATCTGTAAAAGGGGACACTTTCTTTTGCAAAGAGCTGCTGCACTGATTAATCATTATGTGTAAAAAGTACTTCCCTTGTGGAAAAGACAATAAGTATGCTTAGTATTTTTATTTTATTCATACATCACATTCCCGGAAGAGTACTGTCCATAAGATGGCTGCTCTTCTGGGTAGCATAAGGACTTCTGACTCAGGAGAGCTAGGTTCAGATGACCCTGGGCAAATCATTTAGGATACAATTTTCAAAAATGCCTGAATCCCATTTTCAAAAGCACCAGACTACGTTTCATTGAAAGTCAATGAAATTTAGGATCCTAAGGCCCAGATCTTCAAAGGTATATAAATGCCTAAATCCTGTGGAAATCATAGGGGAGCTAAGCACCAAACCTGCTCTGGCGCTTTAGAAAATCCCACCCCTCTGCATCTGGAGGCATCTAAATACCTTTGAAAATCTGATTCTCTGTGCCTCAGTTCCTCATCTTAAATTGGGGCTAATATTGCCTCCCAGTGAGGATGGCTTCTTTAATGCATGCGAGGTGCTTGCACACTGCAAGAACCTAGAGAGAAGTGTAAAGTGTTGTTATATATTCCATCCATCTCCAAAGTGCTGTTCTAGCAATGGTTAATCCATCAAAAAAGATGAATAATTATGAGTAGAAATAATTAAATAATAAAGAATATTTACACTCAAAAGAGTGAACATCTCAATTTCTGTCAGCTTCCGCGCTTGAGTTGTTTGTGAAGCACCCTCTGTGATTTATGCCAGGTCAGAGAATCAACAGAGAGGAAATAAGGTTCCTAAAGCAGCACCAAACAGGAGATTTGTGTCAAGTGCACAGCAAGGAGAGTTTGGCCATAGCAGGATTACTGTTAGGGAAGGGATGGAACAGGTTGGGTTGAACAAGAACTGACTCAAATCCTCAACCTGCTAACTTGTGTGAAAATGACAAATTGCCTTGTCTTCACTAGGATTTTACCTCGTGTTAGTTACCATGTGTTAGCTAAAACCTTTTTCCCTAGTGAAGACTCACCCTAGGGGCATATGCTATGGGAGTAAGGATGGCAGAATCCGGAGCTTACTTTGCCTGATTTCTACAATATGTTCATGCCACTTGGCCTTTCATACTAGTGTCTGGAACCAGAATCAGCAGTATAAAAACATTCTGAAAGATATTTGAGGTACAGTGGGAGCACTTGGGAATCTCCTGGGAGAACCTGATCCTGCATAATCAATGTTCCTCTGGATAAGTGTCTGACTTCCAGAGAATTCCAGTTATGTTTCTCCCTAAGCATCTAGCTAATTTCAGCCTCAATGTGGTTTTATGTTAGACTAAGAAAAGAGAAATGTGAAAGAACAAAAATAAACTCTTTGTGAGGAGCAGAGAGAGAGAGCACAGTGTGTTTGTCTCATTCTGCACAAGCAAATAGTTACCAATATTTGCAGACAATAGGCTCCTTAGATTTAAAGATGCAGTAAAATAAAAACAAAATCATAGGCTTTCCATAGCTACATACTCCACCATTAATCTATTTGTACTGAAAATGGTCCTGGATGAAAATTCCAGACCCAAACACCCCTAAACTTTGGGGAGTTTCCAGATCCAAACTTTGCAGCTGGCCCATCTCTAATCTGAACCAAAGTGGACTTCAGAGATCTGGTCATCCTTACTAGAGCAGCTGGTACTTACTTCACTGGTCTCCAATTCTACCATAGGGATATGTAGAAAGATGGTTTCCCTTTTGAATTTTGCCAAATAAAATATCTTCCTCTTTATTGCATTAGAATGCTAATGAATAGCCCTATCAATAATTATGGGGTGTCCAAAGGAATTAAAAACAGACACAGACAATGGAGCAATCTGCTAATTATGCTTCATGGGGTCTCCATCATTGTGGAAATGGGTAATTACATCCATCACTAGAACCATGCTGGCTCCTAACGATAATGCTTTTAAAGTGCAGCTGTAGTCAGAAAAATGTAGCCTTGCCTACACACAACAGTTGTATCACTTTAACTAGGCTCATAGGGGTACAATGCCCCCTAGTGTGCTCACAGTTATAAAAGTGCTTATACTCGTGTAGCTCATCCTGTGCAGGATGAGTATAAGTGCTACTGGCATAGATACTTTTATATTGGAATAACTGTGTCTACACTAGCAGCAGAGAATCCTGTGGCACCTTATAGACTAACAGACGTTTTGGAGCATGAGCTTTCGTGGGTGAATACATGCATCTGACGAAGTGGGTATTCACCCACGAAAGCTCATGCTCCAAAACGTCTGTTAGTCTATGGGTGCCACAGGATTCTCTGCTGCTTTTACAGATCCAGACGAACACGGCTACTCCTCTGATACTTGTGTCTACACTAGGGGTTGTACCAATATAACTAAATCAGTAAGAAAATTACAACTCTAACTGATATAGTTATACCAGTACAAAATCTGCTGGTAGACTGGGTTTTACTCCTTTTCCCCCTTCGTCAGCTCTAGAATGAGTATTCTATGGATTTGTCTAGACTAGAGTATTAATAGAGTTATAGCACATGTTAACTGATTGTCAGGTAACACATGTTAATTAACATGATTGTAAATACGAATGTAGATGCTTCTGAGATGTTTGTTCCCATCTGACACTTTAGAGTGTCCATGAACACACATTTGTGGAGTGTCTGCATTAGCATTTCCAATTTTGTTAGTTAGCATGTGTTAACTGGCAATCAGTTAACACGTTACAAAAGCTCTAGACTAGACAAGGCCTTAGTGTCCCCCAAGAAAAGCTGGGATCTGCAACCCAACATCTGGCATTACAGAATCAAGTTTCAGTGCTCCTAACACTTGTGGTGATGCACAACGAAGAATCAAGGGCTCTGATGCAGAGGGCAGAAGAGAATCCAGCTTTCTGCCTCCAGCTATATCAGACCTGCAAAGCTTATGTCAATAAAAGCCTGGTTGAGTTGGATACAACTCAAAGGTGTATGGGGAGCATGAGAAGGTGCCATTCTTACACAGTCACTTTCTGATCGTCCCCACACTCTGATTAATGATCGGGTGTTCTTTGTGCCTGGATCACTAGTGGTACGTGGCTCTGAGTTGTAGTGAGGAATTAAGCTGGTGACAGTTGTAGTCAGAGGGAGAGCGCTGAGCTATCTGTAGTGACGGCCTTGCAATAAAGAAGCGTTAGAGTTAATCTTCTACCATCTGTCTTCATTCTGCTAATAACTCACTCAGTCAAACACTGCAGACTGTTTGTTAACATTCAGAAACAGATACATAATCAAGAGGAATGTGCCATTTAGTCATTAAGGGCCAGATCCTTTCTCCGGCAGAACTTCCATTGGCTTCAGTGGAAGTTCTGCCTGAGCAGGGAGTAGGGGCAGCATTTCCAATCTTGAGCACATAAAGCCAAGCACCTAAGCCATTGTATAGCATCCAACTGAATGCCCTGCAGCTCAGAGGTTCTGTGCTCTTTCAGCTTGTATTGACTTCAGGCCACTTACTTAGGAGCCATGATGTGGACATAGATGGTTGATGTTAGGGTCCCACATTTCAAAATTTTGGCTTAGGTAATAAGCTCCAGATTTGCCCTAAAATTAGAAAAACTGAATCCTCTCCCTCTGTTCAGTCCAACCGTCCTCCAAAGCCAAAAATCTACAGTAAATCCCCAGTTCCAGCAATGAGGGTGCCCTTCAACCCAATGGCTGGTACGTGAGACCCCCTCCTTGGTTATGCCAGCAACTTATTCTCACATCAGCCTGGCATTATTCCCAACTGGCTTCCACCTGCCCCCTCCCTGTACTTTCCTTCCATTCACTCCTTGATGGCCAAAAGCAGAAATTCAGGAGTGTTTTCCGCTCCCACTCTCTCTTCTCCTGTTTTTGTCATCTTGCCAGATCTATACTGAGTCATTAGCGGTCGTCGCAGCAACAATCATGGCATTTTTTGGCTGCCAGTCATAAAATGACTAGCGGGAGCTATTAAGCACTAGGAAGTGTCAGCCTACTCCTCCACCACCTGTTCCGGCAAGCCGCCGGCTGCTAGATGGTGCCCGTGACTGCTTCCCATTTGCAGGAGAATGCACATGCCATGCTCACTCTCCTGGCTTTCCTGTCTCATGCTCTGCTCAAGCCGTCTGCAGAGGGAGGCTTGTATGCTCCCTTCCGTAGTGGGGAGGGGAACACAGCTGCAGAAAAGCAGGCCAGGGCCCTGCGGAGGGCAACGGCAGCTGTGTGGAACCCTCTCCGTGCTGTGAAGCTGCCGGCACCCCCTCAACAGAACACTGTGCAGCTGACAGGCCTGGTGGTAAAAGGAGATGTGGCCGGGGAGAGAGGCTGCTAGTAAGTCAAGGAAGAGCTGGTCAGTGCAGCATGTTCCCCTGCCTGTGCAGATTGATTTCCATGAAACAAAGGTGCACATAGTAGGATGAAATACTGCTGCTCGGAGGAGAAAGAACTCCTCCTCCATGCCATGCTAGCCCCATCTCTAGTCAAGGCAAAACCTAACCATTTTGCCAAGGGTCACGCAGCAAGTCGGGGCAGAACTGGACTAGAATCCAGGTCTCTGGACCCCATGCCAAGGCTTTGCCATGTTGCTGTACAGTTCCCTATGAATCAGTGACTTCTAGTTAGAATATCCACTAGCACATCATTGGTGATCCCACTGCAGAGGTATTTACATTAGGTGCACAGGTCTCCAGCAGCTTTTTTCCCCCTACACGAAAGCCATGTAAAACTTGGTTTAAATAGCATGTTCTACACGTAAGGTATCTGAATGCACTATACAGAGCACTGAGTTAAACCGTAGCATTGCAGCCAGAGGCAGTCATTATGTGCTGACCAGTAGTTCCCATGTAGCAGTGTACACTGCACCCCGTTTTACTAAGATAATGAGGCCTATCAAATATTACCCTCTGGCAAACATGTAAAGCAAGCTCTCATACTGAGGGTGTCATAGCCTACCAGAAGGGATTGTCACTAAAGACCACTCAGATATCATGGGGCTACCGGTCAAATCTACAAGTGGGTAACTAGTGATTCGAAAATCTCCAAAGATTGTGGGGTGTCAAGCACCCAAAAGGTTTAGCTCATTATCTGAAGTCAATAAAACTCTCTCAGTTTGCCAAGATGGGGTAGATACCCAACCCATACCACCTGGCTCATGAGATCTGGAGTTCTTTCAGCAGGCCCCATGAAGTACAGAGCTGGAAATTCCAGACTAGCATTAGCAGTTGATTCCAGCTGGCCAACTACATTTAGGAATGGAGCAACTGATTTACTGAGGTACAGATTTCTGGGGGTATTGGTCCCCCAAGAGAAACCAATAGAGAAACTGGCAGAAACCTATTGAAGGTTTGTAATGGCATCTACTGGCATTTCTACCAGAAGGAAAATAAAAACCGATTGGGAAAAGCAGTTAGCAGAATGCAGAGTGTGATTGCATGTGATTTTCGACATGGAAAGAGGAGCAACTTCAGGCTCAGCTAGAGTTTTGGGTGAAGCTTCACTGTGGGGAGAGGATCTTATTTTATCTGAACTGGTTTGTTTGTCCCTATTCTTATTCCTCTCCCCGCCTCAGCTGAATGCACACTGATGTTCCAGTGTAATGCTTTGAGAGGTGAATGACATTTCTTTAAAAACAATCTCTTGCCTTCTGTTCGCTGAGGACAATGAAGAGAGTGGTGGGGAGCAATCTGCTGTTGGCACGTGTGTGTCTTTTCAATCTGTCTCCGATGTTTTCTGGGAGCTTGTCTAAGGGGTTCAGATAACTAGGAGAGGGACTGCCAGGGAAATAAACAACTTAAATGCCTCCTGGAGCCCTTTCTGGAGATAACCTCGTTTTGTGGCATTTCAGTGGCTGGATGATGTGCCATGAGAAGACCACACTTTCTTATTTCCAACATTCTTACTGGAAGTTCCCAAACATGGCAAAAGAAGACCTATGAAAGAAAAGAAAAAAAAGAGACAAATCCTTAGACATTTGGGTTTCTGGGGAGGTGCAATGAGGTAAATTTCCACCCCTGCTAGGCCAGGAAAATAGCTAGAAATCGGGACCCCACATACAAATTCATTTTGTGGTCTCACATCTTCATCTTAATTAAATATCTAGACCTCAAAACATCTTGAGATCCCTTCCAGTCTTACAATTCTATGATTCTAATTTTGGCTTTCTCTAGTCAGAGTGAGTGCAGGATTCAAAGAATAGATGTGAGTACAGGGCAGGATTGAGGTGCACTGGCAGAACTGAGGGAGGACCTGGGATGGAAATAGCAAAAGGGCTGCAGATCGGGAGTGAGGTGCATTCGCACCATTGTATGCTGGTCCAGAATTTTAATAGCAGAGGGGATGGCAGATCAGGAATGAGGTACATTGGGCAGAGCTGAGTGAGTGCCCAGGACTTAGAATAGCAGTGGGGATTATAGGTCAGGACTGAGGTGCACTGACAGACACCAGAACTGGAATAGCAGGGGATAGTATTGCTCAGAATGAAAGGAACATTGGCCAAGCTGCTCAGGATAGGAATAACAAGTCTGCTTCAGTTCAGGATGGACATGCATAGACATGGATGTGCAAGCGCCTGGGAATAGCAGAGCTGTTACAGATGAGAATGGAGAGTGCCTGGCAGAAATGTGCAGCTGCCCCCGCTGCTCCTGTTTCTGGCTGGCGTTGTCAGCTCCACACTTTCATGAGCACCAAATCCACACAATGTGTCTAGATTTGCTATTTGTTTTATGTGCATCATTCTGAACTCCTGCGTGTCTCCAGTTTACAGATAAGATTCAGATCCACAGCAGAAAGAAAAAGAAGAAAAAAACCCGAATTGTGCATGCAGATGAAAGCTGTTTTTATGGTTTATAATTATCTCATACCAGTCATCAGAATAATTATAACTCCTGCATATTAATAATTGAATTGGAATCTCAGCCTGCACCACAGATCACAGAACGGAAAGAAAGCTCATAATGCACCTTGGTCTAAATTGAACAATTGGTAAAATTGTAAAAAGTCATTATTCCCAGTCCCTGATGCTGGAATTAGTGAGATATTAGTGCAATTAGTTGATTCTTCCATTTGAGGCTTCCATCATTTTGTTTCTAATTTAGAATAAATATAAAAGCCCACTTGTGCTGCTGAGCAGATTATCTGTCCTGCTTAAGGGTAGCTAATATGGTGGCTGTCATCAAAGAGAGATACAACTTACTCGTTTTCATTTGTTTCCCTGTTAATTTGGTATCTTTTTCTCTATGAACTTTTTTTTTAATTATAAATGGGGGATGGGATTCCCTGCAAAAGCAATGGGAACCTTAGCATGCATTCTTCTTGGAGCCATATTGTTCACGATCCCTTCATTAGCTGATCTCCAAAGCCAGCAGCAGGGCACAGTGCGAGCTTTGTCTATAAACCTTGCCACTATCATCAGCCAAAAAAGGTCTGCCTTCTCTGCAGCTTGGCAGCTTCATGATGGGAGAGCTCGCTTTACCCCAAGCATTGTTGCTTTCATCTTGCCGAGAAGACACAATTGCAAGTGATTAGGAAAGGCATCTCCTGTATAAACTGTGCTGAGCCTTTTGTTCTTTATCCACCAAAGGCATTTGCAAGAGGAGGAGAAGTAAGTGCCAGAGAAGTTGCTTAAGATACATCCTCATCTGTGGGGGCCTCACTGAAACATCTCTGATGCGTCCCTTGCATGTTAGGCAAATGAGGCAGTGATGGAAGTTAAACCTGAGAACAAACAAACAAGCCTGTGTTTTGTCAAGTGTCAGGCAGACATTTTGCTTCTGTCAGGCCAGCTGGAAAGCTGGGTAAAAAGCAGGCACCTCACTGGAAAAACAGATGCTGCTTCTGAGCTAAGCTTAAACCAATTACACCCACAACTTACCCATGTGCACTTGCAATATATGTGCTGATGTGGGAGAGAATGCATGTGTGCACCACTGCCATCTACTGGGCAGAATTGGAACTGCTCCATTTTGTTTCATTGTGCCTATAATGTTATTAGCAAGGTAGGTAAAAGCAGTAGGGACCTGTGCTTTTTGGAGCAGAAGAATCTGAATTTTATCCCTGATGCTTCTGAAGAGTGGACATAGTATGCAGTATATTGACACCTGTAAAGTCCTAGGGAGGCTACAGAATTGTTACAATATTTATGAATTGTATACATTGATTTCAGTTTTGGTTCCTCCGAAAATACAGAAAAAGATAGTGAACTCTCTCTTAAATTATGTAATAGAATTTGATCATTTCCCCGTAATCTTAGATCCACAAGTATATATACGGTAACCTGTGATCATGTAGTTAAAGACTGTAGATAAAATTTTTAAAAGGGACTTAGGAAACTACATACTATTTACTGTAATGGGACTTAGACTTCTAAATCACTTAGGGCTAGATTTTTAAAGTGGGATTTTCCAAAGTGTTTAAGAATGGGACTTCCTTCACGCCTATCTGCATCTGAGGTGCCTAAATACCATTTAAAATCTGGCCTCTAGTCACTTCTGAAAATGGGAGTTAGGGTCCTGAGTCGCAGAGGTTATTTTGAAAACTTTACCCTGTATCATAATGCATACAAGAAGAAGGCAGAGTTAAGGTTATGTGTTCCACCTTAACATTGACACTTCCTGACTTTTAAGTGTTTAACTGTCCTTAATATTGTATTCTTGGAGCTTTGGGCATTTAATTTCCTAGTTTAAAAAAATGTATGGGAAAGGGAAAAGAAAAGTGTGAGCCCTTTGTCAGACTAGCTACTCTTGGCACTGTAGGTTTATCACCAATACCCTGCTCTCAACCTATCTTCAGAATTATCCCCAAGACCACATGTTTATGGATTTCTCCTCTCCCCAAAGAGAGCTGTTGCAATGGACCTTAGCATCCTTTTGACAAGTGAGGGGGATTCTACTTTCCCTCCTATGTTTTTATGGGTACCAGGACAAAACATTTGCCAGCAGCTAATATATCATAAGCAGTGCAGGTCACTTCATTGACACAGTCTCCGCTAGACCAGAACCCAGCCATGCCGGTCTGTTTATACCATTAAGCCAGCTTTCAAATGATGCCATAAATCCTCTAGCAAGTCCTCCGAGCATCAGTGATAGGACATTACTGTGCTCAAGCTCCCAGTTCAGCTTCTTAATTTACCTTGAAGACAGTGCTCCCAAGAAGGGAACTCCAGACTCTGGCTCATAAAGCTTATATATGCATGTGCGAGTGGGTGCATGTACCCTGTGAGACACTGGGAAAGGACACACCAATTTCTCCAGAGTTTTGCAGGCCCCAGTGGAGACCAGCAATTGCATTGCAATGGAGATTTCCACAGGGTACTACAGCACCTGCAAACCTTGCCACCACAGGAAAAGAACTTCTAGCTTATGTCTGCCTGCATCTTGTGTATATTCACTATGGCCCATATCCTCCTCTGATGTAAATCGGTATCACTGAAGTCAATGGGTGTATGTATGTTCTCTCACACATACATGTAGAGATATACAGAGCAGATGGGATTGAAGTCACTGGAGCAATATCAGCTCGAGAGCTGCACTCAGAGACACCTCCTTTCTAGTGATAAATAGCAGGTGGATCATGAGCCAACTTAAGCAAATCTACGTTGTAGCTGTGGCCAGAAACTCACTGTAGAATTCACACATATACACTAATAAAGTAGGGGTCAACCAAAGCTGGAGGAACAGCAGCATTGGCAACAGCCGCACCTCTTCCTCCTCTTCTAGCCAAAACTATTCATGTCAAATTCAAGAAGAGCTTTGGACTGACCAGAACTACATTTTTCATCAAATAAAATGTTTGTCCAAAAACTTTGCCCAGCTCTAATTATAAGGATAAAATCCCTATATCTGGAGGTGCCCCAGGATTAAGTTGGAGAAAGCCACATGAGCACTTAGCTGGCAAGGGGGCAGACATGTAAGAAATGTAAATGATAGCGATCTGCTACATATGGGGATAGATGGAGTGAACTTCACCCCTGTTCAGAGGATCAACACATGTCTTGTGCAGTAGTTAAGTCCTGTGCATACACGTGAATTTAACCCACAGAGAGTAGCATTTAACTATAGTGCAGCAATCCTGCCTCCAATGCCCTATATGTGGGGGTGCGTCTATGTACAGTATTTGATCATGTAGGTATATAATAATTCTATAAATATATTAATGGATCTAATCCTGAAGCATATCAAGATTCATAACTTTCGATGACTTTTTCCCTTTGCAAAGACCTGGGTTTTATATAGATTGGGGGAGGAAGAGGGAAATGAAATATTCCATGACTAATAATTCTCATCAATATTCATAAAGGATGAGCTGCATGGTGCATGAGCCTCTAGCTTAAAAAAAAAGGAGGGAAGAAATTGATATTTTTAGAAGCAAATGCTAAATGAAATATTTAGGGTGAACTGGAAATAAACGTCCCTGGACTTCCTCACCTTCAGTTCAGACCAGGATATGCAGAGGAACTTTGAAAGAGCCACAGCAGAGTTTGAAATTCTACTTGGAAGCAGAGAGGCATTTTAGTTAGGGATAGGGTGTCGTGGTAGAGCTGGGACTTCTTTGCTGTAGGGGCTGTTGTTGTTAATTGTATTACAGGTGTGCCTAGTTTCCCCGACCCCCATTGTGCTGCGGGACACTGTCCAAACATGCAGCTCCCCTACCACCAAAGAATTTACCATCTGAACACCCAAGATAGGAAATGCAAACCAGAGGCAAAGTGTTTTGTCCCCGGTCACCAGCAGAGCCAGGATTAGAAGTGGGATAGCATAATTCCCAGTTTAGTTTCTTTCAGTCACAGGCTCCCTGGTCCCTGTGGCTAGACTAAACTTAGTGCCCCTGGACCAATACAGGTGAGCCTGGTCCAGCCAATTAAAGAGGCAGGGCTACACCTGGGCCTATAAAGGGCTGCTGCTGGGCAGCTGGAGGAGGAATTGATTAAGACAGGCTGGGCCTGGGGAGGGAAAACCACATTGGTCTGGTGCTAAGTCCTGTGGTGGTTTCCTCTCAAGCAAGGGGGGGTAAAAGCTTGGGGAGATGCCCTGGGGCTGCTGTCCTAGAGAGGAAGCTGAACTGATCAGAAGTGGGAGCCTGCCAGAGGCTCCTGTGAAGGGTGGAGCTGGAACCTGAGGGTAAGGCGGGAGTGAGTGAGTGAAGACTGTTTGTTTGTTTTTGTTAAGAAAGTGATTGGGCCTGGCAGCTGAACAGAAGCCCAGCCCATGACATTTACTTTCTAGCCTATGCTGCCTCTCCCACTACCCTCTTTCCACAAAACTCTTTCTGTTCCATTAATCCCCTTTGCAAATAGAACCCCATTTTGCCAAAGGTGATTCAAAAGCTGTAGGTCTGTAAAATGCCATGCATGTTGCTGGATCCCCATTTGACCCTTTAGGTAAGGGTATGCAGGTGGCCCTCTCTGGTCCCCTTTCCATGTCATTAATCAGTGTCACAGCTGGTTAGACAAGACTAGAACCTACCAGTTGTTGGCTGGGAGATCTCTGAGGAAAGCCCAGATACTGGTATTTTAACATGAAATGCTTGTTCATCAGATTCAGCACTGAGCTAATGCCCCAGGATGATACATGTCTTAGAGATGATCAAATAAGAATCCCAAATAATTAAAGACCAATCAAATCCTGTCAGTTATCAGGTAACTTATCTGCCAGTAACCGTTTCCACTTTTTGTTCAGGTAGTCCAATAGAATGAATCAAATAAGCTACCCCCAATTCCTTTCCCTGTTGGTCAGTGAATACATTATCAACAAACGTTTGGCTCCATTTTTTTGACCTGCTCTAGCAGTCACCTTCCACCTTTGTAAACTACCAGTACAATGTCCCCGGAGATGCTATTCTGGCAGGGTTGGGGCCGTGGTTTGTGTTGTGATGCAGGAGAGTCTGTGGCTGGCAGATGCTCAGCACATTGTCATTGTGAAATGTTGTGCTGGAGATTGTGGAAATATCACCTGCCTTCTGAAGTTGGGTGAAGCAATTTAAGCCCTAGGAAACTAGCTGATCCCCAGATGCTATCTGATAGCTTGGAATAGAAGTGGCCCACTGTGGGGGAGTGCTGTACCAGATAGGGAGGATTGATGGCCATGGAAGGCTGGGCAGTACAGGGCTATGTGGGAAAAACATATCCCACCCTGCCTCAAGCCCCCTCTGTCTCTCTTGCCTACTGTCTAGGCATGACCAAATTCTCCTCCCTTTGGGTTCTCAATCTGCCTCACAGCCAGGGCATGTCACAAGGCCAGTCTGGGTGAATAGGGTATGGAGGCAGGGGGAAGGCTGGGCAGGCAGGACTGGAAATTGTGTGAGGCTCTGTGCCTGCTCTGAGCTAAGGCGGGGAGGGACAAAGAAATTCTGATGCTAAGCAGTGTGGCTAGAGAGCTGAGGGGGCTGGGGAGTATGGAAGGAGCAAGGATGTGATCCTAAGAGGAGATGATTGTGTGGTTGGTGTTAGATTGGGGTACAGGAGATTATGAACTCTCCCACAGAGGTTCTGTCTGACTTTGGGCAAGAGAAACATGGTGAGAGGAAGGTCCAGATTTCAGAGAGATGTCAGCACCTGCCACTGGGGCTAGATCTCCTGATCTCTTAAAAATTGAGCCCTTAGTCTACCTGTGCCTCTGTTCCCCGTCTGGGGGTGGATAGTGACACTTCATACCCTGAGTGTTAAGGAAGAGGATAATGTCACTCGTGTCTGTGAAGTGCCCAGACAGTACGGCCATGGCAGCTAGGTACATATGTACATAGGCTGAAGGTTGAGGCAGCTCAATAGCCTGAGGTAGTCAAGACAAATGGGCTCCTAAGCGTTAAAGCTGCTGTGTTGAGGTTCTGAGTGTCCCAGGTGACACAGTGTTTCTGGTGGCAAAGGGGATGCCCAGAGAAAAGATGTTCCCATTTTGTTGCTGTGAGCATTTCGCTTCAACGGATTCTGAGGCAATAAGGCATCAGTAATTTTGCCGCTTTACACGAGCTCTGGTGCAGCCGCTCCTGGAGCAGTGTGTGCAGCGCAGCTCTCCACAGTGTAGGGAAGATGTAGCAAAGCCAGAGAGAATACTAACAATGGCAACAGAGTAAGTCATACGAAGCGAGGCTGAGGGAAGTGAATGTGTACAGTCTGGAGAAGGCTCAAGGGGAGACACGCTCCAAGTTATAAATACCTGCAGCAGCGGAAATGAAGGGAAGGAATTATTCATGGTCTCAGAAGAAGGGAGGGCAAGGAACGATGGCCTGGAGTGAAGGAAGGAGTTTAGGTGGAGTGGGGTGGGGGGAGGTGGAAGTTTGGAAGAGCCAAAGCTACTGAGGCCGTGGCATGAGCTCCCCATGGAGCTCATACTCCCAGCCCTGTGACACAACAGTGCTGGAGGTGCAGGGACTGTGGAGCTGATGTTAGTGAACAGCCCTGCAGGGTGCAGTGGGTCAGGCTAAGTGACCCATTTGGTCTGCACTGGCCCTGTCTATCTGCAATGGCATCCTATTAAATCCGTTGAAGGATGTGGCTTTCAGAAATGTAATTACCTAGTGATTTGTTTGGAGAGAGACAGCATTGCCAACCCCAGAAATCAAGAGTCAGCCCCCAAAAATCCTGAGATTGGCCCAAACTCCATGAGTTTCTCCTTAAGAATTATAGGGCTGACTCAGCTAGAGGGAAGGCCATGATGCACACTGGGAGATGTAAGCTGACTTTGGCACCAGATCCAGAGAGAATGGGCATACAAACACCCAATGCCCACAAGGCATTGCAGCGGCATTTCTGAAATGAAATTCTCAGCTTTTGGCCAGAAGTTTTCAATTTTTACTTGACACTTTCAGTAGAAATTTTTCTCTCACATTTTTTTTATTTGTTTTGCTTTTTTGTCAGCGTTTTCAGCAGGGGAGAAAAAAAACTTTTTTCCAAGCCTCTTTAGGAGGGCAGCATTTCCACACATACTGCCCTGCCAGCATTGCTCACACCCATACAGGTGCAATTTTCTCTAGGGGTAAGTGGTATCATTTAGATTCTGTGGCCTGTGCTGATTTTGGGCTCTGTTCTGAGTATGCCAATTAGCGTGAAGCATGGTGTTGAGTTTGTCCCGTGGACCGTGGGAAGTGTTAGTTTTGATGAATTTTTTGTTTAGGGGAAAAAAACTGGGGAAAAAGTTTCAAAAATGTCCTATTTCAACATCTTTGGAATGAAATGTTTTGACTTTTGATTTAGAAATGTATTTACAAAAAATGAGAGGTCAAAATCTAAAAGAAACAGCTCTAATTTATCAAAACAAAATGTTTTGATCAACCTGAAACTATTTTTTTTTCTGGATTTTCATTTAGTAAAAAATGTTTGAGATTTTTTTCATCCTGATTCAAGATGCAGGAAAAAATTTAGAATCGTGAAATTATTCACAGATTGCAAAATCCCTTTCCTGTCTAGCTGTTTTATATAATGTTTGTATGGTACGTACACAGAGAGGCAGTGTGGCCCAGGCGATAATGCACTGCACTTGGACTCAGGGGATCTGGGTTGAATTCCTGGTTGTGCTATTGACTTGCTATGTGCTATTGACTTGGGTAAGTCTCTCTCCTCTGCCAGATCTATTTTGACTCGAAACTCTTTTGGGCCGGGACAGTCTCTTATTTGTGTATATGCAGCCCCTAGCACAATGGGGCCTTGTCCTCATTTGTGCTAATATAATATAAATTACAACAATGCCCTTCACAGTGAGCTCAGCACATTCAACTGGTCCCTTCTCTGAGCTGCAAAAAGTCCCCCTTTCCTCCACATAAATAGCATCAAGATCTAGTTTCATTGCCTGGCTCTGTCCATCCTGGCATGCCTTTCATATAAAACAGACCTAGAATTCCTCAGAAGGCTTAATAAAACAGATGGGGTGGAATTTGGTCTTATGGCTTGACAACTAGTTCCCCTTGGATGGAAATATTTGCTTCCAGTGGGTGACAATGCTTTGAGCTCGTAGCCTTAGGTTCTGGAGCTTATTGCTAGTCCTCTCTCCAATGAATAATACAGAGACAGGAATATATCTGTGCATACATCTTCCATTCCTACTGTATAATTTAATGTTATCTTTGGGCATCCTGCTCCTGAGATGAAGAGATCACTTCAAACCTGCAGCCCCCAAGCATAGTCATTGGTTTCAAATGCCATTAAGTTTCATTATAACAAATAAACACTGCAATGACATTTATAAGTTACCGAAGAGCCCAGAAACACAAATATGAGGCAGATAAAGTGCATTTGATCAAAATAATTACTGCAGGCAATATCGAGCTTAGTCTGAGCTGGCAGCCGGGTGCCAAGTAATTTATAGGATTGCATAAGGCAAAAGTAGTGCACATTCCTTTTTTAAAATTATTCGGATGCTTATGTCTTTCCTCTGAGGCCAAAATAGGTTAGGTTAGCACCTTGCTGAAGGCAGCAAACCTTTGCTGAAGCCAAAAGCAGTGGCACTGCTATCTGAAAATGCTGCTCATGACTAGTGATGGGCCAAAACTGGGAATTCATAGCCGCACTCCCTTCTGCTTTCCGAGGAGGATTTGGTTCCTTGGATCATGGAATCATAGAATATCAGGGTTGGAAGGGACTTCAGGAGGTCATCTAGTCCAACCCCCTGCACAAAGCAGGGCCAATCTCAACTAAATCATCCCAGCCAGGGCTTTATCAAGCCGGGCCTTAAAAACCTCTAAGGATGGAGATTCCACCACCTCCCTAAGTAACCCATTCTAGTGCTTCACTACCCTCCTAATGAAATAGTGTTTCCTATTATCCAACTTAGACCTCCCCCGCTGCAACTTAGAATCATAGACTTTAAGGTCAGAAGGGACCATTATGATCATCTAGTCTGACCTCCTGCACAACTCAAGCCACAGAATCTCACCCACCCACTCCTGTAGCAAACCTATGTCTAAGCCATTGAAGTCCTCAAATCATGCTTTAAAGACTTCAAGGTGCAGAGAATCTTCCAGCAAATGACCCATGCCCCACGCTGCAGAGGAAGGTGGAAAAAAAACCCAGGGCCTCTGCCAATCTGCCCTGGAGGAAAATTCCTTCCCAACCCCAAATATGGCAATCAGCTAAACCCTGAGCATGTGGGCAAGACTCACCAGCCAGCACCCATTCTCTGTACTAACTCAGATCCCACCCCATCTAACATCCCGTCACAGGCCATTGGGCATACTAATAGTCAAAGACCAATTAATTGCCAGAATTAGGCTATCACATCATATCATCTCCTCCATAAACTTATCAAGCTTAGTCTTGAAGCCAGATATGTCTTTTGCCCCATGCGTCCCCTCGGGAAGCTTGGTTCCGAACTTTTCAGTCCTCTACATGTATAGAAACCTTCTCTAATTTCAAGTCTAACTTCCTAGTGTCCAGTTTAAACTCTATTTGTTCTGGTCCACATTGGTTACTGAACTTAAATATTTCCTCTCTTCTCCTGATAATTATTCCTCTGATATATCTATAGAGAGGCATCATATTCCCTACACACCTTCTTTAGCTTAGGCTAAACAAGCTAAGCCTTTGATTTTCCGTTCATAAGACAGGTTTTCCATTCCCTCAGATCATCCTAGTAACCCTTCTCTGTACTCTGTTCAGTTTGATTCAATCCTTCTTAAGCCAGAGACCAGAACTGCACACAGAACTTGAGTCATTGCTGCTTGTTCTGTCATCTGCACATGACAACACCTAGCTATCCTCTTTGGACCCCTTAAGATTTGAGGCTCGCTATCAACTCCCATCACTCTTTCTTTTCTGCAGACTAAACCCATGTTCCCTCAGCCTCTCCTCATAAGTATGTGCCCCGACCCCTAATCATATCTTGTTGCCCTCTGCTGGACTCTCTCTTCCAATTTGTTCACATCTCTGCCATAGTGGGGAGACCAAATTATGACACACTACTCCAGTGGTGTGCTATCATCGTGATCTGAAACAGGGAATATCACTTCCTTAATTGTGGCATACTGTTTCTATCTAATACAGCCAATTATCCATGCCTTTTGTTGGCAACAAGAAACGCACGACTTGTATCAGCTTTCCTGTCCACTATAATCCCCAGGTCCTTTTTGCGAACTGTGCTCTTAGCCAGTCGTCTCCATCCTGTCATCTTGCAGTGCACAGATTCTTATTCCAAGCTGCAGGACCTGCAATTTCCTTGTTGAACTCATCAGATTTCTTTTGCCAATCCTCCATAATGTCTAGGTCACTCTGGACCTATCCTACCTCCAGCGAATCTACCTCTCCCTTTACGCTTAGTGGTACTGCAAACTTGCTCAGGGTGCAATTGATCCTATCATCCAGTTCATTAATGAGGATGTTGAATAAAACCAGCCCCAGGACCAACACCTGGGGCACTCCACTTGATATCGGCTGCCAACTAGACATCGAGCCGTTGATCACTACTCATTGATCCCGACAATCTAGCCAGCTTTCTATCTAGCTTATAGTCCATTCATCCAATCCATACTTTAACTTGCTGGCAAGAATACTGTGGGAGATCATATCAAAAGCTTTGCTAGAGTCAAGATATATTACATCCACCACTCTCCCTATATCCACAGAGCCAGTTATCTCATCATAGAAGGCAATCGGGTTGGTCAGGCATGACTTGCCCTTGGTAAATCCATGTTGATGTTCCTGATCACTTTCCTCTCCTCCAAGTGCTTCAGAATGGATTCCTTGAGGACCTGCTCCATGATTTTGCTGGGGACTGAAGTGAGGCTGACCGTTCTGTAGTTCCCCGGGTTCTCTTTCTTCCCTTTTTTTAAGTATGGGCACTACAGTAGCCTTTTTCCAATCGTCTGGGATCTCCCCAGATCACTACGAATTTTCAGTCCAGGAGAAAATTCCTAAGGGGAATCGGAATAGGAAACAAGTGAAAAAGATGAATTACAATGGTTTCCCATGAATAGATTTATTTTGTATCATTTTTCTCCTTTCTGTAAATTCTCATGAATTTGCCCCCTAAGCTCTGGGGATCAAAGGGGAAATATGTTCATCAGGTTTGTGGGGGAGACCCCATCTACCCAATAATACTCCATTCCTCATGGGAAGGAAGGCCTGATACCCTGTGCAGGCATGTATCCAGGCCCTGTAGAGGTTCAGTAACAATTAGGTAAATTGGGATATGTGTAAATAAACCTGCTCATTAACCCAGCAGGCTAGAATTCACTAATCTCCTCCTGAGTTGGGGGTTTCACACAAGACCACTGAGTCTGCAGCGAGAACCACTGAAAAGAAACAAGCAAAAAATCTATGGTTAAATAGACTTAAATCTCAATCCAGGATGGACTTTTCTTTTACAGAGTAGTCAGCATGTGCTCTCAGAAACTTCTGCACTACGGTGCTGTTGCAGCCCAGCTGCAGTAATACCTGTAGTATAGACCTAACCTCAGGAAGGGATCCTGTCTCCTGGAAGTGCAGTCTCTTCCCTACTATTCAGGGCACTGGCCAAATGCCCCATTTTACTCCTCTGAGAAGACGGAGGCAGACTGGCCTGGAGCTCCAGAGACCTGGGCCAGACTCCTGGTGTGGTTTTAAGCAAGTCCTTTCATGTGTCATAGGTTCCATGGTCAGAAGGGACCACTGTGATCATCTAGTCTGATCTCCCATATAACACAGGCCAGAGCTTCCTAGAGCAGAGCTTTTAGGAAAACCTCCAATCTGGATTTAAAGTGTCCTGTCCTTTGGGTCCAAATGGAGCTGATACCTCTATCTCTGAGTCCGGGTGTAAAGATAACAGCCATTAATGATTGAGAGGTGTTGGGGGGTGGGGTGGGATGAGAGCAACATGGGGACATGCTGTTTGAACCATAAACTTTAGTGATGCTCAGATAGGATCTCTGAACTTCACTCTGGGCAATTCAGAGTTGGAGTTCACATGTGCTGTGATTTCAGCATCCTTAGACAAGCCAGACCCTGCTGCTTTTCCCCAGGCAAAACCTGCTTTGATGTTAAGCACAAGTGAAGGTAGAATCAGGCCTGCTGATTTCAGAGAGCTCACTCTTGAGTGACACTGGTAAGGCAGAGGAAGAGGAGAGCCAAGCCTCCCTCCTCGCCTTGCAGCTCCTAGCATTACCCAAGATTGGTACATTTAAGCGTGGATGCTCAGCAATCTTTCTCTAGTGCAGCCATCTGTAACTCTTGTCAGGGAAATTGTTGGTCTCTTGCTTGAACAGTAAGTGAGCACAGACAGCTGTCCTGGAGGTACAGACCCAGCAGGCAGAAGGCTATAGGTGCCATGCCAGTATCTGCTCAACCAAAGAAAAGCCACACATCATATCATCCCCATACCGTCTGCTGCACAGGAATGGCTTCAGTGGTTTTGTGCATTTGCAAAAGTTCCAGTAGGGAAGCTGGAAAGTGAGACCAAGGTGAGAGAGGCTCCAGGGGCATTTGTAGCTGCAAAGCACTCACTATAGAAAGGAGGGTGGGAGAGAGGCAAGCAAAATCCACTCATCTCGCTCAGACCTAGCAGACTCAGTCCACTTCTCATGGGAGAGACTTTTCTCCCAGAGTTGACAAGAGGGTTTGGAACCACCACGTGAAGAGGGAAGAGAAACGGAACTGAGCTTTTCTTGCTTACAAGCTGGGATATAAGAGCAAGGGTGCTGCTTCTCCTCTCTGGGGATTTGGGACCATACTCCCCACTTGTGTAACTCCATTGATGGACTTTGCACTGGGCTTGTCTGCTACTTATTTGTATTTCTGTTGCCCCTAGAGGCCCCAACTGAGATCAGGGCTCCATTATGCCGGGCGCCGCATACACAGTGAGTAAGAGACAATCTCTGCCCCGAAAGAACTTGTATACCGAGTAGCCAAATACACTATCACTAAATACAGGCAAAAAACTGGTGAAATCCCTTCCCCATGGAGATACAGGAGACATGGGAACTGACCTCCAATCTCCTCAGTCCTACTCTAATGTTTTAGGCCATTCTCATTCTTTACCACTAATTTGGCTTTGGATAATGCTATCTTGTTTCACCTTAGGTTGCTACTCACCCAAACTTCTCATAGACATCCCTGTTTTTCCAGTCCTTGATACAATATGGTGACAAAGGGTGTGTGCAGGAATTTTAATTTTACCACTAGGGGGCAGGCACTGATGGGGGAGGTAGAACTCTTCCTGCTCCTGGCTGTGACAGAGACAGCTCCTTCAGCCCTGGGGCTTTGGTGGGGAGGGTGGAGCTCACAGCCCTGGGGCTGGAGGAGTTCTGCATTCCCCACTGATTACCCCTGCTTTCCCCCTTGCTCATTCCCCAGTGGTAAGTTAATTTTAGGGTTAAAAATGCATTATTCCAAAGAACAGCCTAAGCATGAAGCCCCACATTTTTTTTTAAATCACCTATTTACAATAATTTCCACTTGGGGGGGAAAAAACAAAAAACCATAAAAATCACTAGCTAAGCCCTGCTGCCGCAGGTCCGGGGTAGCGGCGGCAGGGCCCCAGCAGTGATTTATAGGGCCTGAGGCTCCCTGCAGCAGCTGGAGCCCAGGCCCTTTAAATTGCCGGCTGAGCCCCTCTGCCACAGCTCTGGGGTTACCGTGCTATATGCGAACCTGTGTTATATCGGGTCGTGTTATATCAGGGTAGAGGTGTAATAGCAATTTGCTAATTCTCATGTTGCTTAACCCTCAAACCTAATGATCGTGTCTGCCTCTCACACGCACACTCAAAACTTCGAGCAATCTCACTCTACTCCTCAGCATAGTTAAGCAGCAGGGTACTGCAGTGACTTCTCTGACAGTAATATTTCATTGCCTTCATGCCATGGTGTAACTAATCCCTTTAAGGTTCCATTAGAAACATGCTTCAAACTTTTGCAAACTATGGCCTCTCAAAATGTAAATACATCAGCCAGGTTAGATGTTGGATCCTCCTGCGTCAGCTCAAGAGGTAGGCACCTACGCATCTGAGAGAATCGCTGTTAGCAGGATAGGACTTATGATACACATTTCAGTAACTTCTGATTCCATCCAGCAGAGGGTGCAGTGATGGTCTTGTAGGCTTAGAGTGAGTTAAGACACTGGAGCATGACTTGAGTCTTAGGAGACCTGAGTTCTCTTTCAGCTCTGCCACAGACTTCCAACAAGTCACTTAGTCTCTCTATGCCTCAGTTCCTCACCTGTACAATGGGGATAAGAGCCCTGCCCTCCCTCTCATGAGCACTGTGAGGATACATTCAGGTGAGAGGCTCAGATACTGTGGTGGTGATGGGGTCATAAAAATGTCCAAAATCTGGAACTTGTCATCTTCAGCCTTGTCTTTTATCTGGCACTTCCTGCTCTTCCATAGATGAAGTCCTTCTGGTATGATGTCATGACAGAGTAGCTACACCACCCTGACTCCCAGGGATCACATCCTTTGCTAGCAGTTTGAGTGCCACATCTCATCCAGGTTCAGGCTCTCAGAACTGGCTGTTAGCTAAAATGTTCAGGGATACAACCCCATGCTCTGGGTGTCCCTAGCCTCTGAATTCCAGAAGGTGGAAATGATTGACAGGGGATAGATCACTCAATGATTGTCTGTCCTGTTCATCTGCCGTGAAGCACCTGGCTTTGGCCACTGGTGTAAGACAGGATATTGGGCTAGACGGACCATTGGTCTGACCCAGTATGGCCATTCTTATGTTCAGGAGTTGCCATCTGCTCCTTGAGAAAGGAACAGACAGTTAGAGTTAGGTGCTCCAAAAGCCATAGGAAATGTTCCCTGGGGAAAACTGATGACACATCGATAGCCAGCCATGTTTTAGAGGAAATATCAGGAACTTTTCCCACCCATCCATACAGACAGATGGCCTTTGGTCTGGCCCGTATGGCCGTTCTTATGACAGCAGCCAGATGGTTTTGGGGCAGCCTATACTATTGACAAACCTTCCATCTTAAAGCCAAGGTCTCTGAGAGTTAGGGATCTAACGTCTCTTAGATGAGCACTGCTGCTCAAGGGACTAGGAATGGGCTAAAGATTCTAGAGAGCATCCTTTCAAATGCAGTCCCAGCTGATGGACACCTGTGTGCAATGAGTTAGGAAGAGGTCTCAGCCCAATTTCTAGCAGACTGATCCGCATGACTCTCAGTTGGGCCTCTGTTTCAGGCTCAGCAGAGGCACTGAATGGCGTCTGAAGAAAAAGGTACTCGGAAAAGTCACCCAAAGAAATGGGCACTCCAGGTCAGGATGGAGGCATATTGGCTGGGGAGTCCTAGGAGACTGTTCTCTGGGAAGCTTGCATCACAGTTGTTTTCATCTTGTGAATGTCGAGCATGCCCATTTCACCAGTGCTTGCTTTTTAAAAAAAAAAAAAAAACCTCTGGCTATTATCTTGGGGTGGGGGAAGGAGAGGAGGACAGGAGTTGACATATGGATGTTTCCACTCCCAGATGTGTCTCAATGTCCTTGAGCTGAGAAGGCCTTGCCCAGAGCTTCCAGGTACTGACGCATAAGCTAGAAACCCTTTAGATCAGGAATGTATCTGTAGCAGAAATGCAAAAGACCAACTTAACTGAAGTTATGGAAACAGCATTCATTCTAACCCTAAGCTTCCAAGTGAGCCCTACAGCCTGGGCATTGTGGCATCCTGCCAGAATGTCTGCACTTTGACAGAATAGCACATGGTAATGTATTAGTCTGGGAGAGCTTCCTTATGAGCGCTGATGGCTAAATATTTTTTAGTCATTGTCAATTTCCAACTTGAGAGAGGGTTGTTGACTGAATCGATGTGAGAAAATCTCTTCCCTTGTGCTAATGAGGCAAAAGCTTCTCCTCTTTCAGGTAAGGGATGCTGATCAGTGTGATGCACAGGATTTATAGTGCCTTTGAAGTCACCTTGGGTTCCTGGAGCACCATTGTTTTTCATTATCAGCACAACAGGTTTGACCCATGTTCTCCAGGCAACCTTGGAAGAAGGATCATAGCCTGCTAGGCGTGCAGAGCTCAGAGATGCTTGTCTCTCCCTGGAAAAATAGCCCCTCCCTGCCTTCCTGCGATGACCAGGGAGCCTTGATGGGGTTACCGCAGTTTGAGAGCTCCTCCCGGTTGTGCTTCATCCTTGAAAGCCTGCATTAGCCATGATCCCTAGCTTGGGGAAGAGTCAAAATGAAACTGGCTATGAAAGCTGTTCATTGCAAATGCAGCCCCTTCCCTGCTCCCTATATCCACTCACTGTGTATCTCCCACTCCTACAACATCTGTCTTATAGGAGCACCTAGAGGACTACCAGATAAGGAGGTGTTAGTACCGTTATACAAGGCACTGGTGAGACCTCATCTGGAATACTGTGTGAGTTCTGGTCTCCCGTGTATAAGAAGGATGAATTCAAACTGGAACAGATTCACAGAAGGGCTACTAGGATTATCTGAGGAATGGAAAACCTGTCTTATGAACGGAAATTCAAAGGGCTTGGCTTGTTTAGCCTAAGCTAAAGAAGGCTGAGGGGAGATACGATTGCTCTCTATAAATATATCAGAGGGATAAATATTAGAGGGAGAGGAATTATTTAAGCTTTGTACCAATGTGAACACAAGAACAAATGGATATAAACTGGACACTAGGAAGTTTAGACTTGAAATTAGACACAGGTTTCTAACCATTAGAGGACTGAAGTTCTGGAACAGCCTTCCAAGGGGAGCAGTGGGGGAAAAAGACATATCTGTCTTTAAGACTAAGCTTGATAAGTTTGAGGGGGATGGTATGATGGGATAGCCTAATTTTGGCAATTAATTTGACAATTGATCTTTGATTATCAGCAGGTAAGTATGCCCAGTGGTCTGTGATGGGATGTTGGATGGGATGGGATCTGAGTTAGTACAGATAATTCTTTCCTGGGTGCTGGCTGGTGAGTCTTGCCCACATGCTCAGGGTTTAACTGATCACCAGATTTGGGGTCAGGAAGGAATTTTCCTCCAGGGCAGATTGACAGAGGCCCTGGAGGTTTTTTGCCTTCCTCTGCAGCATGGGGCACAGGTCACTTGCTGGAGGATTCTCTGCAGTTTGAGGTCTTCAGACCACAATTTGAGGACTTCTATAACAAACCCGTAACCTATGTCTGAGTTATGGAAGTGGATAGATTCTGTGCCCTGCACTGTGCAGGAGGTCAGACTAGATGATCATAATAGACTCATAGACTTTAAGGTCAGAAGGGATCATGAAGTGAGATCAGGACCCATTGCACATACACAGATACTGTCCCAAAGAGCTTGAAGTCTGAATAGCCAACACAGAGCAAAATAAGTATTATCCTCATCCCCATTTTGCAAATGGGAAAGTGAGACAGAAGTTAATCAAAATTTCACAAAAGAACCATGAACTATTTCTTCAGAGTCCCAGTCCACCACAAAACTACCCTTCCTGTCCTTCAGCCTTACTCCTGACTTTACTATGACCAACAGCCTTTTCCTCCAATTAAAACTAGTGCATTCAGGGCATCGTGCAGACAGCATAGCTGTGGGATAACAAAGCTATGGAAAGGCTATGACCAGCAGGCCCTAACTATAGGGCTAGGGTACTGGCTCAGTGCTGACTCTGAGAGCAGACTGCCACCAAATGCATATAAAAAGTATAGGCTTAGATAGCAAGGTGTGATGGTTTTTCGGACTCCCCCTTGAATTTCCAATGGGTGTTTTTTCTTTTAGTCCAGTCCCTAAGGTCACTTTAATGTTGCTTTTTGAGGACTGGTTTATTTTTCCTCCTCCTGTGCAGCACATTAGCTTATTTTCTAGCAGAGCAGATACAACAGAAACAGACATTTAATTTCACAAGAGGTAATTCTCCAGGCCTGTGCTGCAAAGATGCTGGCAATCAATATCCCATGGTAAGTGTACTCCTACACCTTTCCCAATTGGTAGCTAATAACAGAGTGGATGATGATATTTAAGCCCTTTCTGCATGGCTGATCAAACTACTCACAGTGACTTTGAAAGCAGTGCTGGGATTCCATGCAGGTATCAAAGCAAGTGGAAGACTCAATAGTTCAGATCTCTTGCCTGTGTGACTAATAAAAATATTTCTAAAAGGGCTAATATCTTATTCAAAATTTCCCTTTCTCATCTTTGAAGCAACTTAACAGATGCAGTGCTATACTGATGTTTCTTCTGTAAGCACCGTTATGCAAATAGCTACCATCTTTGTGGTGTGATCATAACAGCTCTTTCAAGCTAAGTAAGACTTGGTGGGGTCAATGCTTGGATGAGAGACTGAGTAGCTGTGTAAAGTGGGGCCCTTGTCTGAGTCCACAGCTAGGGGATGCTGTTTGTAGAATTAAATATCTGCTTAATTTTGGTATCCAGAAAGCTAATGGAGCAAACAAGCACCTAGAAGAAAATAAAGTGATAAGTAACAGTCAACATGGATCTGTCAAGAACAAACCATATCAAACCAACCTAATATCCTTCTTTGATAGGGTAACACCCCTGGTAGATGGGGGAAGCAGTAGATATGATGACTTTAATAAGGCTTTTGATAATCTCAAACACGACCTTCTCACACACAAACTAGGGAAATGTAGCTAAGAGATGAACCTACTGTAAGGTGGGTGTTCAAGTGGTTGGAAAAGTGTACTTGGAGTAGTTGTCAGTCAAGCTAGAAGAGCATATGCAGTGTGGTCCTGCATGGATCTGTGCTGGGTCCGGTGCTATTAAGTACCTTCATCAATGATTTGGATAATGGCATAGAGAATACACTTACAAAGTTGTGGACACTACCAATCTGGGAAGGGTTGCAAGTGCTTTGGAGGACAAGATTAGAGTTAAAATGGTCTGAAATATAAGATGAAATTCAATAAGGACAAATGCAAAGCACTCTACTTAGGAAGGAACAATCAATTTCACAAATACAAAATGGGAAATAACTTGCCAAGGAAGGAGTGCTGCGGAAAGGGATCTGGGGGTGAACAAAATCCTTCAGTCTAAATTTTTAGCAAAAAAGAAGCAAAATTTTTCAACCAGCTTGACTTCTCAGCTGTTACTCTGTCCATTCTCTTAACCAGCTGGGCCACTCAATAGCCCCAGTCAAGCTCCTTGCTCTGCAACTACCAGCTCCCCCTCTCACCTGTGTGACCACCTGCTCTTGCTGGAAAGTTAGCATTCTTGCTTGTCTTGTCTTCTCAGAATTTGTAGTGTTAATCCCTGCTTTATAAGAAGGTTTTCTTAGCCTACTGACTTCCCTCAGCCCTCTGTTCCTATGGTGCACCATGCCTTGGATATCTGAGATAAGCGTGCATAGAGACTGCTGCTGCAGCTTACGATGTAGTGCATGCTCAAAGTTGGATTTGGTGGTACTTGATTATTGCGCAAGGTAATTGAAAGACCGAGAGGCAGGAGGATAATGAGAGAGGGAGGGTGCTATTGCCATCCACCCAGCTATTACCTGCTCTGCTCTCTCCCTGTTTGCACCATACTTTTCTCTGATTCCACGGAGCATTGTAAATAACATACCATTCTTTGTCTGCTCTTCTTTTCTGAGTCATCTGAATAATTAATGCAGGCATATGTTTTGAAGTGCAACAGACCTTATTTGGGGAGCTCACTGTCCTTGGCCCTAAGAAAAGGGCTGATTTGATTGCCTCTAGAGAATGAGCCCATTCGTTTATCAGGTCCATAAAAGAAGACACACCTGGAAACCCAGCCATGAGTTCCTTCTCTCCTATTGCTGGAGGAGAGATGAGTCCAGTAATGATCTCTTTCCTCCCCAGTCCATCTGATGGGATCTGATCCTGGGAGGTGCAGCGCAGCTGAAATTTAGTGGGAGTCCAGGGTGCTTAGCCTCTGCTAGAGGAGAAAGGAGATACAGTTCACATAGCATGCACGGTCACATGCAGCTGCTTGTGTTTCTTCTGAGTCTTGCATCTAGGATCCCCCTCTTTCAGTTGGCTCATTCAGATAGTGGCCTGGAGGACATCAGCCTTGCTTTTCCTGCCATGCAGTTTCCTCCGAGCACACAGTGCAATCCATCCTTGCACCTGCCAGAGTCGCCCACAGGCAAAGCATCATGGGGCTGCTCCCACCCATTTACTTCAGTTGGGGTTTTTCTACCATCTCTTTCCCTCATGTAGAGCTTGATTCTGCTGCCCTGCGGCATACACAGGGTTCAGGCATGTCCTTACTCATCTAAACAGTGCCTCACAGTCTGCACTGCTACTTTATCCCTGTGCTGGGGGGCATGCAGTGTACATGGTCCCTGTGCCCCCCCTCAAGGAGTGTGCAGTGTAGACGTACCCTTTGAAAAGAGTTGATGTGTTACCAATAGGTGGCATTCAGCTTAGTTCCCGGGTTTTGTAGGGCCAATAGCCCTTGGTAGTGTACTGCCAATCTACTGGTCCCCAGTAATGCCACTCTTCCTGCCCTCCAGAAGGAAGAGGTCCCACATGTGGAGGGGGGCCCCTGGCTAGTTCCAAACTCCAACCTCGCCATTTGGATGATAGCCTATGGGGAGGCAGAAGTTGACCCAGAAATCACCTCTCATCACACGCAATCTACTTCAGTAGCAGCAGTTACTTTGTGGCACAAACACTGTGCCCCTAGCATCAGCCCTTCTATCTCTGATCAGTTTCCTCCTTCCTTCTGGGCTCTGGCCAATCCTCAAGTGTTGTATGGTCTCACAGGGGCCACATGCACCATTGGCTCCCTAGGCCTGTCCCCAAGCCCGGAGCTCAGACTCCGCAGGGCCTGTGTGTTTGCAGTGGCACGTTCTGCTTTCTGGAACTCATGCAGTCCCTTCCTGATGGCATTCCCATCCTCTAGCTGGGGTACAGCTGGCACCAGAGATAGGGATGGGATTTCCTGCCAGCCTTCCTGGAGGAAGAGTGGAGAGGCCAGTTCTTTTCTTCTCTTGATCAGGACTTGAGAGAAGGGCCATCGTTCACAGCACTGCTGCTGATCTCTGCAGCTGGGGCTTCCCATCCATTCAGCAGCTCAGTTTGTAGGCCAGGATGTCAAAAGCTTTACGGTAGGACAGTGACCCACAACACCCACTCGCCATTTAATTGTAAGTCCTGTTTAAAGAGGAGACCCATCATCCTGCCCCCTTACCTCCACGCCTGCTCCCTCTGGAGAACTGCCGCTTTTCAAATCACAATGAAAATTCAATGCTCCGCTCCCATCAAAGGAACCCTGTTGTCTCAGTTTCTAATGAAAAATTGTTCCCTCTATAAGTCACTTGCTCCTTATTACAACCCTTGCTCTTTTTGAGTAATGAAAATTTAACTATCTGCTATTGTTGGCTCCCTAGCTGTTCTCTCTCAGTCGCTGACTGAAGCTAGGCAAGCTCCCCTAGCACATCAGATTCACTCCATTCCCTCCCTCTTTCTCTTTGCTCAGTTGTCTGCATGCAGGGTGGTATGGGCGCGGTGCGGGGGCAGCGGGGGGTCTTACTTGAATTTTTTTTTTAAGTGTCCAAATTTTTCAACTACAATCTCGTGCAAGCAGACATTAATCCTCAGAGGAAGGAGGGTCCTCACCTAAATTACAGGCAACCTGTGGTCAAATCTGTCATGGAGTCACTGCGGGTAAGTCTCTCTGTTCCTCCATTTTTAGCTATAAAAATGGGGCTTATGGCCTTACCTCACAGGGATGTTGACTAGCTAAATGCCCTGAAACCTTGTGAGGTGCTCAGATGCCCTGGTAACAGGGGTTGTATAAGAAGCTAAGATGGCTAGGATTCCCACATGCTGTGTTCGCTAGCCATAAATTTCTAAACTGACTCATTGTTTTGGGGCCTGACTTGAGAAGCCTCAGGCTTTCAGAAAGCAGGTGCTCAGCACTTTCAGATCCTTTCCCTTTTAACCCCTAGTCATTGCAGAGTGCTTGTACGTACATACATAGTCTTCTGTCAGGCTGTCTTCTCCTCTCGTTCAAGTGGGACCTGTCTCCTTCCCAGAGTATCCCCTTCCTCCAGCCAGCTGTGAGTCTAGGGAGGCCCCAGGGAAGGGAAACAGGTGATCTAATCTCCCAGGCTCCTGGGGCTGGAGCCCTCTCTTTATCATTCCTACTTCTGGTGAGAAGTGAGACCGGCTTCCCCAGCCAAGCTTGTCCCTTAACACTGCTGCCATTCATCTTTCATGGCAGCTCCTTTGGTTATGATGATATCAGTGCCTAGAAGCTCTCCTATCCCCAAGATCAGAGCCCTGTTGTGCTAGACACTGGTTCAGTACATAGCAAGAGATGGTCACCGTCCCAAAAAGTGGGAGGAAGAAGGGACTTGCTGAAGGTCACACAACAGGTCAATAGCAAACCTGGGGTTAGAACCCAGGTCAGAGGCCAGCACTCTTGGACTTCTTTCATGGTCCATCTTCCCCCTCCCCTCCTCCCTTTTTACTTGCCTCTCCTCCTCCCCCTAAGATGGCTGCCACACCACTTCCACCTTGGCCTGATTCCAGTTTAGTTTTATCACAAGGCAAAGACTAGCTGTGAGCTCATAATTCATTTTCCACGAGCATTTGCACAAATCAAGTCTGTCTCACGCAAGCGTTTGGGGAAAATGTAGTGTAAACTGGAGCAGGGAAAAATGGAGAATCAGAATCAGGTTGCCATTCGCTGACATGTTCATGAATAATTGTTCCCTCAATTCACCCAACTTGCAGAAGTTTTACTTCTTCTGCTAAAAAGATTGAACCATTTTTTTTCACAAGGCAACTCAGATCCATTTTGTACTGCATCCCAGGAATTAGAAAGAATGTAATGCTGTATTTGCTCTTGTTAGTAGAAGAGTTTATTCTTCCTTTTGTTTCAGGCATTTGGGATTTCAACAGTAGTAGAAAGTTCTGCTGATTTTAGTTTTATAGGAACTACTTTCCTAAAGAGGGTGGAAGAACACCAACAGAGGAAGCAGTTTTTAGAATGACATGACTGTATAAATAGCTCTGCTGAGAAGTGTGCAAAGCCTACAAACAGGATAAAATGGAGAGGGTCTTGATCCAGGTTTCAACTCTGACACGAAAACACTACCTGCAATAGCAAATAGACCCATTCCTGACAACTGCACTCATCAAAAGGGCAGCTTGTGAGTGAGATACCACATGGCTGCTGTGTTGGAAACTTGCCAAGCAGCATAGTTAGCATTGTATTTGCATGTTGATTTGCATATTTTAAATCCTAAACAAATACACAAAATCCTAATATTGGTTTCTGATTGCATCTTTCCTGCTAGATGAATAGAAACGGATGGTGATTCAAATTGTCTCCGGGGTCAGGGTGACTCTCAACTGTGCCAACCAAACTTAAGCTTTCATTTGTTTATTTAAAAGTTTCCCAGCCCTTTGGGTTGTGAAGAATTTCTGAATGTGGAACTGGAGCAGAACTGCTTATCAGTTTCCTGCCATTGCCGGGACTTTGGGATTTTAGCCTCTCCTGTCCTCTGCCTGTGTCACACAACTGTTTAATCTCTTGGGGACTGAAATACTGTAATCTAACTAAAGTCTTGGGGCTCAGTATAGGAGTGTCTGG
Source organism: Chelonoidis abingdonii (assembly GCF_003597395.2). Lineage (NCBI taxonomy): Eukaryota > Metazoa > Chordata > Testudines > Testudinidae > Chelonoidis > Chelonoidis abingdonii. The sequence goes on along the minus strand of NC_133786.1, from coordinate 4,711,084 downwards.
GTGAAATTTAAATGGCCGACGATATACAGGCGGTCACAGCAGATAATCTAATGCTTTCTTGTGACAAACTCTAGGACATTATGAAACTGCCTTTCCAGGCTGTAATGGTAAAAGTGCCCACATCCTATCTACAATGTCTTCCGTGGTTGCTTCCATGGGTGCAGAGAGAAACTCTTGGGAACCCCTGCATAAGAAAGCAGAATGTTTTAGCAGTGACAATGTGGTCTGCAAGATTGATTGTCGCTTCTGAAAGACCTGGGACTGGATCACCCTGATTTACATCTGCTGAGATCTCCCTTGTCTTCAATAGAGGTATCCCTATAGAAAGGGCATAAGTGTCTTAATTGAGTGCAGAAGAGCTACCCTGACTTACACCGGTTGAGATCCTGGCCTCCAAACAGAGAGGATTCTGTCAATTTTAAGAAGCTGCGGCAATGTAAGTAGTTTCAAAAGAATTAGTTCAATGTAAAATTCCAATTTCAACTTGAACTATTATTTAACATTCCACCCTTTTTTTTAGAAAAAGGAACAGATAGACCACAACACATACACAAGCCCATAAAACTGGACAGTTTTTCCAGCCCAGGGCTATAGAGGGAGATTGTCAACAGGTCCAACTGCCCTGTGTAGATCCTGTTGGCGCATGCTAAAGGTCCCAACATTACATTAGGACCATGTGCACAGCATTTTATACCCACTTTGCACCAGTGTAAATGGTGACAATCCAACGTACAGGGTAGCACTGAACTGGACCTATAGAGTGCTTGGTCCTCCATTTCCTAAAGAGGATTAGGGTGTGTTGTATGAGGGGCTGAACAAAGAGAGAGACTTCCAAACATGAGGCCACTTTCTAGCTGTCTTCAGAAGCCCATGGCATTGGTCTGTTCTCTCTTTGCTCCCAGAACACTGTGTCTACACTGCAGCTTCTACTGGTGCATAGCCCAGGCCTATGAGTCTGCACCCAGCCAGCCAGCCTGAAGCAATAGCCCAAAGAGGTGTGAGCTGCTCCATTTGTTTCAGGGGGGTGATAACTCTGGAGCCTACTGATGACAGTATAAATGGCAACACCATTAAAACTACTTCCACTGCTGATGGCTTTAATGGAAACATTCTGCTAAACCAAGGTCCTGGAGATTGGGGACAGTAGGAGCATATCTCTTCCTTGCACATCTATCATACACTGCCTTTGTCTGATCCTGGAGTTCACTAGCAATGAAAATTATCAGCCTTATCCCCAAGATGCACTGGCTGGGAAAATTGCATCTCATTTGAGGACTCTGCAGGCCACACTCGTTCAGTGGCTTTACTGGAGGCAATGTTGGCTTAGGCTCCATCCACTGAAGGACTCAGAATCAGGAAATTCATTTACAGCATACTTGGCACCTTGACCTTGTTACAAGACAGTTAAAAGCTGTTATATGGACTGGCCCCACAACCCAGCAATAACCCTGGACTGACCCCTACACTTTAACCTGCTTAGAGAGATACAGTTAAGTTCCATCTACCCTTCATCCATGTTGTTGTAACTGAATCCCTGAGTTGGTGATATTTGTAGTGTAGATGGGACCTTGGAAGAAAATTGGTTTCATGTAACAGTTATCTGCATCAAACACAACAGAAGGAGGAAAGACAGGAGCTATATGCTGGATTTTTCTCTCTCATTTTCCATGGATGTCAACCGCCTTCTGAAACAAATCAAGAAACAAAGGGGGGGGGGGGGAAGTGCTTCATTTCTGATAGCAATTATCAAATGAAGTCTCTGCTTAATAGACATTTTCAGAGGGCATGAATATCACTTTGTTTCTGCTTTCTCATTACAACTCTGGCAGCTCCCAGCTGACAACCTGATGATAATTCTTGCTGATAAAACAATCTTTTTTGGTTATTGCCATGCTCCGGCCTATCCCCAGTCGACCAAGTTGGCTGGCGAATTGTTGAGATTAAGGAGCAAGCCATGAAATTGGAATTAGTGGGGAAAGAAAGAAAAATTGCAAAACTATCACTTCCTTCCTCTTTCTTGCTTCCTCATTTCCCCCCCCCCCCTTTTTTTTCCCTTTGGTGCCAACAGTGCTTTTTCTATTCTGACGCAAAAACCCAGGGAATAAGGAGGGAGAAAACAAAACCCAGAGCTGATTACAATTTCCTATGAAATCAAATTCGTAAAGCTTAAATCAGAATTAAAATGTTACTAGCAGGATTCAAGGCCAATCTGATTGTTAATGAGATTCCTCACAGACTGAACTGGAATCTCATCAGGTCAAGGAAATGTGATACTGTTGTGCAACAAATTTTCTGCTTCCTATTATGGGAGGCTCAGAAGTAGTCAAAGAGGTTTGTTTCCAAGGCCCCAATCTCATCCCTGTGCTCTGAGGTATGCTTGGATTCAAGAATTCCCTTGTCCCAGGCTGCCAGCACGACAGATCAGCCAAGTCTCTCTCTGTCCCTTTAGAGACTCTCTGACTTTCTCTTGTAAAGGAGACTAACCACCTCATGAACTTCTAGGGAAAAACCTCATCTGATGATTGGCTTGCAGCCGCCTCATTAGAAAGGGAGGCCGTAAGGAGCCTCTGGCTACCTGTACAGACATCATGGTTGGTCAGCAGCCCAAATACATGCAGTGCAGCATCAAGGTTAGAACCCAAGATCTTTGCCTTTAAAAACACAGACTTGTGCAGTATGAGCAGAATAAGAGTCTCCATTAGGTATGCAGGTACCAGGGTGATATATGCCCTAGAAATACCTTGGAAAAGATGTTACCTGAGTCTTGTCTACACGCAAAAGTTGTACTGGTGTAGCTGAAGCCTTGTCTACATGGAAAAGTTGCACCAGTATAACCTAATGTGTGAAAATTAATACACTCCTGTGTGGATGGTCTGATTCTCATTTTGATGGTGGTTTTAATTTTTTCCTGTTTAGCTTGAGTCCATGGGGAACATATTTAACTTAATTTAAACAAGCTGTTTTTAAATTGAAATATGAGCAGCCACACTGTGGCTGTCACTGGCTTAACTACATCTGTTTAAAAACGGATTTAAATTAACTGATGCAGCTTTCCTCTATAGGCAAGGCCTAAAAGCAGGTTGAAAACCAGCTTAGCTGCAAAACCCTTGTCATCCCACTTAAATCTGGTTTATATAGATTTACCTTTAATCCTTACTGAATTAAGCCAAATCGATTTAAATCAATTAAAACCTGATTTATAAGTGTCTACAAAGAGGTTTACCCTGGTTTAACTAAATCAGTTAAAAAAAAATTTGTTACCCTGGTGCGCACAAGGCCTATGGTTAGGATTTGTGTGGGCTTTGCCCTGTGGCCTCTGGTCCATAGAGGGTAGTGTTGTATATTTCCTCTAGTCCTGGTCCATATAACTTCCAAGTAGACATGCAATCCGCTCTGTAAGCTGGTCTCCCTTGCTTCCAGTCAATCTTCCTTTAGGTTATCCAGGCAACTTCAGTCCACCCCGCACACCAGCATTAGCAAAAAATCATAGAAGTGGAAGGGCCCTCGAGAAGTCATCTAATCCAGTCTTCTGCATTCAAGGCAGGACTATTATCTAGACCATCCCTGGCAGGTGTTCGTCTAATCTGCTCTTAAAAATCTCCAGTGACGGAGATTCCACAACCTCCCTGGGCAATCTGTTCCAGTGTTTAACCATCCTGACAGGAAATTTTTCCTAATGTCCAACCTAAACCTCCCGTGCTGCAACGTAAGCCCATTGCTTCTTTCTCCTTCCTCCTTGTAGCAACCTTTTACGAACTTGAAAAAGTATATTATTCTTATAAGTTGTTATTCCTGATCATTTTTAATGTGGTAGTGCTGAAGGACCCCACACAGGGGGCTAGGGCCCTTATTGCTGTACAAATAAATAACACAAGACAAATTTCACAATAGAGGAGACAGACCAGAATCTCCCATTGATTCCCATAGTGCAGGTTCAGGTCCCAGGTGAATAAACAGACAACCAAGAGGAGTGGGGAATGGCAGGACAAGGTAACAGCAGAGACAGGTGCATTGGAATAAACTGGCAATTACTAGTCCATGAATGCCAGCTAGGACCGATTTGTAGGCATTGTGGCAAAGGTAGGTCTGCTGGAGGAATTTACAAATAAATGAGGGAGGGAAAGTGCTCTAAACTAAAACTGTGACACTAAGGAGCTGTGTGCTGGACAGCACCACTCTCTGCTGCTTCCTTTCTATCTATGTAGATTTCTGACATGACAAGTAGCACCTGTCTGGCCACTCCAGGCACCTCTGACAAATACTGTATTTTAAAATACATCGACTCGGTATATCACTCCTAATTTGTTGCCTGCCAAGAGTTGTAAACTGCTCAGAGCACAGACCTTGCATTTACATGTCTGTGAAGCACCTGGGCAACTTTCTTCACTCTAGAAAGAATCCTAATGGTAGACAAAGCTGATCCTCAAGCATACAGAGTTCACAAGAGTATGCTCCAGCCATCAGCTGGTAGTCCATAATTGTGCTGCTGCATAAATAAGGGGGCCTGATTCTCCCTGGTCTTCTATCTTGTACGGTCATTTCCAGGTTGTTTTCTGATCTGGTAGCAATTTATACCCCCACTGAACACATTTTGCACTGGTGCAAACCATTACACACAGTGCAGACTGTACATGTGTACCATTTGGGAATGCAACTGAGATCCCTTCCCATTCTAGTCTATTGTATTCTATCTAGGTTATTATTTAGCACTAGTGCTCTTACCATAGTCATGGACCAGACACCCCCTTGTGTGAGGTCCTGTACAAACAAAGAATAAAAAGATGGTCCCAGCCCCAAAGAGCTAACAATCTAGATGGGAGATGGATAGAACTGAGGGAGGAACACAAGTAACAAAGAGACAATATTGGTCACCATGACAGACAGTGGACTAACAGAGCAGCAGTCTAACCATTGTCAGGGTTTTTGGAGGTATCACAGCAAAGGAGAGTTGGGACGAGGAATTTGGAAAAGGATAATAAGGTAATTTTGCAAATGTTTACGGGAGTGGTGAGCTCCACCCAGGTGTGAGGGGTAGCATCAGAGGAAGCTCAAAGGGTCTGTTTGAAAATGTAACATGGGTGATGAAGGCTGGCATCATGGGCCAATCAGAGGTGAGCATCGATAGCTCTCGTTTGCTACCAGGCCGATGGGTCGGGGGGATTGCCCATGAAGGGCCTTTAAAGTGAAGACAAGCAGTTTGTTTGATGTGACAGGGAGGAGGGAGCCAGTGGAGAGATGCAAAGAGAAGGATGATGCGGGCAAAGCGGCAGTCCAGGTGAATGATCTTTGAAGCAGCACTCTAAGTGGGGTAAGATTGCATCTGTCAAAGCCAGAGAGCGGGATGTTGCATCTCAAGATGTGAGATGGGAGTTCTAGCTGTGTTCTTACACTGTCCTCATCACCGTAGTACCTGGAGACCTTCCAGAAGTGCAGTAACCAGCATCTGTGACGTGTGGTTTGTTCGATCATCATTGATTTCACTGGAACTTGCTGGCCTGAGTTTCAGAGATGCACTTGCATCTCCTGTTAAAGTCAGTGGGAGGTGCAAGTGTCCAAAACATTTGAAAATCATGCCAAAAGCTTTGACCTTCTTTGTAGACCTCCCTGCGGAATGATGCGTAAACACACCACAAAACCTGTCAGTACGAAGTCTCAAATTATAGATTCCATTCAGGTCTACTTTGTCTGACCTTGTTTTTGTTTTCACTTTTCCAATATGTTTTTTTTCTTGCTCATATCTGGAAGCGAGACATGGTTTGATCCAAAACACCAAATGGTTGTTCTAATCTGGACCTGAGTTTATCACCAAAGGACCATCTGTCACAGACTCACAGATCGTGCCCACTCTTGGCCATATGCGGTCCGTGGGGGGGGTGCCCCTTTTAGTGAGACAGCCCTTCTCAGGGGTCCACTCTCTCTCGGTCAGGCCCCTCCACCTCCTGGAGCCGCACCTCTCTGAGCCTTAGCACGTCTGTCTCTGCCGGGGGCCCCCTCCGGGAGTCCACGCACTCTGGACCCCCTGGGCCTCTTCGCCCCCGAAGGGGCTGATGCAACCCTGTTCTCTACACCACAGTGACTCTCAGCCAGCATAAAACAGGAGGGTTTATTCAGAGTTGAGCACAGCACAGGAAACTCTCAGGGCCTCAGGCCTGGCCTCTCACAATAACACCACATCCCAGTCACCCTGCATCCAGGTGGGCTCTGCCTGCTTCCCCTCGTCAGCCTGAGCCCCCCTGCTTCCCAGCTGGGTCTCTGATATCCCCGGCCTCAAGCCCCGCCTCAGTCCATTGTCTTCTCTCCAGGTATACAGGGTCGTAAACAAGAAGGCCTGAGTTTCCTCTCCTCGCAGCTCTCCTCTGGCTGAAACCAGCTGGTCAGGTCACCGGGGTCCTCTCTCTGCAGTCCATTGTCCTCCCACTGGCCAGAACCGGTTGTGTCTCCTGGGCTGGGGTCCCGAGTCCCTCTCCAGTCCTCTGTAACAACAAACTCCCTCTCCCCTCACCTCGTTAAACCAGTAACACCCAGGAACATTGAGTCCCACCCCCTGTGCATGCAAACCCTGGAAAAGACAGAGAACTCAAAGAAAAAACCCCCACTTCGTCACACCATCTGTAGAACCAAGCCATGAAACATTGTTACCATAATAATCTTCTGGAAATGGTCTAATAGTAAAGTGGGTTTTACTAATAGGGCTCATTGTTATATTGATGGCCCTGATTCAGCAAAGCACTTAAGGGTGTGCTTAGCTTTAAGCATATACTTAAGTTCCATTAAAATCAAAGCACCTGAAGCTAAACACATATGTGACACAATGGTGAGTGTGTCGGTTACTGTCTCTTCTGTGCCCGTTCCACAGAGGATACGCTTATAGCGCTTAACTCAAACTATAGCAGCTTGTGCTATTAGATCTGGAACTGCCCTGTTCAACATGGTGGCTGTCACATGCACTAAAATGCTCTGCTAAATAGGGAGAGGATTGTTCACAAATTTAAATTTAAGCACTTGCTTAACTGCTTTGTTGAATAGAGACCATTATTTCGGTCTGATTTCCTGTGTATGCAAAGACTCCAGCAGATGCTGATAGGTTCCAATCTGAAGCCAGCGGAAAAAGAGAGGATCATTGCTTAAACAATGGTGGTAAATTAGGGCTCTTAGTAGCTTTATTCCATAATTGGTTCTCAATTGTGCATCCTGAATTAGAGAACAAGAGAGAAGTGGGAGCTGGGTATCTGCAGCAAAGATGATCAGGGTCCTCTAATATTAGGTATCAAGGTAGCTGCCTCTGATACTTGAGCATTTTTTGCATTTATCTCTGGATACAAAGGGATGCTGTCTAGCTGTTAATGAGGCACTTATAATCTCCCTCATGCATATTATCCCAGCAGTTCCAGTGCCTGTCAGGCTAAGCAGGGAGAATATGTGCCGTTTTCTCTGCCCCCTGGTGATGCCATAGAGTGGGGTGAGGCCTCATTAGGCTGCTGAAATCTTAGCAGATGCTAACAGAGCATGTTCAGAGGAAACATTTCAATTGCTTTTAACTTTGGGATTTGTAATTATTCTCTCTGCTACTTTCCCCACTATTCTCTCTTCCCCTGCCCCCCACACTTTACCTGTGGGATTGTGCCTCCAGGAAGTGCGGAGTGCTGGGTGGCTTATTTTGGGTCAGCCATTTGTGCAAAAATAAAGTTGGACTTGTTGTTGAAGCTGAAAAAAGTGTGTGGTTGGGGTTCTCACCTCCCCAACTCATTTTTTCCCCTTTCCTTTTAATGCAAAATAAGCTGAGGAGATTTTCCTCCATTGTATGCTGAGGATAAGCATTAATTGTTTATGCCCAATGGAAGCAGTTTGGTGATGGATCCAATTAAGTGGAAAGAGGAGTTATTCTAATCGATGTAGCAACAGAATAAGGACAGTTTTCACTGTTGTGAAAGATCTTGGATTGTTATGGCAACGGTGCTAATTCATAGATTCCAAAGCCATAAGAACAGCCGTACCGGGTCAGACCAAAGGTCCATCTAGCCCAGTATCTGTCTACTGACAGTGGCCAATGCCCGGTGCCCCAGAGGGAGTGAAGCTAACAGGCAATGATCAAGTAATCTCTCTCCTGCCATCCATCTCCATCCTCTGATGAACAGAGGCTAGGGACACCATTCTTTACCCTTGCGGCTAATAGCCATTTATGGACTTAGCCACCATGAATTTATCCAGTTCCCTTAAACATTTGTTAATAGTCCAGCCTTTACAACTCCTAAGGTTAAGGAGTTCCAAGTTGACTAGTGCTGTGTGAAGAAAGAACTTCCTTTTATTTGTTTTAAACCTGCTATCTATTAATTTCATTTGGTGACCCCTAGTTCTTGTATTATGGGAATAGGTAAATAATTTTTCCTTATCCACTTTCCCAACATCATTCATGATTTAATATACCTCTATCATATCCCCCCTTAGTCTCCTCTTTTCCAAGCTGAAGAGGCCTAGCCTCTTTAATCTTTCCTCGTATGGGACCCTCTCCAAACCCCTAATTCTTTTAGTTGCCCTTTTCTGAACCTTTTCTAGTGCTATAAGTATCTTTTTTGAGGTGAGGAGACACATCTGTACACGTATTCGAGATGTGGGTGTACCATCGGATTTATATAAGGGCAATAAGGATATTACTCAGTCTTATTCTCTATCCCCTTTTATATGAATCCTACATGTTGTTGCTTTTTGACCGCCTCTGCACACTGCGGTGGACAATCTTCAGAAACTATCCCACGATGATCACCAAGATTCTTTTCCTGACTGTAGCTAAAAATTAGCCCCATCATATTGTATGTATAGTGGGGGTTATTTTTTACAGTGTGCATCACTTTACATTTAGCCACATTAAATTTCATTGCCATTTTGTTGCCATCACTTAGTTTGTGAGATCTTTTTGAAGTTCTTCCAATCTACTTTTGGTTTAACTTATCTTGAGTAGTTTAGTATCATCTGCAGACACTTGCCACCTCACTGTTTACCCCTTTCTCTCCAGATCATTATGAATAAATTGAAGTAGGATTGGTCTAGGACTGACCTTGGGGATCACCACTAGTTATCCCTCTCCATTCGGAGAATTTACGCATTATTCAATACCGCTTTGTTCCCTGTCTTTTAGCCAGTTCTCAGTCCATGAAAGGACCTTCCCTTTTATCCCATGGCAGCTTAATTTACGTAAGAGCCTTTGGTGAGGGACCTTGTCAAAGGCTTTCTGGAAATCTAAGTACACGATGTCCACTGGATCCCCCTTGACCATTGTGACCATCTAGTCTGATCTCCTGCATAGCGCAGGCCAGAGATCCGCCTCCAAATAATTATATAAATTATGAAATGCCAGGTGCTGAATCAATGGGAGAAGAGCACAGTAAAAAGCAGTGGGCCTTAGATTTTTTTCTATAAACTGCCCATTAATTTCAGATGCCCAGTTGAGTTACCTTGGGCAGTACTCTCAGATCCCATTGAAGTGTGGATGTCCAGCAGCTCAGAACATCAGACCCAAGATGTCTCGAGGGAGAAACTCAGAATTAACAGGCACGTCTTAAAACACAGAGCTAAATGCATTGAGCTGTGGCTAACCCCTCCAATCTCCCCCCACACACACCTTTCAGAATATTGACCTGGAGCTGGCAGTCAATAGAACTTTCAGCAGGAGTTCTGAGTGCTTCAGTAGGTCTGAACATCTTTTTGCCTGGGTACCAAATCCAGACAAATACGCTATGTGGGCCAAATGGTTTCAGCACTGGATGAAATTCTTCTCTGTGCCTAGGTGCCATTAAATCCTGAATGGAAAGCTAAAATGAGATTCTTCAAATGGTGCATAGGCCATGTGGGAGGTAATGTGTCTTTGGACTAGGGATTTAGGGGGGTCAGAGGTTCTAGAAGTAGTGAACAGGGTGAGCTGGCAGCAGCTGGTGAAGAGGCTGGAGAATGGGTGTCATAGCTGGGGTTCAGTGAATGGAATTACCTGGGGAACTCTTTGCTGCTGGGTTTGCCAGCTCTGTTGAAAGTGAACAGGATATGTGCAAACACTGAATAAAACAGGCCAGGAGGAAACACAATGACATGAATTTCTCTCCCACTCAGGAGCCAATCCATGCTTAACTCTGCCTGGGATTGTAAGTGGTTTGTACATAATCACAACAGTAAGGGTCGCAGAATTTAGCCCTGGGTTGCTAATGAAGGGGATACGTGATGTTGCATCCCAAGCCTCTGAATTGCATTTTAAACACAATACATCCTTGCAGACTTTTGGGTGCAGTATGTGACCTTCTTGCTGTTTCTTGTCTCTTTCTCCAGGCCAAGCATCTTCCTTTACACAGCAGCCTCAAGATCAGGTGGTGATAGCTGGACAGCCCGTGACTCTGCTGTGTGCAATCCCCGAGTACAATGGCATTGTGCTGTGGATTAAAGATGGACTCGCCCTAGGAGTAGGCCGGGATCTCTCAAGTAAGCCTTCCAAGATTCCTCTGTCCTCTTCCACTCAACAGATGAGCTGTCAGCACAGCCACCCATAGCTGCCCCATGCCAGCTGACAGGTTAAGGGGACTGTTTAATTGTGGTGTAGATGTTTGGGCTCAGGCTAGAGTCCAGGCTCTAGGATCCTGCAAGGCAGGAGGGTCCCAGAGCTCAGGCTGCAGTCCAAGCATCTACATCACAATTAAACATCCCCTTAGCTCAAGTCAGCTGGCATGGGCCTTCTGTGGATGTCTAATTGTAGTGCAGCCATACTTTAGGCTCTTAGGCCCAGTTCCTCAAAAGGATTCTTAAATGGGAGTTAGGTGGCTAAACATCTCTGTGCATCCAGGTTTTAAGTGCCTAAGTCTCTTTGGAAAATGCCACTTAGGAGTCTTTGAACTTTTTACCCCTTCTTTAAAGAGTGCACATTTCACCCTTCATCAGTCAGTTTCTCCCTTGAGACACCTTGGGTCTGATGTTCTGAGACTTAGGGTATATATACAATGCAAACAGTCTTTCTCTACTTCACAAGATCTTGAGTGAAGCCATCCAGTGACCACAAGCTCCGTTTAAGGTACGAAGGCACCCAGCCAGTTTTATTGTCAACGAAGCATGGTAATAGCACCTGGCAGACTCTACAAGGATACTAAGACATGTATGCCTGTGACAATGGATGCAGCTCAGTCAGTGGCAGGACTTTCCATAGTACCCTAGACTGACCAAAGATACTCCCTCTTAGATGCATCTTTATACCCTGTTATGAACAAGTTACGTACTGTTATCCTGACCTTACCTTTTAGGAGGGATCAGTGTGTTTCTGTTATCCTTGGCAAATGCTTTTGTACCATCCTTGATATTGGGATGTGTTTGCGTGAGTATTCTGTACTTCACACTTAGGAATGTGTATTTCTGCAATATCAGCCCTGTTTTTGCCAGATTCTGTGAGTAGGTCCTATCTCATAGCAGGCCTCTGATACAAGGGTTTATGTCTCAGGCTCTCTTCCTACTACAGGTGCCAAGAGAACTTTAACCCTGAAAATGCAGGCGCTGAGTGAGTTTAGGTGCCTACCAGGTTCAGGAGGAGTTTTGTTGATTGGAGTGGAGCCAAAACTGCGTTTTGGGCACCTAAACTCAAAACTTAGGTGCCCAAGTACCTTTGTAGATCTGAGCCCAAGCGCTTAACTTTAAGCTTGGGCTTAAATCCCAGTGACACATAGAAATCACGCACGAGTTTAAAGTTAAGCATGTGCTTAAATGCTTTGCTAAATCAGTAGATAGTGCTGACCACTTTTCTCCATCCATCCCTGACCACTTTTCTCCATCCCTCCCACCCTCCAAGTAGACTCATCTGGCTGGGGCATGGAAAGGAAACAATATGTTTGAAGTGCAGGTGCAAACCACTGCATCTTTACAAGCTGCTGCTGAAGAAAAATGAATGTTTATCCAGGTGTTGCCTGTGGCACATAGTGTTTGGGAAATATATATGCAAATGTTGCAAAACTGGCTGTCATTCATGATATCTGCATGGCAATTTCAGATACTGCCTATTTAAATGTTTTGTGTTTTTTCCATCAGTGTGTATTGCAAACACTGACCCATGTGATAATACTGAAAACTTTTCACACCAGAGAACACCATAAACAAAAGCAGCGAGTGATTTCACGTCTCCATTTTTGCATGCCAAATCTGAAACCCGTAGGGCCTGATTTCCAGAAGGGCTGAGCACCAACAGTTCCCACTGAGCTCCATGGAAGCTGTGGGTGCTCAGCGCCTGTGAAAATGAGGCCCCGGAGTGCACGAAAGCAGTGGCCACTTCTCATACTGGATAATCATTTCAGAGAGGAAGTTAGTGGAAGAGGTGGGAAGCGAACCCACGTTATCATTTTCGGTGACCTTAGACTAAGGCCTAATGCATGCTCCCTTCTTTCCTTAATAGCTGCTTTTTTCTCAGACTTGCCTGTGTGTGCAATCCCTTTTTTAAAAGCCATTTCAAAGCTTGATGCAATACATTTCCATGTACATTAGAGATCTGAACTTTGCCTACAAGACATTGCATAGTGAACTGGTAACAACTCCACTGAAGCTCCCTGTTCGTGCAAACACCTTGGACAATTAGCAGATCTGAGTCTGCTTTAGCAAGAGAAATTGCAGCTCGCATGATACCGGCTCAGCTAGTCACCTAATTAACTACAAACAAACCCATCGTTTGTTTTTCTTACAGTTCAGGACAGCAAATCCTGCTGTTGAGAGTTTGCAAAACAATGAAAACACAAGAGAGTGCCAAGATGCCTGCACTACATAGTGCATTAATCATCATCAGCTAGGGAAGACCTGGGCAATAGAATCCTTCACTCCAGCATAGCTCAGGCCACCAGCAAAATGAAGTTGGTGATGGTTATTACTCTCAATTCCTTACTAGGCCCTGCTCCAGCAAGCTCGTTAAGCACATGCTCCACTTTAAGCTCATTGAAAATAATGGAATTACTTGTGCTTCAAGTTAAACAGGTGCATCATTTGTATTGCATCAGGGCCCTCGTGCTTGCTGCTTTTAGCACCTTCAGTCTGAGCACTTTGGAGACATTAATGAACTAGGTCACACAGCGGGGCAGTGGCAGAGCCAGGAACAGTGGGATTAGTGGAGTTGCTCACCTTGGAAGCCTTTTGCAGCATGATATTTCTAACCAATGCAAATATCAGGGCAACGACAGCAAGAGACAGAGATCATGGGAAAGGACTGCCTGTTACAAACACGGCAGACCCTAGGTCTGATTCAGTTCCCATGTTTGGTTTCAATGACCTGAAAAGCACGAATTTGCTTCACTTTTCTGCTGAGACCTTCCTTCTCGGATACACATTGTGTGACCCTTGAACCGATAAGCTTCCAGTGTGGCCCTGTAAACAGCCATACTCACAACACAGCTCAGTTGTTGCTTAAATCTCACCCCCTTTCTGGGGTGTTCCATTTTATTCCTTACCTTGAATTCCTTCCTGAACTCCTAGGCGTGTCCCTGCAGCACTTGCTGTCCCCACATCTAGCTCTCCTTCATCTTAAAGGGATTCTAAATCTCCTACAATGAGACCCACATGATCTGGCTACCAGAATGAGTCGTCAGAATGGCTCTGCACCTCTGTTAAGGTGCCTAGAACCTGATAGCTGGTTGCAGGCCCTTTGCTGGGGGAAGTCTGGGAATCCTGGTTTACATTACAAACTCTTCATTCTGTAGTTATTACTGCCTGGCTACAGCCTTGGTTGTATTTTGCATTCTGCAGGCTATCCGCGCTATTTGGTTGTGGGGGACCATTTGTCAGGAGAACACCACCTGAAAATCCTGAGGGCAGATATCCAAGATGATGCCGTTTACGAGTGCCAGGCCATTCAGGCGGCCATCCGATCCAGACCAGCCCGGCTGACTGTTCTTGGTAAGTCCTCTCTCCACGCTGGCATGGGCACAATGGGGAGGTTATTTTGTTTTCTTCTTTGGGATTGTGCTGAGTGGCTTTTTCAAAATGTGTTTCTTTGGTAAACCCGCTGGTTCAGAAAGGAACTTGTGGTCTGAGCTATCTGTGCAACGTATTGATCTGAAGGGGGAATGTATAAGGAGCCCATGAGCCATACACCACAGAAGTAATCTTAGGATAAATCACACACACAGGGCTAGAACCCTGGTATTTCAGCTCTGCAAATATAGGTGCCAGTTCAGCAAAGCACTAAGTGCACATATAACGTTAAGCACATGAACCGTCCGTGACTTCAGTGAGACTGTGACAGCGCAAGGTCCCATCCTGTCTTCTCCTCTGCCTATACAGACTATTCAGTTGTTAAACTTCACAAAAGTGTTTATTTGTATTGTTCCTCCCACCACCTTTACTGATCCATACATCACACCTGCCCCTCCTCAGTCTTCTGTCCAGGAGAGGAAAGGGAAGAGCTCTTCCCACCCAGAGATCCTTCTTGGTTCTGGCTTCACTAGTTTGCCTCTCTCTCCACCACATCCTTCCTGTGCTGCCTTCTACCCTCTGCGTTAAAGTGTTAATTAGCTTTTTAGTCTTCTGCAGCCCATTCTAATCAGCTAATTAGGTCCACTCCCAGAGGAATTAATTGCTGTTTAAGTTATCAGAGAGCTGGCTCAGCTGTTGGTTCCCAGCACTCTATCACAGGGATCAATCACCTGCTTAAAGTTTACATACATCATGCTTACCTGCTTGGCTGGATTGGGCCATAAGACTCTACCATTTCAGGAAAGAGATTTCTCAAGGCTGATGGTAGTAGCAGGTTCTTTACCCTCAGGTAATTCACAAGAGGTCGATCTCTCCCCCTCCCCCTAATGCACAGCCCACTGCTGAAGGGAATGTGCATTGTGGGATTGTAATGGAAGACTTTCTGTACTGGTTCACTGGCACTGTGCCAATATACTGTGCTGGTGAGGGACTTGTGTTGTTCTGGGAAGGGGCATAACTATGCTAGTAAAAGTGAAGGGTGTTATTGGCAGGACACACAATGAAGTGTGGATGTGTGTCGGAGGAAGGTTTGCTAGTAAAACTTTCTCATGCAGACTAGACCTTAGTGACGCCGCTGAGGAAATGTAAGTATTTTGCCTGAAACATTTCAAAATAAATGTTTTGATTTACCAAAAACAGCCAGAATTTTTCTGATTTTTTTTTCCCAATGAAAAACCAAAACATTCCCAATTTTTTGGTTAAAATTTTCAGTTTTCAAAAACCAAATGCTTTTGGGATTTGGATGGAAATCTTTTGGAAATTTTCCTTTAGTTTTGTGGGGGGGAAAGATAATTTCTTTTTTTTTTCATTTTCTTTTTTTGAACCACTTTGATGGAAATTTTTTGATCAGCCCTAATTATTAGTGAGCAAAAAAACCCACTTCATTAATAACGTTTGAAAGTGTGCATCAATGGAGTATATCTTCCAGAGAAAATTAGTTCTAATTTATAGATTATAATTTCCAAAGAATAATTCTTGGAACTGAAAAAGCCTCTAAAGCATGAAAGAAATCTGAAAATGAACAGGAAAGTAACACAGTCCTATTATTCGTGCCCTATATGCCTTCTCCATTTACTATCGCCCCATGCTAGCTACTTGTCCACATCCTCCCTAATCTGTGTTTCCTCCTTGTGTGGTATAGTAATAATATGTTACAGAAGACACACAAAAGAAATAATATGTTATTTAATTAGAACTAAAGATTCCAAAATGAATTTAGTCTCAGGGTGCATAAGTGTACGTCAGAACTGAGAGTTATTGCAACGTGTTGATTTGAGCAGTAAGATGTTTTTTATGGATCAAAGGGAAATCGTTATTATCTGTGGGGTTATGGAATGTGTTGGATAGTTTATGTGAATATACATAGTACTTGCTACACAGTACCTAGGCTGTTCAGCCACTCACATTTGTAGTGTCTTTTTTTTCTTGTAAGTACATTAAAGTTATAGCACATTGGAATATGCGATTTGCAAACCCCTGGCAACATGCTCCTCTTAACTTTACAACATGTATTTATGCAGGTGGTCAGGGGAAATGTACGGTTGACTAGGGAGGTGTATGTGGTAACTCTGGTGAATCATTAGCGGTTCAGGGACAACAGTTCGCATACCTTTGCATTAGGACACCCTGTCCATCTATCTGTTATCACCAGGAATGAAGATGAAGCTAGCCACAGGCTACATTTAGTGACTCTGGACAGCCCTCAGTAGGGAAACTCAGTGAGTGTGTAATGAGAAGGAACCCTGTGTATTGAGAGAGAGAGAGAGAGAGAGAGGTCTGCTGCCTAACAATCAGTTGATAACATTTGGTGCACTGAGCTACAGGTACAATATACTGTACATTAGGAAAGCAAAAGGCATATTTATACAAGAAAATGGAGAGAAATTTCAGGTAGTTACCAGAGTGTAATGCCACCAGCTGTGCAGATATTTCTGTTTAATTCGCATCTTGTTCATGCAGACTCAACTGGCCTGCTTTATTTCTGACTTAAGTGAGCTCCGCAGGCATCTCCATGGTGAGATGGGTAAAGTTTCCCTCAATTACAGTGCACTGGGGAAGGGGTATGTGACAGGCTACATAAGAACAGCCAGACTGGGTCAGACCAGAGGTCCATATAGCCCAGTATCCTGTCTTACGACAGTGACCAATGCCAGTTGCCCCAGAGGGAATGAACAGAACAGGTAATCATCAAGTGATCCATCCTTTGTCACCCATTCCCAGCTTCTGGCAAACAGAGGCAAAGCACACCGTCCCTACCCATCTTGGCTAATAGCCATTGATGGACCTGTGCTCCATAAATTGTCTAGCTCTTTTTTGAACCTTGTTATATAGTCTTAGCCTTCACAAATTCCTCTGGCAAAGAGTTCCACAGGTTGACTGTGTGTTGTGTGAAGAAATACTTCCTTTTGTTTGTTTTTAAACCTGCTGCCTATTAATTTCATTTGGTTACCCCTAGTTCTTCTGTTTTGAGAAGGAGTAAATAACACTTCCTTATTTACTTTCTCCAAACCAGTCATGATTTTATAGACCTCTATTATATCCTTCCTTAGTCGTCTCTTTTCCAAACTGAAAAGTCCCAATCTTAGTAATTGCTCCTCGTATGGAAGCTGTTCCATACCTCTAATAATTCGTTGCCCTTTTCTGAACCTTTTCCAATTCCAATATCTCTTTTGAGGTGGGGCAACCACATGAGCACGCAGTATTGAAGATGTGGGCTTACCATGGATTTATATAGAGCCAATATGATATTTTCTGTCTTATCTATCGCTTTCTTAATGGCTCCCAACATTCTGTTTTCTTTTTTGACTGCCGCTGCACATTGAGTATCTGGTCTAGTTACCGCTTAAGTTGATGTAATTTACCTCATTTGGGGGTGTGAAAAAGATTTCCCCCCCCACCAAGCGACATAAGTTACATCGACGTAAGCGCTGTCCACACTGGCACTGTGTCTGTGGGAGACCCTCTTCCACCAACATAACTTCCGTCTCTTGAGGAGGTGGAGTAATTATGCCAAGGGGAGAGCGCTCTGTTGCTTTGAGTGTAGATCAGGGAGTCAAGTCTTGCTCTGACAAACAGCATGATCTTGGCTAAGTCACTAAGGAAGGAGATGTCAAATTGGGTGCCGTTATCAGGTAGGCGAGCATCATCTTTGACAATCAGATCCCTTACTTAAGTGATTAAATATGGATTAATACACCTAATTTTAATTTGTGAATGTTGTCCATAACTTCTCTGAGACAAATTCAGTGGGGTTGCACAATGGCTGTAAATTAGGGCAAAATCTGAAGAATCCAAATATCCCCCTCTGTAAAATACATGTAAAAATAGCTTCCCGTGTTTCTGTGTGCTTTGGGATCCTTATGTGGCAGACACTGTGGAAATGCCAAGTATCACAACTGGCAGTGAAGACTGCTGCTTTGCCTAGTTAAGTGAGGGCAGGATGGAGAGTGAACCATTTTTGCTAGCTCTTTTCTGGTCACTGTGTTACCCAGCTTAACATCCTGCCTGTGGAGGGCCTCATAAGGGCCAAAGGAGACAAAACGAAAATAGCTTCCTAAGCTTGGAGGAGACTGGGTTGTGGGGAGAGCCAGAGGCTGCATGGGTACCGGAGCATTAGACTGGAGGCAGCAACGTGGGCACTGGGTGCAGAGAAGACTGGGCATTTGACAGCTATAGGACTGAAAGCCAGGCAGGGAAGCAGCCTATTGTGCTTTCTAGCAGGAGACCAACAGTATCAGCAGCAGGAATGTAAAGGGAAACAGCTGCAGGAACTCATGGGGTGCCGTTATCATATTCCTTGTACTGCGCTGCCCCTAGGGGTTGGGGACTGGTGCTTTGATCTTCTTTTGGTAGAGTTAGTTGAAAGAGATTCTTTATTTTTCCACAGAAAAATTCCAACAAAAAGGGCGGAAAAACATTCAGGTTTTTTTGCTTTTGTTTTTCAGTTAAATGGAAACCATTTTCTCCATTTTCGTCCCCCCCCCACCTCTTTTCCCTATTTTTTTTATACTTTTTTTTTTTTTTTTTAAATCAGAGAACTGGAAAAATTCTGCAAATGATTATTTTTCCATGAAAATTGAAAAGCCATTTTTTGGTTGAAAATTTTTTGATGAGCTCTAGTTATTTGTAACTGAAAAAGATTGTGGCTTGGGGTATTTGCACCTTTTAGTTTCTGGCTGTTGTTTATAAAGGAATCCTCTTTTATACTCAAAAGTCTGCGAGTGTGGCTGGGGGCCCACTAAGGGCAAGAGTCACAAGTCCCCAGTGCTTGGAGCATCTACAGCACATGCCTCCCAGCCTATGGTACA
The DNA here is from genome assembly GCF_003597395.2 of Chelonoidis abingdonii. Lineage (NCBI taxonomy): Eukaryota > Metazoa > Chordata > Testudines > Testudinidae > Chelonoidis > Chelonoidis abingdonii. The sequence goes on along the minus strand of NC_133786.1, from coordinate 4,692,308 downwards.
CAAACCACCCTACCAGACATGTAGCAGGGATGGGAATACCACTGACATCCCAGTGTTACAGTATGTTTACTTGCAGTATATTATTCAGCCACTAGATGTCTCTGTGTGCTATATAGCATTCCAGCCAGGGTATGGTCTCTGGTAAACAAAGTAAGCACAGCTGGGACTTGAGCTGTGTGGAAGCCTGTTTGTTGGTGTCTATTATTTTCAATTGTTTTGTTTAATAAATGCCTTTGATTTAAGATCTGTGATTCCATATACTGGAACACAGAGGTTACAGTTTCTACAGTACATGAGACCACAGATGCAAATTTGTGTTAGTAGATCCCTCCTACATTCCCAAACCCTTGACATATTTCAGCACAGGTGGATCCTCGTTTGGGATTGGTTGTGCCTCCCCTTTACCTCCCAGATTGCAACATCACATGCCAAAATTCACAAAGTAAATATCCTTAAATCAAACTCCAATAAGCTCTCAAGCAGCATTTTTCTTACTGTGCCTGTCTGCATTCCCGTTATTATCGATGGAAATAATTTTGTGGTTGGTTTGTGTGTGTGTGTGCAGTGAAATCAACATTTGCTGACATTGATTTCACTGCACACACACACAAACCAACCACAAAATTATTTCCATCGATAATAATGGGAATGCAGACAGGCACAGTTAAAAAAATGCTGCTTGAGAGCTTATTGGAGTTTGATTTAAGGATATTTACTTTGTGTATTTTGGCATGTGATGTTGCAATTTGTTTTAATCGTTATTAAGTTTTAACTTTTTTTTTAATCTCAGCATCTACTACAGTCATCAAAAATTGTCTGACCTTCCCCACATTTTCACCCAGTTTTGAGAGTTTAAATTGAAAAAAGTAGAAAAAAATGCTTAAAATAAACATCAATATATGTCAAAATTCTAAAACAAAACTTGAATTCGACCGAGCCTCCTTCTTTTCCCCCCACTGCTGACCCAGCAGATCCACTCCACTAGCTTGCAGGCCTGTATTTCCCTTCAGACTTCTTTCTCATTGATCCAAGAGGTACATAAGTGTAATGAGTTTATAAAACACAAAAGCTGGAGCCTTTCAAGTGTATTAATAGCAAGCAGGCAATCTCTAAAAGTTGGAAGAAAGTTACCCTGAGGTTTATAGGAGGTGGTTGCCTTGGAAGTTTTATTACTGTTTATCTGGCTGCAGAGTCCGTGATGCACTCCAAGAGATTTATTGCTCGGACTTGCCCAAGGAAATAACCATTAACACAGTCACATTAAAGCAACAGGGTCCGGGTGGAGCTCCGCAGGTGGAGTCTTGAGAGTGAGCCTGGCAGTGCCCGAGAACTAATTGTCTTTCTCTCTGCTGGTGGTGGTGGAATGGACCCAGGCACCATGTGGGGACTGGTAATGAGACCAAGCCATTCGCTTCAGTGGCAGTGATTTCTCTTTATTTACAAGGGCGATTGCTGCATTTATAGAGGGAGACAATGCTATTGCAGCTATTTTTTTTTTTTGGCTTGCAATCCAATAAAACTGTGTACACAGCCACTATAGAACTATATCACTATACAAATAACCGGCAGCTCTGTACAATGACAAAAGACTTGGGCTGGCTCTAAAGCTCTTCTAAATAGTTTCATTGTACTGTGGTGACCCTTCCTTGCAGCGAGCTAGCCTCTGAATCCTCATCACCCCTGGGTTTTATACAGCTGTATCTCCTCCTAGAGAACTGTTCCATGATGCCAGGGGAGGTGGGTTTCCATGCGCTGCTGGCATGTTTTACAATTTGCAGTACTGAAAGGAAAAGTGCTTCAAGTTCCTTCTTAACTGGGAGTGTGGTGTTGCTGCATCCCACCTGGCAGCGCACGTGATAGATCTGGATGCAGGGTAGCGGGCCAGATCCGCAGTTGCTAGAAATCAGCATAGCTCCATTGAGCTAATTTACACCTGTTGAGGGCCTGGCTCATTATGTTGTAGTCAACTGGCTACTGTATGGCTGTAGCAGTGCCCTCCGTGGAATAGAATCCAAGCTACTCAAACTGTGTGTCATAGGCCCTATACTGGTGACAGATAATGGAGATTCACCTTTAGCTCAAGGCCCCTTAGGCCAGTCAGTTAGACTCCACCATGTGTTCCCAATCCCCCTTTGATTAGCCCATGCAAATAAGGTGAGGATTTTTCCTAAAGCCTACATGGTTTTGTTCTGTGATATGTGAGGTACTGTGTGCCCCTTGCTAGTAGAGTGGATTACTCTACACATGTCAGTGGAAATCGGTACAATCCCTAAAAGAGAAGGAAGGGAATAGACCTTTCCAAGATGTTTTGTGCCCACCCCCCTGAGTTCCCTCTGGCTTCATGTCAGGGGGCTGGTCTGTTCTAAAATTTTCTTTGGCTTCCATTAACCCTGGGCTGAGTTCTGAGGTTCAAACCAAGCCCATTGTGATGCTCAGCCCCCAAGCCAACCAGTTTCACCTGGTCTTGTGCTGAGACTGCAGGTTCTACACAGCCAGGAGGCAGAACCATAAATCCTCCCCAGACTTGTGTAGGAGACGGCAAACCTGTTTTTCAAAGCCCCATCTGGGCTTTGAGTCTGTACTGACACGGGCATGTATCACATTGTGCTGTGTTTCCTTGCAAACCCTTAAGGTTGCCTCTCAGTGTCAGTCAGTTGGGGATGAGGTTTGCAATAATTGTCATCTGTTTATTGCCTCCACCATCGTCTAGTTTCTAAACTCCAGTCTCCCTCCATCTTCTGCTTTGTGAGCCATTCTGCCCTCTGAAAGTACTCCTGCTTGCCCCCTCCCATAGCTCAGCCTTGTGTTTCCTGCTCGCACAAGTCTGTGCTGTCTAATTCCACACTTAGAGGCTTAAACTTTATGCCTGGTTGCTACCAGGAAATCCCCCAAATGCTGTCTAACTCATTTTTTAACTGCTGTCACTCATGTCTGACAACAGCTTTACGGGTCTGGTGCCTCCTACTTTCCCAGCTCCACTAAAGAGCTTACACCATATTTTAATTAAATATTTAAGATTTTGTCACGTTGTTTTCAAATCTACACTGTTAAATGTAGTGGAACAGATCATTCCATAAGACTTGGAAGTCCAAACACTCAAACAGATGAGCCTGTTAGTATCACTTACTGCCACTTGCTTCTGGGATAAGAGTTTAGCTCCCAGAGAACGAAAAGGAAAATTTTCCCTACTACTCCCACTGATCTATCCATTCAAATACCTCTCAGCCCCTTATGCACCATATGCCTGTGTTAATGACAGATGCCTGCACAGCGTTTCTGCAGCCATACCTGGAACAATAAGGAACACTTCTACAGCACATTTCACCCCACTGGCTCCCAATGGCTTTTTCCAAACTTTACACAAACAGGAGTCATGTTGCTGACAATGATAGGGGGATGCTGGGCTTACTGGGGGCATCACCTAGTGGCTAGGTGTCTGGGCCTCCACTTTCCTCCATCTCTGGTGTGTCTTGTCAGCAAGCACTCTCCCCCCACGCTGGCCCAGCTTGTGGTAGTCAGCGACTTGGCCTTCTGGCTGGGTCACCAGTTTAGTTTGTTCCCTTCCAGAGTAACAGAGTCCAAGGAAATATAGGCAGTAGCTTTAAAACCAACAAAAGGAAGATTTTTTTTCACCCAACGCAGTCAACCTGTAGAATTCCTTGCCAGAGGATGTTGTGAAGGTCAAGACTATAACAGGGTTCAAAAAAGAGCTAGATAAATTCATGGAGGATAGGTCCATCAATGGCTATTAGGCAGGATGGGCAGAGATGGTGTCCCTAGCGTCTGTTTGCCAGAAACTGGGAATGGGCGACAGGGGATGGACCACTTGATGATTACCTGTTCTGTTCATTTCTTCTGGGGCATCTGGCATTGGCCACTGTCATAAGACAGGATACTGGGCCAGATGGACCTTTGGTCTGACCCAGGATAGCCGTTCTTATATAAAATCACATGTCCTCAGAACAGGGAGTGCCTTTAGTACACCTCCTGGTCTCTGTAGGTAGCTCACTCTGTCCCCAGGGCTTCCGGCATCTCTGCCCTCTTCTTACAGAGATTTATGCCCCCTCTGTAACAACAGTGGTTGGTAGGGGAGCCAGGGCCCTTACATTCCACCAGGCTCCAACCCAGCACCCCATGAGAGGCAACAATGCTAAGCACGTTGGAGTTCTTCAAAGCTGCCTGCCTGGGCACTTCCTATCATCCACGTCCCCCAAAATGTCCAACATCAACATAAGATACAAAAGAAAAACAACTCAACCTCCAGCCTGGTTGGGCTTAGCTGCTAGTCCCTTCCTGGCAGCGAAGGCTTCTGCAGCACCCTTGTTCAGGAGCTCTCAGGGTAAGTCTGTCCTCCTCTATCTGCTCCCTTCTGAATTGGCTGGCTCCCTTTTAAGCTCGGTCCAAAGCAGACTCTGCACACGCAGAGCGAGTCATCTGGGCCCAGAACTGCTCCTTAACCCCTTCAGTTCTAGTGTGGGCTTGATACATCCTATCACGCTGAGATGCAGCCATCTCTGCAGGGGAAGGGGGGACAGGGGCAGAGCAGCTGTTTAACAGTGCACATTACACAACACCTAGTTTGGGACAGGAAGTCAAGTCTCTCATATGCAGCAGAAGCCACAAGGTGGAATGTATAATAGTAGGACATAACAACCCTAACAGGACCCTGGCCAGGACAATAATTTAGCAAGAGATGCCTGAAGATCCTTCGTGAGTGCTAAGGTTCAGGACTTTGGTTTTAGCTCTCATCTGAAGTTTGCCACCTCCTGCTGATCAGTCTTCCTAGACTTGTGCTGGATTATTAGGTCCATATTAACAGCCTAGAAGAGTGCCTCCTGCTGAGTCACAAATCCATGCACAGGGCTCTGGCACCTTTGAGAACATGAGCCATTAATTCAAACAGGAATTCGGCAGCCTCTTTTATTTTTTTTTCTGCTTTTGGAATATTCATGAGGGGGTTGTTATTTCTGCAGCTTGATTTGAAAATCATAACCACTCAAACATTTTGGCACTTTCTTTTATTAATTCTATGGATTGCTCATGGCCAGTTCTGTGCTGCTTGACCTGTATCAGGAATTTGCAATAGGTCAGATAAATCACATGGTATTTTTCTCTTCCCTGAATGTATGAACCCCCATCCAAACATTCGTGCCAGTAAAATGTGATCCCTCAGGCAGTCAGGGAAAGTATCCCCTGTTTGATCATCTTGGGGGTTTGAATTTGAAACCCATGGATCTGAAAGCACAAGCTGGTTACAGGCTGAGCCAAAGGATCAGCTCTTAGCAGAAATTTGGAAGCAGCAAACTCATTAACACCAGTATGTTATCCACCCATTAGACAGGGACAGAGCTCCCCACTGAGTTAATGTGAGTTACACTTGCATGGTGGAAGCCAATGCCTATAAGTTCCTAGGGAAGTGAATGTTGGAGGGAAATTGTCTCTCTGTTTTGCATTATTTCAAAAGCACTGGGGAGGGGGGGTTACTTTCCCCTGATGCCTGGGGCGTGCATCGCCTGCTGGTATCAGCTGGGCACATCTCACCTAATCAATTTGGTTCTAGCTCTTATCTGAAGGTAGCCACTTCCACCTGACCAGTCCTCCTAGCATGCTGGCTCATTGCAGGGGCTCAGGCAGTCATGGCATCTCTTGGTCGCTGGCCCAGGCTAGAATCTTTGGCGTCAAGATAGAGGTACCTGGGTGAAATTTAATGGCCTGTTCTATACAAGAGGTCAGACCAGGGCCGGCACTTCCATTTAGGTGACCTAGGCGGTTGCCTAGTGCGCCAGGATTTGGGAGGGCAGCAGATTGCTCCGGTGGACCTCCCACAGGCGTGCCTGCAGACGGTCCGCTGGTCCCGTGGCTCTGGAGGTTTCCACATTTTAACTAAATATAAAATGTATGTTGTTAATCCTAAGGAGAATTGGATGTTAGGGAAGGAGAAGATAGAGTATGTCCAGCCAGGGAAATTTGAAAAATACCTAGGTGCTAGGATTGATCCATGGATTGGAGTAGGAGGATCAGGGTTGAAAGAAAAATTGGAACCAGAGAACCGTCCGCAGGAATGCCTGTGGGAGGTCCACCGGAGGCGCAGGACCAGCAAACTGGCCCTGCGTCTAGGGCGCCAAAAACCCTCACGCTGCTCCTGGGTCAGACCAGCTGATCTACTGAGCCAAAAACCTGATCCAGCCCAGAAGATTGCATTGAGAGCACATGGTGCGGATTCTCAGTCTTGGGGTGGGTCCTGTGTGCAGCTGGAGCACGTATAAGGGGTGGGGGTGAATTTCTCTGGTGCAGGAATAACACAGGGCAGCTGTAGATGGTGGGAGCCCTGACCCAGGGGACATGCTGGAACAGGGTGGCCCGTAAGCCTGGCACTACAGAGAGTTCTGAGCAGAACCATGGCCTATCGCCAGCCTTCTGGGCTCTGTCCTATATGAGAGCTGCTGTAATTTATGCCTGTGGCCACACCCCATCCTGCAGCAGTGTGTGGATGGCATAAAATCATTTTAGTTTTCCCCTCCTCCTGCCCTGTGCTTCCTCAGAATCTCAGCCTGTCCCTCTGCTTGCACACGCTACTGCTGTGGTGCTCTCTCTGTTCCCCCACTCCTCTCTTTAAGCCTCAGTGGCCCGTGCCCTACATCTGACACAGACTGGAACAGGCACAGGCAGGGAGGGAGGGGGGCAGGTTACACAAAATGAGGGCAAAAGGCAGCTTGATTCGCTGCTCATAAAACATCCCTGTAGGCTGCATGTACAAATCTGTACATTTGGTAGGAGGACCCAGCAAAGCAGACTCCTGCAAGCCACTGGAGGGCTATTTGCTACCTGGCACATCTTTAATGTAAGAGTTTCCTAATTCATGATCTATTTAACTAAGATAGAGTATTAATTAAATAAAGTAAGAGCTTGATTAGGACTCAGAGAAATTTAAAAATAAAATCAGACAGCAATCGGGCAAAATTGCAAAGCAAACACTTTGGCTGTAACCGCTGGAGAGTTCCCTCTGGTCTTCCATCAAAGCGCAAAGCAGGGAGGGCAGATACAAGAGATTATATAGCCAACAGATGTGTGTTGTTAAAATATGCATCTGCCAGCCGTGTGGTTTAAGGAGCCAGAGGGCTAGCTTGTAGATCTGCTGCACTCAGGGGACCATGAATGAATTCCAGTCCCTGCCAGCCTAACTGGGATTTGCAGACACATTAATTAGTGTTGAGTTTCCAGATCTCGAATGCAGCCAAGCGAGGAGAAACTTTGAACAGAGCAGTTGCTGCCCCAGGAGGAAGAGGAAGGGGGGTGGAAGAGGCAAACCTCAGCTTGCTTCACTGATCTGGCAAAGAAGTTGTGAAGCATTAACCCATGCTGGCCAGGGGCATACCCAGAGCCTGTGGCAAGAGGGCGGAGGAATCCAGGTCAGGCAAGCCATGTTTCCAAATGAGTGACTAGACTGCAGGGAGCCCTGATGTTAGTGCTGCTGACTTCCTTCGCTGGCCTCATCAAAGGGACGTGGCAGGCTGGGAGGGGTTTTTATTATCCCTAGCTTACGTGAAGTTGAGGCTGTACTCATGACACATCCAGACATCACCTCCAAGGCCCGCACGGCGTGGGAGAACCAAGGATGAGGGCATTAGAAAAGGGAGCACAGAAGGGATGGTGGCAAGAATGGGCACCAGGGGATTATTGCTTTCAGGAGCTCCTGTCTCTTAATTAGGCCTCAAAATGAGTATGATCATCCCTGTTTTTCAGAGAGGTAAACTGAGGCATAGAGTGAGAGGAAGTGATTTGTCCTGGGTCATATCACAACTCCGTGACAGTCTAGGAGTAGAACCTCAGGAGCCCTGGCGCTAGCCCCTCCACTCTGACCAAAGTCTGAGGAGAATCATGCTGCCCTAGTAAACAGCTTTCTTTTCCTTCTGACAGCAGATGATATTTGACAGCCTCAGACTGTGACAGCCAGATCGCATTGAACTATAACGTTGCCCCTGTGTGACGGCTGCAGTGAGCGCAGCACAGCTTCACTGCATCAGCCTGAGCATTCGGAGAAACTCTCGTAAAAGGCCCCCGCTGATACTGGGAGGCCTGAAAGTAGATCTGCTGGCTTTGTTCCTGTGCACATGAGCCCCCGTACCCTGCCACTCTACTGCCCTCCCTGGGTCTCTTTTGCGAGCCAGTGAGCTCTTTTAATTGGCAAAAAGCTAGCCCAACTTTTTTGAAGTTCAAAAAGTTTAATTAAGGCCTCCATTGAGGCCATCATCACCCAGCTCATCATACAACCTCCTTTCTCTGTGACAGAGAGTCTCTGTCATGGCTTAAATTCTCATATAGCAGTCCCTGGAGCCATGGGGCTCAGGGCTTCTGCCTCGGAGGAGGCACCGAGGCTTGGGGCTTCTGCCCTGCAAGTTTGAAAATATTTACCAGAGCTCTGCTCTGGACAACTCCAGCTGAATTTAAGCCATGTCCCTGTAATGAATCTATGTCCTACAAACAACAGACATCAGTATATAAACAACACACAGAGCTGAGACTAGAAATGAGCCCTGTCCCTTCAGATCCCATCGCACTGGCCTTGGCTATTTCACTGAATAGAAACTCCCCTAGTGAATGATAGTAGTAGGTCCCTTACCCTCTGGAAGGTGTCATCACACACACACATACACACACAGCCCTCCAGCATGGGGGCAGGCAAACAAGCCACATATTTCATGGGACTTTCAGGAAACAACTGGGTATTTCTCTGCTGCTGCAGGGTGGGAAGTATGCTCTTTCTTGGATGGATCACTCAATAATTTCTTAGGAACACTCCCTACCCTGTGGGTGGCACCCTACAAAGAGCCCTGATGCCAGAGGGAAAGGGTGAGCATCTCAGGCATTCCCTGAGGAAGGAGAAACAGCCAGAAGGTGCTAGTACCCCAGATCTCAAACTAACCTAGTGCCCTGCCTCTGCCATTGGCTGTTGGCCTAGTGGACAAGCTGGGATCTTACACATGTTGTAGCCCTTGTTTGTTTAGACCCCTGCTTCATTCCCTGATGCTCCATTGCCAGTGTGGTACCTCAGGAGAGCATCAGGCAGGGAGAATGCTGCCTTGGTCTAGGCATTCACAGGAACAAAAGCTTTCCTAGCTAGCTGACCCCCAGGTAGAGGTCAGCTGGAGACTGGCTGCTGAAAGACGTGTGTTTGTGGGTTCTCTGAATGACCTCTGGCTACTGGGAAGTGGGACTGTAAGAAGCACACTCCATCCTCTTCTTTCCCTCTGCTCCAGCCACCAGGCAAGCTGTGCCAAATCCTGCCCACTCCAAGCTAGAGAAAGAAGGTGGCAGGTTGGCCCGTAGAAGTAGCTGAACATTGGATATCTGCCCTAGATTCTGTTACTGTCTTTTTTACATTCTGTCCCAATGGGCTGTGGGGCAGCAGGTTGCGAGGACTAGGGAGTCATTGGAAGTCTGTATGTGCAGAAGGTAATAGGGGAGGACACAGGAGCTAGGTGGGGGTGATGCTCATTTTGCGAGGGGGTTAAGGAGGAGAGGAGCCAGGACTGGATCCCTCTGCCAGCCAGTAGTGCAGCAGCCTATCGTCCGGTGCCCATCAGCCTATGTTCAGCTGCGATATTATAACTAATGAGAGCCACATGTACTGAGTAAGGTCTAAGGCACCCATCCCCTTGGTCTCCAGTTGCCAATTCCCCCTTGATCAGTGATCCAACAGCGACCAGGAGGCAAGGAGTAATATCACAGTCTCCTCAGTAGCTCGGATAGCACATGTGAGATCCACATGAGCACCAAAGGATCTGCACTGTCAGGGATGGAAGGACTGCTTGCAGGGATCCCAGCGCTGGGACTTGCTGCCTCCAGCTCTGCCTTGTAACCAATGCTCAGCAGGAGACACAGCCCTGTTTGCAATGTTATTTCTGTGGCTAGGAACAGGGAGAGGTTTCCTCTGGGTGAGATGTTGCTAAGGGACGTGGCTAAGACCAAGACGGGGGCTGAAGAGGTCTGCTAAGGAGGGGAAAGAGTCAGTTTCAGAAATGTAGTCTTAATAATTGATATACAATTAATTTTTACATTCACCTTTTCTCATCCATTTCCCTGCCTCCCACTCCAAGGTCTCTTCTAATATTAACTCTGCCTTCTTGCAAGTCCCACTAGAAATAAAGCTTTCCTAAATCAACATGAATTATTTAATGCGACAGATTAAGTCAATTCAAACACGGAGCTGCTGTCTTTTAATATGACATCTAACCAGAAGCAGGCGAAGAAAGTGAGGGCTGAATGGGTGGTCAAGTGGTTTCAAGTTAAACCGTGTCATTTGAATGTAGCTTTTTATCGAAACCTTAACAGTGTACTATGCACGAAGCACGCTGTTACTGAGCATTATTAGATTGATCATAACCATATATGGTGACGTTAGACTTCTGCCTTTTTACTTTTTAATACATCCGCTTCCTATCGATTCAACTGAATGTAAAACTAGAGTGGACTGGAAAATGCAGTTTCCATCCCACGGCAAAGTCAGATGTTTCAACATTTGTTTTTGTCCCAAATTGGGAGAGAAATTCAAACTATTAAATATTTTCACAGAATGAAAAAGTCAGAAAAATTTCCATTTGGAGATGTTCAAATGAACATTTTGGACTGAAATGAAACATTTTGAATGAAAATTATGACTGAAAAATGCCAGAGTTCATGGAAGTAGCAGTTCAAAGCAATTTCATTTTGATTTTTCCAGTTGGAAAATCAAAACTTTGCATTGAAATAGACATTTTATTCCCACAAAAAAATTTCAATTTTGATAAACCACATTTTCCAGTGGGACCATTCTCCAGTGGAAAAATGTCAGTCAGGTTTACTCAGAATGAAACTAAAATATCAAGCAACATAAAGACCGAACCCAAAGAACTTCAATATTTGGTGCCCCGTCAACAGTGAAGTAGCAGTGAGACAATACTGGTCAGCACGCTCAGAGCACTGGAGAACACACTGTAGGGAATCACTCTCCATTGGCAGGGGATTACCTGTGGCAGTGGGTGTTCTCCATTCCTTACATCTATGGACAGTAGCTTTGCTTTCTGTGCTGCACAGTTCAGTCTGAACAAGGGCATCTCGCAGGCAGTGCATTCGTTTCTGTGCTTCAAAGGCCTGTTCCCTGAGACGAGGAGGAGAAGTGAAGCTAGCGCATGCACATGCTCTGCTTTTCTTCTATCGGAAGAGAGAGATGAAATTGATTTACTTAGATGCACTTAATAGGGATATTAGCCAGCCACATGGTATAAGCATGAAGTGCCGTATTTCATTTATCCGGCGGCCCTGTTCCTTGCCAAATTCATGACTGTGCAATAACACTTTACACAATGAGTGTGCAGTAAGTAAACTGGAAAGGAGGAAAGTAACGGAGTAAGGAATAAATTACAAAGATGGGCCATTTTCCAGCTCTGCTCTGGCTTAGGTCTCTTTTTGTTTAACATTAAAAATCCACCCTTCATTCTCAGGACTGCTCCTTGCACCGTTTTACTTATTGCATGTGCAGTTTCAGAGCTGAGGCGACAGCAACTAGCATGGCGTGTCCAATTGCCATGAGAATGCAAAAAGCACTTGCTTGGAGAACCCCAGAAGGGCTTTTCCAGCATGAGATAGGGAAATCTGGAGCCTTTGCAGATAGAGACCAGCCTACGGGTTGCTTCCTACCGCACTGTGATGGGAGATAAAGATTGTCCTAGTCTAACAGAGTGAAACAGCCACAGTTAATCTGTCGTGTTATGACTCAAAACTAAAAGAAGGCTCCCAAGATCTTTATTGAGCATATTAAAAAAATAATAAATTCCCTGCAAGAATGTCAGGGCGGTATCTAACATGCACTAAGCCAGCTGATCCTTCAGAAGGATGTTCAAATGGCTGCCCCACCATCAAGAGATGGAGGATATCTTGAAAGTAGCAGTCCTGGAAAGTTTATAGGTGCCAAGCTGCAGGAATCCTGGAACTCAATTTCATTGTTGCTGACTCTTGTGATTTAATTGCAAGTCTTGTGATATTCGATGCTTTTCTTAAAGCCCAAGCCCCTGGAGTCATGTGATGACGAGACTCTCAGCTCAGTTATAGCAGAATAAAGAGCCTTTCTGATTCTCATTTAAATAGTACCTTAGGACACAGTGGGAGCAGCAGCTCTTATCTCATTAACCTCTTCAGTTCCTACAATTCATCCATCCATCTAGGTGGCAGGCACCTGCCTGTGCACACCCTGGCATCCCTCACAGAGGAGCTGCAGGGCAATTCTTCCTAATGGTGATGGATGTGGTAGCTCTGCAATTAACTCGTGTCACCCTGTGCACCAAGTGTGAATCTAGATCCGTCCATGTCGGCCCTCACCAGCTTAAAAAGTGTGCTGTTTCACTGAGCTGGGAGGAGTCAGTGTAGCTGCCGCTGGTGCACAGATCCTGGGCTATCTGCAAGTGGTGGTGGAGGATCTGCTCACCTCTTACCCACTTTGCTCTGGAGGGGCTGGCAAATCTTTAATGAGGTTGTTTTTTTTAAATGTCCATGACCGATGCTGACATTTTAGATCGTTTGGGCCCAGCTATTCTGCACAGCTAGAGGGGAAGGTGATTGAAGACTCAGATGGGGGAGTAATTGCAAACATAAATAAGGGCTCCAGCACTTCCAAATTCACACAGCTTTAGCAAGAGAGAATCATTTACCATCTTGCATGGAAAAGCAAGTAGGAAGGAAGCAGGGGCTTCTAGCTGTCTGTGGAAATCCCCAAATCCCTTTTGTATTGCTCACTCAATAACCACCTGCACTCACACATGCAGACACAGGTGAGCCTTCTCTTTTTGCTGTGGACTGCAGCATAACACGTCCATGTGTCCCTGAGATTTGTGGAGGCCGTAGCCAGGGATCAGTCACTGTTAAGAACTGGGTGGGTTGTTAGTGACCTGACAGAAGTATTGACTCCCTCTACCCTTGTCAGGTGACAGAGAAGAATGAAGCCCTTGAAGTGTGACATCACCTGAGAGACAGCCCCCGCTTTCCTATTGATCCTGCCTAGTGAAAAATGAAACAAAGGCTCAGAAGGGGCAGGAGCAGCCATGAAAAAAGAAAAGTAAATGGGACTAGGAGGGGCCATCGCTCGGGCTTTTCTCCCCAGAAGCCTCTTTGCAAAGGCCTCCTGCTCCTGATCTCAGCTCTTGGCCTTTTGTGGGGATGAATCTAGTGTCTGAAACTAACAAACTAGCAGCAAACTCATTTCCGTCAGATGCAGTGAGGGCTGGCTTTGGGCAGGCTCTGCACGGGCAGCTCTGCCAGTGCCGCTCAGTCAAGCTCCATAGCCCTGGGCCTCCCACTCAGCGCTACCCTGACCTGTAACCTACGTGCTGGTCCAGTTCGGGGCTCTACATACACACATAGCTCCACCAATGCTCCTCAGTCATTGCCTGCTAATCTGGTCCCAATGCCCACTCCTCCAGCCACAGCTCTGCCAATGCACCTCAGCCCTGGTCCCCCTGGCTATTCTAACCCATTTAAAAAAAGCTACTACAGTATTCTACAGTCATTGCTGCCATCCCCTTGACATCACTGGGACTAACTCCTTGGAGCAAAGGACTCATATGCCAATGTTTTTTGTAGGGTCTGTATTTTATCTGAATCCTCCCCTTGCCATCCAACATTGCTTAGGACACAAACAAGGCTTCACCACCTATGTATTGTGGGCCATTCTTTGTACATCCTCTATATTGTTAAGTCCCTTACTGTTCCTGTCTCTGAGCAGTGTTCTTTCAGTCACTCTTTTTGCATGTTTCTCCAGCTGCCCCCTGGAATCCCTGCCACAGCATGCCAGCCTGACTTCATTTTGAACACATGTGCCCGATACTTCCATCCTCTTTTCTGGATAACTTTTAGAGTGTTTGCTTTCGAAGGCACTCAGCTGTCTGTCTGCATCTAGGGTGGGTTTCCAGCTTTCACATCCGTAAATTAAGGTGGAAATAATATTTGCAATGAAGATTCACAGATTGGTCTTTAATTTGTAGAGTTTCAACAACCAAATCTTGTTTAAGCTGGTGAATGAAGTTGCTGAGTTGCCAGATTAGGGCATTATTTCCTTCTGGGTATCCCTGTTGGCTTGCACACTGCTACCAGGGTTATGTGAATTGAATGACCTTTTGTATTCCTTTGCTTTCTCACATAATATCTGAGTTGGGAGTTGCTGGGATTCTCATTATGTTTGTTTTTTTCATACCTCATTATTAGCCTTTTTTGTGATGCTGGATAGTCTTCCAGTATTTGCATGATGGTTCAGCTGCCACTTAGAAGAGCTCTGGGATAAGCAAAAGCTAGATCTAGTGTGCTGCTATTGCTGAGCCATGCAATGCGTGCGTTGTATCCATCTGTGCTTTTTTCATCATGAAATCAATGGTAATGCCAAGCAGGAGAGGCAAGAGAATGCATCCTTGTTTGAGGCCAGTGTCTGTGTCAAACCATTCACTCAAGTCTGCATTATGCAAAGCACAAATCTCAAGACAGTCCCAGCCTCCAAGAGCTTATGGTTTGGACAACAGGCCTGGAGGGACAAGATCTACTGCTCCTAACTCCCTACTGCCCTGCCCCACGTGCAAAGTGAGTGCAGAGTGCATGTGAAACATGACTATTCTGATCTGGGAGCATCTTGCACTTGCCTTGCATGAGTGTAAATTACAACTCAAGATGCAAGACAATGGAGGATCAGGTTCTGTGTGTGTGTGTGCGTGCATGCACATTAAAACTTGCTTTCTAGTTTCTAAAGCCAAGTCTACATTACAAACTTTCACCCGTATAGTAATGTCACTTAGGAATGTGATTTTTTTTTTTGCATATTTTTATACCAGCCAAGACCTTACTGAAGATCCAGTTACAGCAATAGAAATTTATTTCACTCAGGGAACCAATATAAGCTATACCAGTAAAAGCACTCTTGCCCATACAAGCTGCATCTACACTAGAAGAGTTTGCTGGTATAGCTGTACTGACTAAGCTGTTCTAGTGCAGGCCTGACCCTAGTTATTAATAATGATTTCTATTACAGTAGCACCTAGAAATCCACCTACATAGTCTGTGGCAGTTAGCCTCCCAGCCTGGATTGATAGACTGAAAATAGCTGTGTAGTGGTTTGAAGTTGCAGCTTGGGCTGGAGGGAGGGCTCTGAAACCCACCCCTCCCTAAAGGGGGCCCCCTTCAGAACCTGAGCTCCAGCCTCAGCTTCAAAGAGCTGTCTGCACGGCTGTTTTCAGAGCGCTAGCATGAGCCTCACAAACCCAAGTCTATCGACCCAGATTGGGAGGCTCACAGTCATGGGCAGTGTAGACCTACCCTCCAGTCTGCAAAAGATGAGGAGGGTAGAGTTGAGCAGGAAACATTTGGCTCATCCCAGGATATTTTTGAGAGCTTGAAATTATTTTCCTATTTTGACTTGGGATGAAAAGTTGAAATCTAAAAAATATTTGCAAACCGAAAAACCCAAATGTTCCATTTTGATTATTTTGAATCATTTCATTTTGATTTCAGCCTTATAGACTCATAGACATGAGGCCAGAAGGGACCGTCCAATCTGACCTCCGGCACATTTCAGGCCACAGGACGTCCCCAATCCACTCCTGCAATAGACCTTTTTCTCTGTTAAAAATTTTTTTTAAAAAAAAAATCAGTCTAATTTGCTTGAATTTCAAAATGAAAAGTCATTTTGAACTGGAAAGCCGTAATGTTTCGTTTAGAAAATCAGACTTCCTTAACACACTCAACTCTGACCTCCGCAGAGAGAGAAAGAGAGAGAGGAGTGATTCATGGCAAATTATGGATTTAAAAGCTGCGATGAATCTCCATTACAGCATGAAATGAGAGAGGCAAACACAGCTAAATGGAAGACCTCCCCTGGGCAACAGGAGGCTGCAACTTACCAGAGTCTGGGGGGGAAAAAAGGAAAAGGTTGTTTTGTTTAACTAAATATTGCTACAGTTTAGCAGGTGCAGGCAGGGTATGCTGCTCGTTTTAACAGCAATGCAGATTAAACAGGCAGGTTCCATTACCATCAGGTGGGGCAGCAAGTCCCAACACTCTGCCAGAGCTCTTAGATTTCCAACACCCCCCTCACATGAGCAAAGGGAAATAGAACACGGTTAGTTAGAAGTTTTTGAACTGCTATGATCTTCCTGGGCCGTGTACCGGGAGCTGCCCATCCCCAGCAGCTGGAGCTTTGAGGCTGAGGTATCCTGAGCTGTTTGTCTGGGACTTTCCTTCAGTCCAGGTCCCACGGTAATGCAGCATGATGGTTAGCTGGGATCAGAAGCATTAGCTGGCATAGTATGTGTTTGCTGATAGGTGGGGCCATGCCTGGAGCTGCATGGCACTCATCGGGTTTAGTTCACAGTGGGATCCCACAAACCTTTTTACTAGGCTCAGGGGGTGGTTCTGAAGTGAGCATTTGGGCCATGCAGTGAGGAGAGGCCTTGTTTAGTCTCCCACTACCATGGAGTAAAGTGTGGGGTCTCCAAACCCTTTCCTTCCCTGCACCACTTAGCAGCAGTGGCATTCGTATTAGAGCAGCACCTAGCGATCCCAGCTGAGATTGGGGGCCCATTGTGCTAGGTGCTGTACAGAGCCATAATAAGAGGCACTCCCTGCAGCCTAAGGGGGGAGAAGGGGAACAGAGGCAGGAAGTGACTTATCAGAGGCCAAGCACAGAACCCTGGTGTCCTGAGTCCCACCCAGTGCCCTACTCACCTCCCTCATCTCTAACTGCTCTTCATCTCAGTGCAGCATCACTCCTGGCAATGACTGTAGGACGTTTAAGCAGATGCATTTGTGCAATAGCCCATATGCTTGTGTGATGTGCTCCTGGACCATGTAGTGCCTGTGAGTTGCAAGGTAACTCAGTGCCACGCTCTGCCGCTGGGCCTTATCAGCCTTCATGCTTTCGGGTGAGGGGGCTGTTTGTTCTTCCGAGTTCATTCATTCTTTGACCCAAATGGGGAGAGTGTCACAGACTCAGATGTTGGAAGGTCAGAAGGGACCATTGTGATCATCTAACCTGAGCTGTTATCCCCATTTCATGAGGAACTGGGACAACTTGCCCGGAATCGCATAGAAACATGTGGTGGGGCTGACAGGTGAATCCAGTTGCATAGGGCCTGTTCCACAACCATAAGCTCATCCTTCCTCCGTGAGGCGCTGCCAATTGATTTCATTTGCAGATGTCGCTTTTGTGATGCAGATACCTGTTCAGTAGTTATTGGACTGAAACAGTCACCACCCATCTAACTCATTTCACACTGGCTACTGCACAGGCATCCTAGGGTAACAGCGCCTTCTAGTGGCTACCAGCCAACTCTGGGTTTGGTGGGGTGACACAGGTAAAAGGTGCCAGTCTCCTGACTCATCCACTCACCTGTTGCTGTGTGGCTGTCCTTCCGCTGCTTGGGCCGCCCACATTCCAGTTTGGTGGCTGGGAAGGTGCAGTCTTCAATGAGGTTAATTCTTTTTGCAGCTAGTCAATGCAGCTGGCTCCACAGCGGTGATCGGAGAGCCTGTTGATATTTCTGAGGCTGCTATTAAGCTGTACGCTGGAAGGGGAGGTGGCGCCCCAAGCAAAACCCTTGTGCTTGGTGTGGTGTGGCCTGAAGTTTGGGCCGCAATAGTAGAAGTGCCTCCCTGCTGAGACGACGCGCCAGTGTCAAGAGCAGCTGGCAGCAAAAGCCACCTGCTTGGAGAGATAAAAAGGAAGATCAGACTTACCAATTCAACTGTGAACGGGAAAACCAGAAAGTGTACCCATGTACTCGGCATGCTGTCAGCATCCCCTGCCTGTTTGATTGCAGGAGAGGAAGTATGGTGTAGTGGTTAGCACTCCAGCTTGAGGCTTAGAAGAGCTGGCTTTGATTCCTTGCTCTTCCCCAGGCTCCCTGGGTGACCTTGGACAAGTCATTTGGTTTATGTGTGGAATAACAGCACTTTCCTACCTCACAGAGTTGTTGTGAGACACTCTGGTACTGTATATGGATATGTCCTGCATCTATCAGCTCAGTTTGCCTTCACAGAGCTCTGCCTGGAGGTGGGCAAAGAGTAGCATTCAAATCTGTAGCACCAGGGAAAATAAAGTATTTTATGCTATCACATTTATTTGCTTAGAAAAAAAAAGAAAAGAACAAATCCCACCTCCTTAATTTGGTTCAGTGACTAAATACCGGATACCAGCTGCCCTGCTTGCATTTTATTCCAACTGGTAGATTTTAAAGATGCAGAAGGTATTTAATGATAATGATAATGATTTACATTTATATAGTGCCTTTTATCCACCAGGATCACAAAGTGCTTTGTGTATCTATAGATACAAATACACTGTACAGCACCCACGGCAGCCGCCGCTCGAGCCAGACAGCAAGATGTTCCAGAGTACATCATAACTGCATTTATAAAGTACCCTTTCCTTCTCAGCGCCGGAGCACTTCAGGTGCTGTACAGTAATTTTATCATCAAATCAGATGGTAAAAACACTTTAAAAACAACAGTGCCGTAAAGATAACTGCACGGTGCTAAAACGACACACAATGCGGGGTGGGGGGAGGGAATTGAGGAAGGTATTAAATATAAGAGGGATTGTAGTAACAGAAAAACAACATTGGCGGATGGAAACCCTTTAGCTCATGTTGTGTAGGAGTAGGGAGGGAATGAGCTACATAGCAGAGGAGACAGCGCCACAGCCTTGGGCTCACTATAACAAAGCCAACCTCAGGGTCAATGGTGGGGTCCCTGAAAGGCATGGGGGGCAGAGTCCAAGTGCCCCCTTGCGATGAAGCCCATGAAGGAGGTCTCCAAGCCTTGCTAGTTAGCCTGGGAGTCAGAAACTTGTTTCTTTCTCTCACCCCCCCAGTGAGA
Organism: Chelonoidis abingdonii; assembly: GCF_003597395.2. Lineage (NCBI taxonomy): Eukaryota > Metazoa > Chordata > Testudines > Testudinidae > Chelonoidis > Chelonoidis abingdonii. The sequence goes on along the minus strand of NC_133786.1, from coordinate 4,673,423 downwards.
TTTGGATTGAGCTGGAGAGTGGGTGAAGTGCAGGGTAGCAAGAGCTGCAGAAGAGAAGGTTCTCATGCCAGTGATTCAGTGAGCAAATGGTGTGGAGAGACTCCAGTGATGGAGGAGGGTCCAGCTGTATGGACTCCATAGAAGCTCCAGTCTGAGCTGCCGTTTGACTGAATTGGGAGCCAGCACTTGTGTTTGAAGAAGGGGCGCAATGTGGTACGTATGAGAAGGACAGGCCCAGCACCCTGGATGTGCTAAAGGACCTCTGCTCAAGTCCTCCATCCCTTAGCAATGCAGGATCATTCCCTATAGTAGGTTAAAAAGGTGTCTACTTTCCTCCACATCGCAAAGCCTTCCCAACTCACTGTGGCCATGGAAAGGTCGTGAGGACTCTTTAAAGTGTCCCACTCTTCTGCAGTTCCTAGAGGACCGCTCCACCTGCACTGAAGGACCCATGAGATAAGTGCTATGGTCACTCACAAGGCCCCAGATTTTATTCTAAATCCAGTGTCTAACTAGCCTGACAGAATGACGTTTCCTCCCGGACCCTGAATGGGTTGGTGTCTTTTTTTCCACTGGGATCTACTAGGCTGGAGAAGAGAGGCGAGGAAGGAAGAGAGAAGGAAATTGAGTCCTCACAAAAGGCACTTAGCGATATTCATTCAAAATTCATAGGCGCAAAATTGCAGTCTGCATGGATTTGTTTCCTTTCGGAAATTACAGGAAACTACAGTCACAGAGAACTGTTATTCAAAGAGCCACTTTAGATGATTAGGCTTGCGGGAGGCTGTACTTACACATGCAGCCCCAATATAACCAGACTCGTTCTGAAACAGGGAGGTGAGGCTCTGAAAAGAGAGAGCTGGAGGAGCAAGTGGCAGGCCGGCTCTGACTGAAGAGGCAAAGGTGTTGAGTCTAGCACCATTCTTGCAGTCACAGCTGGGTTTCTTCTATTAACTCCCCTCTGACTGTAAGGCTGACAGGCCTGGGTGGAAGGGCACAGACAGCAGAGGGGGTGATGTAGTTCAGTACCATATGGAGGAGACGCATTGTCTGGGAAGGCAGACCCCATGCCTTTGTTTCTCCTTTTTCATGCTCTCAGAAGCACTCAGCCCCTAAAATCTCCTTACATGTAGGAGGATCTTAGGGGAATCCGCCTGTTCATGCTATGGAGACACAAACCAACACACACACTTGTCTCCCTTCACACAAATACACTTATCTCCCCCCTAACACACACAACCTCATCTTCCTACACACACATGCTCATGTACCCCCACTTCATCACATACTGGCCAGAACCATGCACTGAAACACAGTACCATTATCATCATGCAGTCCATGGAGTTTTACACAGCCTCACACCAATCATGTGAGAAAGAATCTTGCCTGCCTTTTCTTTCTTTCTGCCTCCTTGAATTTGTAAAAAGCAAGAGCAAATGAGTTCTGGCCTAGAAGTTAGCAGTGAGACACTTGGGGTGGGATCCATGGAGGGACTTAGGTGTTGCAATGCTGTGTGTGTCACGGTGCCTAAATTGCAGGCCCCTAGAAAAAGCCCAAGAACAGCTCTGTGATCCACAAAGCTTGCACTAAACCCCATGGCAGTGGGTGAGTGCAGCACTCAAGAAGTTCCAGAACACAAAAACTGGAAGTACCATGAGATGCCATTCCAGCTCCCTTGGCATTCCAGCACAACTCAAATGTTGCATCTAGGCTTCTACATGATAAATGAGGAGAGAGAGTCATCTTAGACTGTGATACAACTAGGCAGGGAACTGCGTAAGCTAGCTAATGGCAGATGCCAACCTGAGGCAGATGGACTAAACCCTGAACCTCTTACAGAGATAGGCACTCAAGTCTGGGCTGCAGGGAGGTACCTAGTTCTGTGGGAAGATGGGCATTCAGCCACCTACATTGTGTGAGGGGGCTGTAGCAAGACAGTAGTAGGCTCTCCCTCAGAGCTTCCAACTTATTGTATTCAGCTAGGGTACAGGGGAACCCCAGTTCAAGTCCCTTCTCTGCCTGAGGGCAGAAGGGATGCGAGAAGAGATCCACCACTGCTCAAGGAATCATCCTACCCACTAAGCTACAGGTTGTTCTAATTAGTGCTATGGTCCAATAATATCTGAGTATTCACTTGTTTAATTAAAGTGGAACAGCTTCAGTAGGGGAGGTTGCGGGCACCCTGCATCAGATTATTGCATAGCACAGTGGTTAGAGCACTCAGCTGAGAGGCAGCAGAAGCCTGTTTAATTCCCCTTTTCCCTCTCAGGAGGAGCGAGGACTTGAACTTGGGGTCTCCCACAACCCAGGCGAGCACCCTAGCCACTAAAGGTTATGAGTGAGGTTTGCCTTAGCCCCACCAGCTGTTTTGTGTGGACTCGCCTGAGGGACCGATCCAGTAGATAGCCTCTGAGCATGCCTGCCAAATTGATCCCCACACACGACTTAGGTAGCTGAATGCCTGTCTTTCCTGGCTTATGACTCGCCCTGTGGCTTAGGCGGGAGATGGGCATCTGGATGCCTAGAGGGAGGAAACAGTGGGCATGCCCAGAGGCAGAAACATAGGCACCTAGGGATCCGTTACTGCAAAAACTTAGCCACTGAGGGAGTTTAGGGGCCTCTACTGGGTTTGTCAGCAGCCGAGAGAGAATTTTGTGGATTGCAGTGGTGCCCAAACCCAGGATTTAGGCGCCTAAGCACCTTCGTGGTTCTTATCCTTGCAAACTGCCTGAGTTACTGAAGAAGGGAAATCTTTTCATACAACTAGACTCTGTGCAACACATGCATAGAGAGAGAAAAACATTCTAGCATCTAATCCAAGGAGCTTTCTAATCTGTTTTTGAAATATTTACATAGACTATGTTGCTTTGCACAGGGCAGAATTGCAAGGCATCAGCCAATCCAGTAGCAGCTCTGTCTCTCTTCTGTCCCCCTCACACCAGCATCCACAGCCCAAACAGATCCATTTTCCATCACATGAAGTCTCATTATCCTGGGGATTGACCCTTTGTTTTACTCTCATCCGCTTTGGGCTTGGTGCATTATTCTGACTGAATCTGTTCATGTTTTTCTTTTTGAATGGGAAACTCTTAGAAGCAAAAAAGGAACAAATAAAGAAGTGACCCCCCCCCGACACACACACACACAGAGCCGGCTTCCAAAAACTTGTTGTGCATTCACAAGTTGATCAAGGTGTTTGCAAATGTTTGTACACAAGCAGGCTTCCCATATGCAGGCATGTGGGGCGAGCGTGGGCAGCTGAGAACATGCTGCTTGGCAGGGATTCTTCAGGGACTGTTACAGCAACCAGGGGCCCAGATCAAAGAGCTCTTGGCCTCTGTCAACATTTACATCTGGTTATCAATGCAAAAGTGCCCCCTTTATCTTCAACAGACCACAAAACACACCCCAAAACACAAACTCCCACCTCCCCCATCCAACTTTGAGGAAGGCTGGACCTGAATTTAACATCCAGCCCCTGTCTTTGGAAATGGGTCTTTGATAAGGCATCAAACCCAAGGGCACTATGTGGATCTGCAGAGCTCTTCTGCTGACTCCTCCTGGTAACTGGAACAGATGGATCTCATTATCACCACTTAGGGAAAGGAAAAAGCAGAGTGGGTGGGATTTACAAGGGGCACTTAGGTGCCTAGCTGCTGCTTCAGGGGCTTAAGTCCAATATTTAGGAACCACTGGCATTCACAATGCCCTTGCTCACTGCCACCTAACCCTGTGGGTGGCTGAAATCCCTAGGCACCTACATTTTAACCCTTCCACTGGTAAAGTCCCCAAGGTACCTACATTTTAGCACCTGGGCATGCACTCACTGCCTAAGTCTGACACTGGCTGCCCAGCAGCTCAACAGTGAACTCACACCTAAGCCCTGGAGGGGTTCACCTGCTAAGCATTCCAGTGTCTCTCTTGCCTTTGGGGCCTGATCTAGTAGGTGTGCTATGAGCATGCCTAAACTAGCACCTGAGGAAAAGAACAGGCTGCCCCCTTGTGATCTCCAGCCCAGTGGCTAGTGCGCTGATACAGGCTGTGGGAAACACAGGTGCAAATCCTCATTTTGACTTATATGGTGAAAAATTTGATTTTGGGTCTCTCATCTCCTAGCCAGGGCACTTTCCTATAGGATATTCTGGGTCACATCTCTGTGAATCTCTCCTGTTGAAGCTCTTCTACTGTATGCAAATAATTAAATAGCTTGGGGGACAGACAGAGAATCTATAGCCCAGTGGTGGTGGAGAACTACTCTGACAGGTAATTATTCATACTCAGTGGGACAGCTCCAAGAGGAGAGTCCTGGGGCATTCTGGAGCTGGAGCTGGCTCTGGCTCTGGCATAACCCAGCAATTGGGGGATTCACCTGGGAGGCGGGAGACCCAGCTACAAATGTATGCTGCATAGCAGGCAGAGTGTGGATTTAAACCTGGTCTTCCCACTTTCTGGGTGAGTGCTTTAACCATTGGGAATCACTGCTTGCTTTGTCTTGAGAAAGTTCTGTCTCGGCTTAGGCACCTAAGTCTAGGAGAAGGTTCTCTGTGACGGCTCTGATTCCTGTGTAGAAGGAGACACCTCCCTCCAGGCTGGACTTAGGTGTCTAACCTTTGAAATGGGAAATGGGGAGTGTAGGTCAGTGGTTCTCAAAGTAGGGCCGCTGCTTGTTCAGAGAAAGCCCTTGGAGGGCCGAGCCAGTTTGTTTACCTGCCGTGTTCACAGGTTCGGCCGATCGCGACTCCCACTGGCTGCGGTTCGCCGCTCCAGGACAATGGGGGCAGCAGAAAGTGGTGCAGGCTGAGGGATCTGCTGGCCACCATCCTTGCAACCCCCATTGACCTGGAGCGGTGAACTGTGGTCAGTGGGAGTCGCAGTCAACCAAACCTGCGGACGTGGCAGGTAAACAAATCGGCCTGGCCTGCTGGGGGCTTTCCCTGAATAAGCGGTGGCCCTAGTTTGAGAACCACTGGCTTAGGACATACCCCTCTCTGTGGCATTTCCTGCTCCTAGCTTAGGTGGCTTCCAGCTCACCATGCTGGCTTTTGTGACTCCCATTCTCAGATTCCTCTAGCAGCAATTCAAGAAGGAGCTTGGACATCTCATGTTAGTAGTGACAGCCCTGCTGTAGGGTTTTCTGCACAGAAAAGTTGCATCACTTTTAGAAACCCAATTAATTAAATCAGTGGAACCTTCTGGTATGGACACAAGTAAATCGCCGTATCAATGTATGCAGTGTAGTTGTAGCTGTGTCAATCTCAGGATGTTAGAGAGACCAAGTGGGAGAGGTAACAGCTCTTATTGGAAAGAATGGTCCCTTAGAAAATGAGCTAACTGATTATGCTAAACAATCTGTTCCTCCTTGAATTTAGCTGGGATGCTTGAAAGAAGAACTTTGTGTGACTCTAAAGCTTGTCTCTCTCCAACAGAAGTTGGTCCAATAACAGATATTATAGAATCCAGAGTAGATCTGAGAATAGCTTAAGTGCCAAATTCTCTTTGGTTACATTGGAAAAAGCTGCTTATCTGCTTACTAGAATAGAGGCCACTGCTCCTTATCCACGCTGAAATCTTATCTAAGCAGGTTCAGGTGGCAAGGCTGTAAGGGAGAATTAATTAAGGAAGAGACAGGTGAAATGCTGACATTATTATTACTTAAATGTCCTAAACCTTTTCTATATATTTTTAATGCCAGTGACACATAACAAGAGGCAAATCAGCTTTTCCAGATTATCTTCAACATGCACACACAAACCTGAGTCTTTTCATCTCACCAAAATAAATCTTGTTTAACTGGTTCCATTGGCAAGACAGAGAAATAATTAAGGTAAAGATGGTTGAAATGTTGATGTTATTACTGTAATGCAACAGCCTGTTTAGTTTCTCCGCCGATGAAATGCAACCGGGGGGAAATCAGTTTTAAAGATTACCTCTCAGAGATGCAAATTGGGAAAAGGAAACCATGTAGTCAGGAAGAAGTAGTCTCAAACTAGGAAACATTTCAAAGTCAGCAACAGTCTCTTAGGGGCTTTTAAGACCACAATTTACCTTTTGACTGCATTCTATTTTCTCTAAAATCCTTTCTTTCCCTCTTATTTATTGACTGGAGAGACAGCACAAAAACTAGAAAGTGATTCTCCAGCCGCTGGTCGTAAAAATCCATAGAAGAAAATTATCCTTAAGAGGATTTTATTTTTCTCCCCTGGTTTTTAGCACTCTATATGAACCAGGGTTTAATTGAATCACTTTACCTTGGAGGGGCCTTGAACTGGAGGGTGATAAAGATGGCACCATCTAAGTGATAGAGGCCCCTATCAGAGCAGGGGGAGCTGCAGTGATAATGCACTGGGAGTTGCTTCACCTTGAGAAAGTGCATTTAAACCCAGGCCACAACTGAAATGAATTTGACAAGCCTCAGTTTCCTTGTTTGTGTGCAGACCCTATCTCACTGATCGCTCTGTAGCAGTGTGTAGTTAAACCTATTGATCCAATTGCAATGACACATGCTTCTCTGTGAAGACTGCCCCCTGGACCTCTGAGTAAAAAAGCCATGTCTTTATTGCTTGAGCTGAAAGACTCTGGCCCTCTAGCTTGGAGGCAGCAGCAGACTTCAAAGCCTCTATATATGGTCTCACCACCGGGGGGGACAAAAACTTGTATTATGTGAGCGTGGTTGTCATGGTGCAGTTCCCCACTCTGAACCTTAGCATCCAAAAGATGGGGTACCAGCATGAATTCTTCTAAGCTTGATTACCAGCCTAGAACCTGTAGTGCTGCCACCAACCAGGAATTCCA